>NC_066585.1:273335506-273935506 GCF_024323335.1 Lathyrus oleraceus | reverse complement strand
ACATATCAACGGCGTCCAAACCGGGAGTAGTGTGAACCTCCAAGGACTTAAACTTTTCCTCCAAAGCATGGAGTCTATCAACAGCTGGGTCTGGGAGATCTCCAACAGCAGGCTTGCCGGGTTGTGGCATGAAGAAGGCGTCATATGGATCTTCATCACCCATCATGGATCCATGTCGAGCAGATGTAGCAGAATGCTCATGGGGGTTCATGTTGACCATGGGAACAGGAATATGGATCGGTCCTTCTCTAGGTTGATTAGAGTTACCATCAAGGTCAATCACTCCAGGGATACTGAGCGATGGCGATCCAAACTGGGCAGCAACTTTCCTAGCTTCAGCATTAGTCTCAGCATCCTTCTCCTTCTGGGCTAAGAGCAACATAGTTTCAAGCAAGCGATCCATCTTTGCCTGCATGGAGTCAATGTCGGTCCTCATCGAAACTTGGTTGGCTTCAAGCTGTTCAAGTGTCATCTTGTAGTTGCGGCGTGTCTCGTACCGGTGTCGAGTAGTCAGCGTTTACTGGACAAAGGGTAGAACATGGTGTGAGATTTTTGTTTCTGGAAGATGAAATGCAATGCATGTTTATGATATGCAAATGGATGAAGTTCTGCCATGTTTTCCGCATAGGAATACAGACTCGAGATTATTCACACGTCGGGTACGTCAGGATAACAGGAAGAAATACGGGTTTTTCTGATTACTAGAAATTCCCAAGGGTAGGTTCTAAAGTTTGTGTTTTCAAGGAAGGAACTTAGACTCACGGATCAAGTTCAAAACTTCCTCGCAATGGTGGGCTAGCCACATCGTGATGGGAGTTCTGAAATGATCTAATCTAAGTGGGATTCTTGTATTGTACGAACAGGGTGTACACCCTTCGGCTCAACACTACATAATCACCGATTATGAAAACAAAACTTGGTTTTAAGGCGAGGTCCCTAGAGTCACGGATCGTGTTTAGAACCTCCACCGCAATGATGGGCTAGCCATATTGTGATAGGAACTCCAAACAGATCTACTCTAGGTGGAGTCTTCGTATTGTCCCAATGAGGTGTACACCCCCCGGTTCAATACTACACAACTCCGGGTTCTATGTTTTTTCTCGAAGCTCGGGTATGGAGCTTATCTCACAACATACATCAAGCCCCATACTATAGTAACAAAGTACATTATATACAATACAAGTAATGAGAATAAAATACAAAGAAATAAACATGGAAGAAAAGAATATCTTCCAACAGTCATAGCAAAATCAGACTAAGTTAGGCTAGACTCTCTCTTGCTTGGAGCAGAGTCCCCAGCAGAGTCGCCAGTCTGTCGCACCTCAAAAAATGAGTGATAATGCGATCCCTCGCGATAGGACGCGGAAAAAAAATGTTCGAAACAGAGTCGCCACCGAACTTTATTCATTCCAATGAAGGAATAGGAAAATATCGAGAAAACCTTTAGAAATAAGAACAATGGTCGTCGCAACCATATTCGGGTTCGGGAGTCGATTACGTAAGGGGAAGGTATTAGCACCCCTTACGTCCGTTGTACTCAACGGGAACCTCTTAGTCTGATTTTGCTATTTGACTGTTTAATTGACTGTTTATCTGATTGTTCGAGTGATTAGAATTGATGATAGATATGGATGAAGACCTCAGGAGGGGGGAAATGGGAGGTTTTTTATTAGTGTGCTCGCGAAGATACAGCAATCTCCTGCCTACGTATCCTTATAGTGCAATAAGGAAATCAGAGCATTCGTAGTTCGGGCTACTACGAATATTTGGGTGTGTTTGTTTTGATGAACGACTGTGTAAGTCGGCGTTCTAACGGCTAAACGCTGGCATGTCTACTCTCGGGGGAGGCTCTAGCACTGGTTTGTTGTGCGCATTAGAAAGGATTAACAGTGTTCTTTTGATGAGGTTTTGGTCACGCGGGGGTGACAAGTTGAATTGATGTGTTTGGGTGTTTTGGCTTGGTTTCGATTTCGATCGCTCGGGGGCGAGAAATTAGGTTGATGCGTTGAGATGTTTTTTTGAAGAACGACGAAAGATTGAGCAATGTGGTGTTCACCAATCGTCCAATTCTTTCGAGGAGTAATAAGGCGTACGCCTTCTATTCCCTTTTCGTTTGAATTATTTTGAAAGTTTGTTTGTGGATGTTGAATACGCATGGTAGTGAGGCGTACGCCCCCTACTTGCTTATCCAAAGAATAATGAGGCGTACGCCACCTATTCCCTTATCCAAGTTTATTTAGCGTGTTTTAGTCGGAAGTCGATAATTTGTGCAATATGGCGTACGCCAATTATCCAAATAATCGAAAGATGGCGAGGCGTACGCCTCTCATCTTTTATCATCCGAAATGTAAATTGTAAAAGATATGTTTGGATGTCGTATTTGATTTGTGAAAATAATTTGTATTTTGGTAGGCTTGGATTTATTCGATTGTGGTTTTGATTTGATGACGAAGATTCGAGCAATGTGGCGTACGCCAATTATTCGAATAATCGAAAGATAGTGAGGCGTACGCCTCCTATCCTCTTTTCATCTGAAATATGGTATTAAAAGGATTTGGAATTTTGTAGAAGTGTTTTGAAATGTTATGATTTGAAGTTTAATCGGGTGACAAGAACTTGCGCAATATGGCGTACGCCAATTATTCAAGTGCTTGAGAAATAGTGAAGTGTACGCTTCCTATCTCCTTTTCATCCCAAGTTATATTTAAGAGAAAATTCCTTTTTTAGAAGTTGAATGATTTGAAAATTGATTTGAGTTTAGAAATTATATTGATTTGAAAAATTGATTTGAATATTGTGTGATTAAGGTTTAATCGGGTGACAAGAACTCACGCAATATGGCGTACGCCAATTGTTCAAGTGCTTGAGAAATAGTGAAGCGTACGCTTCCTATCTCCTTTTCATCCCAAATTTATGTTAAAAATTCTTTTTGAAATTGAATTGGTTTGGAAAAATGATTTGAAGTTGTGAATGAAATGAATTTATTTAGTGTATTATTTCATCTACTCGATTAATCAATAACCAAGTAGGTTTCATTGTAAGAAAGCCCAAGAGTAAGCTATGTGAGGTTGATGGCGATGCAAAGAGCAATCGACTTACAAGGGTGTTTTAAAGTGGGCTCGATGCTTGGATCGAGAATTGTGATTTGTGCATTTTTTGAAATTGGCTTGGTTGGATAAATTGAAATGTCATTGAAAATGAAAATGATTTATGAAAAGATGGTGGATTAAAATTGACTTTGTAGAATTACCCAAGTTTAGATAGGAAATGCCCCGCTTTGAACCAATACTTTTTATGAAAGTGAAAAGTAACTTGATTTGATTCGAAATCGTTTTAAGTTGAAATTGGTGGTGTAAATCAAAAATGATTATTTGCTTGTACGGAATAAACAAAGGATAGATATTGAACTTTTTGGTACCACAAAATCAAGTAATCAATAGTTTATTCATCTAATTAACTCTTAATTCATCAATTTAATTAATACAAATAACTAAAAAAACAAACGAAGTGGTGAAGTGAATTTTCCAGATTAATTTGATCTTAAATCCGAAACCTCTTTTTTCTAACTTTAAACAATCCTCAGCAACAATAGAAATTCCAAGATCCAAAATCAATTTTTTATGAACTTTTAATTTAGCTGAATGGAAATCAACTGTCATCAATAAGTTTCCAAAATCTTTAAACTTGTATTTCTATTAAAACAGTAAATTATAGTGGCCTTCTCAACAAGAACAGTGCTAATTATATGTGCAGGAAAATCATTCAAAACAAACAACCACATAAGCTATAAGCACATTAGGAAGAACAAAACCATACAAGCAACTTGTAAGATGGTTCAGAACAATGTTAATTCTGAGATGAGAGAAAATGAATGGCGTAATAATAATATATTTACAGCCTTAAAACATGGATATTGCGAACCGCAACAGCTCACCATATTGCAATTTGCAGTCGCAACAAAACAATATAACCGTGCAATATTATAACACCACTCTCAAGCACAAAACATCATTGAGAATTGAAGATGCAATTGAAAGTATAATATTTACATGAACTCAAAATAAAAAATGTTATAGGAATTATGGGATTGACACAAACGAACAACAACTTTACCAATCTGCAGAAATTATTTACAGTATTTACACCCCAGAAGAATGCTACAGCACAAAAAGAATCGAAATAGACACCGAAATTCGTCCCTCAAAATCTACAGCAACAGGCAACATTAAGAAAAACAAAAAAAATGACAAGGCAGTAAAACACACGAATTGCCGGACATGCTCAAGACCAACACTATATTAAGTCTAACACTATGTTAAATCTAACAGCATAAATCCCTAATCATAAACAGAATCAAAACAACCACAATGTTTTCAACTTTACATTATTAATGTCAAAACCCAACAGTATACCCAAATCAAAATCCGAACATGATTTGTAAAGATGAAACACAACCAAGAAAAACAGAGATATTACCATTGTCGTTTTGCTGTTATGAGTTAAATAATGATGACCCGAATCGATGCAGTCGACGCCGTTGGAAGAAGCTCGTCACGACGGTTGAAGCGGCGGAGGAAGAAGTGAGTGGCTCGTAGCAAAATCGCAGTATAACAGCAGCAGTCACTCAAACCGGTCATCTACTTGACATACCCATGGCTTCAAAGCTTCAAACTTTTCCTGTAAACTTCCAATATTTCCAGCAGCAACAAATCTTTCAGCAAATCAAATTAAACAACAAAAAAAGAAGAATTAAAGTCATTAAAGTAATGGGTGAAAGGTGGGGCGAATGGGTTTTGTGAGTTTTGTGGGTTTATGCAGCATAATAGAAAAGAGACGGAGGTTAATCGGTGGATTTCGGCGGTAGATTCGCGGCGGCTGAAGGTTTTGAAGAGGTGATGGAAGCGAGGTTTTGACGGTGGTTAAAGGGTTTCGCGTGTGGTTGTGTGATGGTGGAGCTTTGGTGGTAATGGTGGCGTTGGTTTACGCGGTGGTGAATCCGCGGCGGCAGTGGAGGTTGACGGCGGCTGAGCTTGTGTTTTGAAGGTAGTGGAAGTAAAACGGAAGGGGTTCCGTTGGTGGTTACGGCGGTGATGATGAAGAGGATGAAGGTGTGCGGTTGTTGCGTCTGGGTTTTGAAGGAGAATGAAGGTGAAGTTTCTTTTGCAGAGAGAGAAGTGAGAATGAGGAATTTGGTGAGAAATTTTTTTGATGATGAGGGTGGAGTAGGTATGAGTGACATGTGGATTTATGGTAGTGAGAGGGAGAGGGAATGGAATGAGGGAGAGAGAGATTCTTTGGATTTTTCTGCTGAGTGTGAGAGACGTTGGAGAGTTTGTTAGGCTGTTAGTAGTGGAGAGTGAGTGGAGGTAGTTGTAGTGGAATGGTAGTGGAGCAGACAGTGGGTGGAGGAGAATGAGAGACGTTGGAGTATTTTGAATTTTGTTTTTATTATTTATTTTTTTGTTTTTTTCTGTTTTATGAAGAAAAGAGAATCCAATGTTAACATATATATACATAATTATTAAATAAATAAAAAACTAATTAATATTTTAAAAACTCTAACTAACTACTATTTAAAAATTAACTAATAAAAAAGCTAACTAACTCTTAAACTAATTAACACTAAAAAAAACTAATTAATATTAAAAAGAAAAATCTAACTAATATTTAATTGAAAAAACTAATATTTAAAAATCAACTAATACATATAAAAAGAAAAATTAACTAATATTAAAAACTAACCAAAATCTAATTAAATAGCTAAATTTGAATATTTGACCAATTAAAAAAAGAAATCGAGTACCACTTTTTATTCAGAAAAATTAAACCCGTCACACTAAACTTGTCAGGACAAAATATACCTATTAAAAATACAGTTTTTCCTCAAATTTTGACAAATCAACCGATTTTTTTATTCTCAAATAAATTCCCTCTGATTGATATTTCCGGCATTTATTCATGATGCAAATGTGTGTCATGTTATGTGTATGATGCAAAAATGAAACTGAAATTAATTTTGAAAAGAAATTAAAATAAGCCCGGACAAAATTGGGGTACGACACACTCGTCCGGTAAGAGCTGGCTTTTCAAAGATATACTTTACTGGGTCCATCTTAGAAATCAACAAGGTAGTATGGTTCAACATATACTGTCTTAGTCGGCGAGCAGCCCATGCCAAAGCGCAACAAGTTTTCTCGAGCAGCGAATATCTTGTTTCACAGTCGGTAAACTTTTTGCTAAGGTAGTATATTGCATGCTCTTTTCGACCAAACTCGTCATGCTGTCCCAATACACACCCCATCGAATTCTCTGTTACTGAAAGGTACATTATCAGAGGCCTCCCCGGAACTGGAGGTATAAGAATTGGAGGTTTCTACAAATATTCTTTTATCTTATCAAAAGCTTTTTGACAATCATTGTTCCACCTGATTGCTTGATCTTTTCTTAGCAATTTAAATATCGGTTCGCACGTAGTTGTTAGGTGAGATATGAGCCGCGCAATGTAGTTCAGCCTCCCTAAAAACCCACGAACCTGTTTTTTCGTTCTTGGTTCAGGCATTTCTTGAATAGCTTTTACTTTCGCTGGATCAGCCTCAATCCCTTTCTTACTGACAATGAAACCTAACAGCTTTCCAGATCTCACTCCAAATGTACACTTGTTTGGATTCAGCCTCGGTTTGAACTTTCTCAATCTTTCAAACAACTTTTGCAAGTTTACCAAGTGCTCCTCTTTTTTCTGAGACTTCGCAATCATATCATCCACGTACACTTCGATTTCTTTGTGCATCATGTCATGAAAGAGATTCGTCATAGCTCTTTGGTAGGTAGCACCGGTGTTCTTCAACCCAAATGGCATTACCTTATAACAGAACGTGCCCCAAGGTGTAATGAATGTCGTCTTCTCCATGTCTTCTGGCGCCATCTTGATCTGATTATAGCCAGAAAATCCATCCATGAAAGAGAAAACCGAGGACTGAGCAGTGTTATCGACCAATACATCAATGTGAGGTAATGGGAAGTCATCTTTCGGACTGGCTCTGTTTAAATCTCGGTAATCGACACACATCCTGACTTTACCATCCTTCTTTGGCACGGGTACAATGTTGGCCACCCAAGGGGGATAATTGGTAACTGCTAGAAAACCTGCATCCAACTGTTTCTGAACCTCCTCTTTGATCTTGACAGCCATATCGGGACTAGTTCTGCGAAGCTTCTGCTTTACCGAAGGAAAATCTTCTCTGAGAGGTAACTTGTGCACCACAATATTTGTATCCAAACCAGGCATATCTTGATACGACCATGCGAATACATCCACATATTCTTGCAGCATTTCAATCAGCCATCTCTTGACCTTTTCCTCTAAAGCAGTCCTACCTTGATCTCTTTCTTTGCGTCCTCGGTACCAAGGTTAATGACTTCCAACTCTTCCTGATGAGGTTGGATGACCCTTTCCTCCTGTTTCAATAGTCTGGCCAACTCTTTGGGGAGTTCACAATCTTCTTCACTCTCCTCTTCGGCTTGGTAAATGAGATTATCAAAGTCATACTGAGCCATAACAGAACTGTTTTTAATAGAATCCGCAAGATCAATTCTGCACGAACGATGTTTCATGCTTTATTTTAGAAAAGAGTTCAAGAAAGTCACAAAAAAAAACATTGTCATTCTTATTATTTTGAAAATGAAAGTAAAAACAGAAAGACAGTGAGCACAAATTTGATTGCAAAACATCCTTTATTGATGATAATCATTGAAAATTCAAAACATGATGTGGCCCTACAATGAACCACTACGCCCTGGGCAGAGCGTAGGGCTTTCATGCAAAATGAAAAACAGAAGAAAATTACTCTGTCTGAAGAGTAACTTGGACTATTTCTTCAGCAGTCCAGTTGTTGATCTTCTCCCCTAGAGCACACGGGCGCACCCAACTATCCATATCACAATCACTGTCACCATCTTCATTGTTTGTCGCAAAGACATCCCCGTGATTCATCAATCCAGGGCTAGTGAAAGTACACGACCCTTTCTGATTCTGGACACCCTGCTCTGATGATTGAAAAGGCTGAAAAATGATATGCATATGCGGGTTGACTTTTTTTTTTGATTTTTTTTATGCATTATTTTTTTTGAAAATAAACATGCTATGATGCAAAATGATGAAACAATGGCGGGTTGGCTGCGTATCATGAGGCACAAGATCAGAACTTCAGCATGAATTCGGAACCGGGGACCATAGAACACAATCATCAACTTAGGACCCATACTTCAGAACCAACGGTCACCAACAAGAACCCAACAAAAGTCACCAATAGGACGCGGTCACCAACAGAACAAATCACCATCAGTACCTGTAAATGATTCATTCCCGCCCCACTCACGGGTGTAATCTAGGCCAGGGTAAGGTTAAGAGAAACGCAGGATAAACAATCCTTTCAGGAATATCATCATATGCACACCAGGTGTATGCAACGATAATACCCCATCAGAATCTGAAGTGCTCGTGATACCATGTTCTGCTAAGTGGCGCCATACCACCCGCTTCCCATGAATCACTCTATTCCTAGGTGTCCTAAAGTTCACTCATAGCCTGTGTATTGGGCCTTTTACCTCTTGTGACTCCCACCCAACAGCGAAACAGATACACAGCCAGCACAGTATGCATGAAACAGTAAAGTGCACATAGGATGCAATGCAAGCAGATAAGTATGCAAAACAATAAATAAATAACACACAATAGACAAGAAACAAACAAACGCTAGGAAAGACCCACTAGGGAAAATAAGTCCCCAGTGAAGTCGCCAGCTGTCGCTCCTCGGATTTCCCGAATCCAAGTACAAACGCGAAAAGGAGGTGGCGTGGAAAAAAGAATAGAGTCGCCAACTATGTGCTTTTATCCCAAGAGGAGGGAAAGGTAGTACTGCATAACCAAGAGGGAACGGATAAAACAAAGTCTCGAACCAAAGAAAACTGAGTAAGGGGGTCGGTTACGTGAAGGGAAGGTTATCGCACCCCTTCACGTCTGTGGTACTCCACAGGATCCACGTTTGCTATTTATGTCTAAAGTGTGTGTATAAAAAGTCCTATATGCAATACGAAAGAGAGAAAATCAAAGTAGGGAAAAAAAGTTATTGCTCGCACAGGCCCTACCCTGCTGCATACGTATCTCAAGAAGGATTGAGAATCAGAGCACCGTAGCTCGGCTAACCTATTTTTATTTGTTTTTGTGTTTTTTAAGTGAACGACGTTACTACGCAATCTACCGGATGTTCGACCTTTGGAGACTTACTCACCTGTAGTAGAAGGAGTTAACGTGTTCTTAGGAGAAGAAAAATCAATGAGTTTGTTTGTGTTTTAGGAATGCTCATGCAAAAAGGAAGTCCTAGACGAAGGAACCATGCTACCTTAATTGATATACAGACGAGAGACTATACGAAGCCTAGCAATCCTATGGGGAGACGATCACACCAGACAAAAAAACATATAGCATAAAGTAAACTCACCAACAAGGGGGGTTCAAACATACATGGGTAGGGCTCTAGTCAAGAAGGGTCATATCAACCTCGACAAACAAGCCATGGAAAGGTAATCAAATGGGCTCTTAACCACTGACATTGGACGTCAGGGTGAGCAGATCAAAAGGGTAATGAGGATAAGACCTCATAGCTCTTAACCCTGGACAGGGTGAGCTCATGACAAAAAATGGGGATTCAGAAAGGTGGAACCCTCTCCACTGACTGACCGGACAAAAGATCTTAGGCTTTTGTTCTGAAGCATCGACACGTAGTGCGAGCATAAAGAACGACACACTGAATAACGGGGGATTGACTACTAATCCCTTTTATCCGTCAATTGCCTCTTCATGGAGGTCTTTGGCACTGGTGCCTCTTCTTGGAGGTCTTTGGGCACAAAAGTAAACACACAAAAAACATCGCCTTCTATCGAGGTCTTCCAACTAAGAAAGCGGTAAAATGCGGGAAAGACGTAAAAGGGATCAAAAGATCTACCACACGGATAAAAATCTGAAGTAACAGCAACTAAAGAAATAAGAAACCCAGAGATCTCTCAAGCTAGCACCATCAAAGAAAGCAAGTCAGCAAAGCAATCAAAATAAATCTCCAAATGGTATCCCACAAATAAAGTGGAATACCAAGCAAGCTATCTCTTCAAGAGTCACGTGAGTCCTTACAAAAACTCAACAAACAAGTTAGAATAATAGGATGGGGTGCAATCAAGAGTTGCACCAAACAAAATGTAACCACATGAATCATGCCATTAAAGTTCACAAAAATTCACAAAAACACCCAAGAATAGGAGGCCTAAACCTCTTATCAAACAAATGCATCAAAAGGGTATCAAAACTCAAAGTCAGGGGGCAAGGATCCACACATCAAGATATGACATACATACTAAAACAAGTGCCCGGGTGCAATAGAAAGCATGTCATAACAAACACAAAACAGATTGGAGAGCAAACAGAAAAAGCAGCTACTGTCGCGATCGCTACTACTTCGCTTAGCGAAGCTTCGCTGCAGGCTCGCCTAGCGATGGGCAAGCGAATGCCTACGGGTTCTGGGTTCTTCATTGATAACAGTCCGATTTCAGAAACCCCAAATCCTATGGTGCTCATTTCGGAAACTAAGTGATTAAACATTCAAGGCGTTGTTCTACACATTCATGCACATCTAAATCCATATGCAAAACCCAACGATACCCATTCTTCCAAATTCACCCATAATACCTCATACATTCAGAAATTTCAAATTGGAAGCATAAAGTAGTGGAAATAGAGCAAACCTGATTGGAGAGATCGATTGAAATTGAAATGCACGGTTGGGTTTGCAAAGCAATGTTAGGGTTTATGTGAGATGGAAACGAGAAGTGTGTGAGTCGGAGTGAAAAGTCTCAGAGTCCGAGTGAATTTTTCTTTTCAATGTCTGAAGGCTGCTCTGAATTCTATTAGTTAGCTCCCTCTCTAGGGTTTTGTTTCAATGAAATTTTGAATTTATACTCTGATTTTCGTGGCTTGGTGGGCTCAGAATGAAGGCAATTCAGGCCCATGATCTTTCTATTATACTTTTTTATTTTTAAAACGCGTGGGTTTCGCCTAGCGAAGGTTCTGCTCGCCTAGCAAGCATGACAGTTCAGACTCTGGTGGCTTTTCTTGGGATTCGCTAGGCGAACCATTCTGCTCGCCTAGCGAGCATGACAGCTCAATAACAGACTTTTGCTCCTTCAAGATAACGTTTTGAATGATGAACAGACCCCGTTTGAACATGTTGGAAGTACCTCAAGTCATTCTCTAGCCATTTGACCTTCAGTTGGCCAACAGTTGACTCTTGACTTCGCGGTTGAACTTTGAACTGGACTGAGCCCATTAAGCTTGATCCTTTCAAGAAAACCTCTGAAAATGAAATCCTAACTCCAAAGAGCTCTACACAACATCTTCAAACTAAAAATGCATCTCGCTTCTTGAGGAACCCTACTTTGACTGCTTCAGTATACCAAAGTTGACCAGAGGTCGAACCCCAATTCAGATGAACTTTGCTGAAATGCAATATGAAATGTTAAATGGCCTAAAATTAATGCATGAATGAGGAGGGCAAATTTGAGGTGCTACAGTGGCCATCGGATCTGCCACCTCAATTAATGAGGGAGATCTGATGGCCCTTGTTTTTTCTTATTTTATTTTAATTTCTGATTTTATGATTAATCCTTTTATTTTGTTTAATTCATATTAATTTTATTTTTAATCCAAAAAATATGGGACTTTCACCAAAAATCTTTAAATACTTTTATCTTTCATATCTTGAATTAAAATTATTTCTTGGATTAATTTTGGTATTTTTCATGAATTAAATGTTTTTGTGCATATTTTTAATTGTTTAAAAATACTTCTGAGTTTTTAAAATTCATGATTTTTTTTTTGTGTATGGTCCTTTGACCTTGTTTGACCTAGGATAAATCTCTTGGCCATTTATTTGGTGTTTTGAAGAGATTTTAGATTTTGACCAAATAAAAATATATTTTAATTCACTTTTAATTGGATTTTTAATTGATTAAATGTTTAAAAATTATGTTGAGTCATTTTTATGGTCTTGTGATGTTTGACTTTCTATTTGGGCCTTGGTCAAGGTTGATTTGACTTTTGTTGGATCAAAACCATTGGATTTAGGGGATTGATGAAATGTACATTTCATCTCCCAAAACGAATGGATGGTTTTGATTTGATGAAAATCCTCCCTTGGTCAATTTGTGTTTCTATCTCCCCCCTCTTCATCTTCATCCCTATTCTTTCCCATTCCCTCATTTGACCAATGAAACCTCTAATGTCTTAAGGCTAATTGTTTCATCAATGATCTTATGTCAGATGATCCAATACAAGTATGACTAATATAGGTCCCACCCTCTTGATCTTTTCTTTTAGTGTGTGGTATGTTTTAGGAGTTTGGTTCTTCATACCAAATCTCTAACATGCATTAACACCTAAATTTTTAGTGCCCAACCTCAGATAGTTGTGACTTCTACGTAAGTCCAATTATGATTGCTTAACATAGAGCTAAATTTGACCCTAAAGACATAACATTCTAGTAATTAAGATTGTAAGTCTCTTATTCTTCATGGTATTGTGTGAAAACTTGACCTTTTTTCCTTTCATGAGAGCTAGTGGCATACTTGTTGAATTATCCAAGTTGGAGCCCTTCTCATGGAAGATGTCTTGGTTTAAGGATTCATACTTGTGAATGAACGGTTGTTTGGTGTTTTGAATAGGTTTTAGGTTTTTGATCAAACATAATTTAATTTAAATGCATTTTAATTTGATTTTTAATTGATTAATTATGTAAAAATTATGTTGAGCCATTTTTATTGACTTGTGAAGTTTGACTATGTGTTTGGGCCTTGGTTAAGGTTGATTTGACTTTTGTTGAATTAAAATAATTGGATTTAGGGGATTGATGAAATATACATTTCATCTCCCAAAATGAATGAATGATTTTAATTTGATAAAAATCCTCCCATGACCAATTTGTGTTTGTCTCATCTCCCCTCTCTCTTCATCTTCAATCCCATTCTATCCCATCCCTTTCATTGACCAATGAAGTCTCAATATCCTAAGGCTAATTGGTTCATCAATAACTTTGTGTTAGATGAACCAATACAAGTATGGATGAGATAGGTCCATCCTTTGATCTTTTTCTTTTTTGTGTGTGGTGTGTTTTAGGAGTATGGTTCATTATACCATATCTCTAACATGCATTAACACCAAATTTCTATTGCCCGACCTCAGATAGTTGTGACTTCTATATAAGTCCAATTACGATTGCTTAACATAGAGCTAAATTTTGACCTTAAAGGCATAACATTCTAGTAAGTGAGATTGTAAGTCTCCCCCTTTCATGGTATTGTGTGGAAACTTGGCCTTTTTTCCTTCCTTTGGAAGATGTCTTGGTTCAAGGATCTATGCTTGTGAATAGAGGGTTGAGTGTTCTCCAAAGAATGACTTAATCAATTGAAAAGCAAAACATCACTAACAGCTAATAAACTAACATTTGACTAACTTTTATTATCATTGATTTTATTTTCAAGTCATTTAATTTATGCAATTAAAATTCAAGTCATTTACCATTTCATTTGCCATTTACATATCATTTAAATTGTTTATATTCATGTCATTTTCACTTTGCTCATTTGAGCCATATATTATGATTGTATATATTTATTTGTATATTTTGTTTATGTTTGTGGTCTTAGAACCTTAAAATATTTAATAAACAACAAAAACCCTAAAAAATATTTATGTGGACTGTTGGATTTGATCTGAGCTTTGAACTTGGAATTAGGCAACATTCCCTATGCAAAAGGACTTGGTCAATGCCAACACTTCTAAAACCAAGTTATTGTGATTTGAGCTTTCATATGATGAAAATATTGGGATCCACATAAGTTTATCTGCTACATGGTCTTGATACAACTGTTGCTTTGAACCTGTGTCTGATGCCCTATTCTGAGCCAATCGAGGAGTATGTCATCTGATACATGAGAAGAAGAAGACTATGAAGTTGGTTGCTTGGATGTGGCTATCTTTATTCGATGCCTTGCTCTTCATTTTGCTACTTGCTTATTCATATTGCTTGATTTAGAGTCCAAAGGAAAAATGGTTTTCTATATGACATTCTTGTCTGTTGGATTGCATCCCATTGATCATATCTTTTCAACTATTAACTTTTAAATTTTATGCTTAGGATTAGTCTCTTCATCTCCTCCCACTTCTTAAATTTCAAAATCTCTCCCCCCTTTTCAAAAAACTTTTTTTGCTTGTTGATTTCAAAAACTTAGACCTTATTGCAAATTAGAAACTTTGGCCTTATGCCATTGCATTTTTTTTACCATTTTCTTAAATCAAACTTGTAAATGAATCTAATCATATTAACTTAAAATTTCAAAAGACAAAAATAACTAACACTCATTCAAACTCTTTTAGGCAATTTGTGCTTCTTTTAAATTTAAATTTTTGTTAAAAGCAATTCACTCACTTTGAAATTGATACCACAAACTACGAGGTTTTGATCCCCCATTTTCATGTTGGTATGTAGGCACAAGTCCAAAGGTCTTGTCAAACACAAAAATATAATTAATGAATTCTTTTCTCATCCTCACACTCTATTTTCTTCAAACATCTTTTATACTAAAAACACATACACACATAAAAGAGGGCTCCCTAGGAGTACCTAAGACACTTTGGGTGCTAACACATTCCCTCTGTGTAACCAACCCCCTTACATGTAATCTCTGGCATTTTATTAGTTTTGATTTGAAAACTTCTTATCTTTGGGTTTTGTTAGTACTTTTCCCTTTTCCTTTGGAAACAATAAAAACGCGGTGGTGACTCTGGTTTTATTGACGTTAGGTTTATCCATAGCTTAATGGTCATGAATTTATCGCTACAAGTTCCGAAGAGATGGTTGGACTCTTTGGTTTGCAGAATGCTCGAGCCAAATGGGAGAAATGGAGGTTAAGGTTAAAAGCTTACAAAAATGAAGTTTTGCTTGATAAGCTTTGCGTGTGGATAGATGAGTCTTTGTCCTCTATTTATAGGGATCCTTGAGGGTTCAAGAAGCCTCAGATATCATAAAATAATTGTGGCTTATACTTCATTGCTTGCTTACTTGGTTCTTGCACAATTCTCCAAGTGGGAAGGATGAAAAAATAAAGGAGTTCATGGAGTGTTTTGTGATGTACTTGCTGAAGCATAAGAGTTGACTTGAGGTTTGAAGTTAGTATGTATCAGATCTAAGTCCATTTGGGAGCTCAATGGTACTTCTTGATAGATTAAAGCTACTTTATGCAACAAATGGAATAGTTCATTGTTAAAATTTTCTCCTTTAGAGATCCTTACGAATGGTCATGATCAGTGATAGAATATTTACCTCTTGTGACGATTGAAACCTTTGGTGCAGATCCACGGAGCGATCACGAACGTTGAACGATGACAACGTCTCTACTCAGTCCACACGAACGGATTCCTTCAATCTCAGTGCTAGCTGGTACGAATGAAGACTTTGAGTGAGAGAGAGAGAGAGAAAACGAAAATAATGCAACCGCAATGAATGCTTCTGCACAAGGGTTCTATTTATAGAACCACTTGTGTGGGCTTCAAGCTAAAAAGCCCACTTAAGTGTATTTTGGCCCATATCTTATAATATGCCCAAAATCACTTAAGCTCATGGTACCTTAACATATTTCGTATTCTACTTAAGTACACCGTACCTTTACGATGTTCTACAATTCACTTAAGGGCACCGTACCTTACGGTGTTCCTTAGTTACTCTATCTCTCATCAATCTGTCCTTTGTGTGTGACCCTGTAGGTTTTCGCGGTATTGGCAATTATATTAAATCATGTATTTAACATAATAAATAGTGAGCGGTATCTAGCAACACATCACTGCTACCCAAGACACGAAAATGTCATGTGATCTGACAATTCCTTCTGTGATAATACTTGTGTGTATAATTACCCTTTTGCCCTTATGTCTATATTGAACACAAGGCATAGACCGTGTCATCCTTGTCCAGTTCAATATTGGGTCCATAGACACTTATCCTTTTATGCAGGATGGGCAAATTCCATCTAGGTCACTCATGTCCCTCAGCATGCTTCGTGGAGTACCCATCAACTGTCTTTATGGTTATCTAGTTACGGACAACGTTGGATCAGCAATAAAGCACTCGACTCCACATCTAAGATCCATAATGGTTTCAGGTCGAAGAGTGGTATACACTATTATGACCATGAGAATAACTTATGACACTTTGCATAACTTTCTATATAGTATTCTCATAGCGGGTCAATCCGGTATAAATATTACTCCTAATATTCATACCTATGTTTAAGACTTGATAACTCTTTATCCATGATCCATAAGATGTGATCATCAGTCTACAAACATAATAGTCTTAATGCTTTAATGTTATCCCACTTCACACTAAAGCTCGACTACGGATACTTTAAGAATAGTGTCCTTATGTTTAATGTGTTCTCATGATTAAGTCACACTTAATACATTAAACAGACTATCTATTCCAGGGACTTTATTAATAAACCATAATAAAGAAAATGCCTTTTATTATTAATAAATAATTCGATACAAGTACCAAAAGTATTGGCCTCTAGGGCTTACACCAACATGAAGTTAGTATGTATCAGATCCAAGTCCATTTGGGAGCTCAATGGTACTTCTTGATAGATTAAAGCTACTTTATGCAACAAATGGAATAGTTCATTGTGTATTGGTTTAATTTCTTGTATAATAGCTCAAAAGTGGGTGAAATATTTTGATTAGGGGGGTTTGGAAGCAAGAAGTACATGTACTTGTGGATTTGTTTAGATTTGTAATGTACTTTGGCTTGGAATTCAACCTATGAACCATTCCATGAGGATGTCTTCCCAAATTCGATTCTCTTAGCTCAAGCATGGGAAATTCTTGATATTGGACATTTTGGAAAGATCGAATCATGATATACAAATTTCATGTTGATCACTTTGCTTGAATCAGTTGGGATCTTGGTGAAAAATTGGCATAAAGTTGGTCACTTGACTAGGTCAACATGCTGGAAATTTCACCAAGTGTTTTATTACTTGAAGAGTAAACGAATCCTCTACTTCATGGCCTCATATCTTCTCATCCATGCATTTTTTTGGGGTTTCATCACCTAGGATAAAGTTGAAGTATGAATCAAGGCCTTTAATCTAATCATTGGAGCAAAGAAAATGGTGGCTTCGAACACAAGTTATGACCTTGGAAAGTTGGGTACTTGGACATGATTTTTAGGGACTTAGTAAAAATTTCAAATTATCCATCTTTGCCCTTTTTGCAAGTAACATTTATTTTATTGAATAAACTTGATCAAATGACTTCAATGATCATATTTTTGTAATCCTTGACTTCAAAAGTCCATAGTTGACCAAAAATCTTAAAAGTCAAACTTTGACTTTAAACATATGTTGACTTTTTCATCAGTTGTGTTCAAACTTTCATCTGTTCATGAACCTAATCTTTTGAGCCATTTTAATTGTATTAGTGGGTTATGAGGACACATTTGAATACCTTGGATCATGCCTCAAGCCATAGGGTCATGCTTTGGTCAAAGAGTCAACATTAAGCTGACTTTGACCAAAACCCTGATTTGGAGTGTCAGATGAATTGTGGCTTGATGAAATTGAATTGGGGTGAGTACAAACTTTGATTGTTGATGGAGGTAGACTCTTGATCACCTTGAGATATTTATGATTACACTAAGCCTTGATTGATCCATCCATTGAACTTCTTGATGCCAAAACCCTAGCTTGTAAACAAAGCAAAGCAAGTCATATTTTCTTTTGTATTTTTGTGGGGTTAGCAAAGCATAAGGATATACACAAAAGTATTTGATGACCTTGATGTTATGCAAATGATACAAATGATAAAGGATCTTAGGGGTGAAAATTAGGGTATTACAACCACTCCAGAGGCATCGGTAGGTTGACCATACGTCGACCTCAAACTGGATTTTCACCTAAGAGAGGGAAGGAGAACTGGCCTTTGGTCGGGAACGTCCATAGAGACGTCCAATAGACTTCCAGGGAAGACCTCATATGTTTGTATGGAATCCTAAGCCCGCACTCGAGATCATGCAAACATACCTCAAACAGGTAAATATATTTCATAAGAAATGTACACACATCTATTTCTCTACTACAAGTATTCTTTACACATAAAATATGAACAAAAAAAGGAGAGGGACGCTACCCTAATAGGGATACAACCTTCTTATCCTTCAACATATATTATGGGCGAATCCTCTCCCTCGAAATACATAGAGGTTGGTGAAAATGATCCAATTGCTACAAAGCATTCTCAAAAGATTGTGAAACAAACCCAAGGCTGGCGGTCATACAATCAGTTAAAGATTGAGCCAAAGAAGCATTCTCAATATGCAAAGCTTATAGTTCTCTTTGAGCCACAAAAGGAGACAAATAACTCCTTATCCTTTATTAAATCTGCACACAATCGTTACTAAAATAAATACATTATAAGTAATCAAGATAGAGGCGAAGAGGTCAAGGGCTTTCCAGAATTACAAAAAACCATCTTCCTTTCCTCATGGGTACGAGCATCCATTAGCAAACAATATCGACGAGGCATTTCATGTGTTTCTAAGAAGTTTTATCTGGAGGAGTAACGCCCCCCCGAGATAACCCAAATCTTTGACAAAATTTGTCAGCCGCTTCTTTAGATACAACTTTTCTTGAGAAACGCCATCCCCTTTATAAACGTACAACCCATTTCCATTAGAAAATGACCCATCGTTATAGTACTTGGGAAACAATTCAGCTCATCTACTCTTGCTCAATCTCCGACAATGTACACCGTCGCATGAGCCTTTGGGCGTGCGGGGTCACTAAGAAGAATCAGTTTTCAAAGCGTTGTAAACCTTTTGAAAAAGCCCCGAAACCATAGTCAATCGACACTAGGGAAACCAAACCACAACCCCACGCCTGACTCACAAGGCCACAATGAACTCTTAAAAGATGAAAGAAAAGCGTCAGTGAAGGCTTCCCATTCAAGTATTCACACAAATACTGGAAGACTTTCAGATACACATAACTCTCAAGATGAAGTTGCGAAGGAATCACTATCAAATGGTTAAGAACTTTCATCTCAAAGACATTTAAAAATAGTCAAAGACCCAAGATCGAGAAAATGCATTCACAAAAAGGTATGACACAATCACCATATTCACTACATATTCTGTGATTTTTACCAGGGATCAAAACACCCCAATCTGAAGATGGACAAACATCAAGAAAGACTCCATCAAGATTACCCTCACGGGTGAAGACAAAAACAATTGAAGAAAACGAAATATCTTCCTTCGATTTTTAGTCATAATGTATACTATTTTCTTCGGACGTAGAAAGCGAAATATCAAAATAAAGAAGTTAACAACGAACTATGTTGACTTTTTAAAATGATTTATAGTACAAAAGCAATTCAAAAATAAAATTTCTTATTCATGTATCTTATTTTCTTTTATTGAACTATTTTAAAGTTTCTCCTTCTACAAAATCATTTCAAAAATAAAATTTCGCCACCTTTAACAAATCACCAAGTAATTTTTGAGAAGTAAAAAAATAAAATGTCTTGGCAAGACTCATTGTTTCACAAGTTAGAAGCAGAATCCACGCAGTCCATAGGGACACCACTAGAGAAAGCGCGAAAAAGAGAACAATCAAATAAAAAGATTAAACTAAACCCTTCCATTTTCTGGGTTTTTTTAGCGCTAGGGTTTTGCATTCAATTCGTTCTCGTTCTCTCCTCCAACAATGGCCGATACAAGCTCGGTAGACGTGTCTCTGTGGTGGGACTCATTCACTCTCCTCTTCACGGAGCTTGAAAATTCCTCCCTCTCCTCGGATCTCTCACTGAATTTGGTAAACTTTCACACATTTCTACGTTTCTTCACTCGCAGCTCAATTTGTGCATTTACTCGATTCCTTTTGCTGCTTTTAGGCAAAGAAGTTGAAGGATAATCATGTCTGGTTCTTGAATGCACTTTCTTCCTTCAAACCGCCGAATCAGAAGTCCAAGGAAGCTCTGAATTCAAAGAAGCTGAAAATTGGATCTCAGCAGCTTACTATTCAATCTCACTTGAAAGATAAAGCTCTGCAAATTAGCTCCTGTTTGGTTAGTTACTTCCTCGTCTTTGCTCGCGAATGTTGTAGCCTTAACTGATCATTACTGTATTATTATCAATATCGTTGTTATCTATATGTTTGGGATCCAGAATTGAGTTAATTTCTGAAAGAAAATTCAAACTATGTTTTGACATTGAATTTTGAAAAGTCATCCCTCGATTGGAAGTGATATTGTCAGTATTCAATGAACATTTTTGTTTTTAGACTTCTTTATTATGGGTTAGGGAATATCAACTGTTAATGTTAATTTGTCATGGGAATTCTGCTGATGGTTTTATGGATGTTATCTATTGCTTTTCATGTTTATTTCAGCTACTAGACGAGGTTCAATCGTACATAGTTGTTGAAAGGTTCATTGAACATAACGGTGCGGCTGCTGATTCCACGTTTCCAGAGTTTCTCCACACCGTAAGTATTTCAGTCCATCTTGCCATTCATTTATATAACATTGCAGCCGTGTTCTGCTTTATTGTTTATACAAAGTTTATACAATGCTCATATACTTTGTTACTCTGTTTCAAAGGATTTGTCTGATCTCATATGCTATCACCTGGCATAATTCAAATAAAATGACTAAAGTGAGTTATGTGAAGTCTTCCAAATTTTATTTATAGATTCTTATTACATGTTTATTGTTTGAGACTTTAGAGTAGTGGTTGGGAGTTTGGAGATTTGACATAATATTTTGAATGGCTGACAGTTATATGAACAGTCCCAACTAACATTTAATTAGTTACCTATGGCCTCAACTAACATTCAGTTAGTTGAAACAGATTGTAACAAACCCAGAACTATCAAAACTGAATCTATAACACTTTTGACAGCTCTTCACTCAGCCTAATCTAGAAGCTTATATTCCCTAGCTAGTTTATATAAGAGAATGATCCTAGCATTGATTCATTTCATTCAAAACAGAATTGAATTCGACCCAAGTTCATAGAATCCTCTCAAAGATTCTCTCCGTGAAAAATATAAACTCAGTAGTGTAAGATGTGAGAGAATTGAGAGGAAAGTACTTCATTCCACCAAAGCTGATTCTGTTACAGCAGAGGTTAGGAACTTATATTGCTAGCCTAAACTTGCACACTTAGTTTCCTTGACCTACACTCAGTCATAACTAACTTTTTGTTAAATATGCTGATGTGGCAGGAGAAGGGAGAAGAAGCTTCTACAGAAAGTTAATAGAAAGAAGCTACTAGAATAGCTAGAGATATACACATCACCCCTCCCTGATTGGAAAATGTTTCATTACTTCGAAAAACAGTTATTGCAAAAACTGATTTTGTTACAGTAGAGTTTCAGAACTTATATAGCTAGCTTAAACCTGCAACCTGAGTTGCCTTACCCTACATTCATTCATAGCTAGTCTAGAGCTATATATGTATCTCACACAAGTAGTTTATAAATTCTAATAATGGCGTATAATTGTGCATACCATATTTCATGGTACATATTTGGGCTTTTGTAGAAGATCTAATGCCACACGTGTTCCATAAGTTCCATGTATATGCATTTGTTTCCCATATTAGTGGTTGAAATTCACCATTTAAAGGTGAACAAGTGGGATGTCGCGGGTTCGAACCCGCGCCCTTTGCATCTGATGTCCACACACAACTACCAACGGAATTGGCTTAAAGCGACTTTTCCATTTTAATCTCACTACAAGAGCTCTCTGTTAGATATGAGCTTTAATTAAGATAGTAATAATAATGAGTCTTGTTAATTAATATTATTAGACAGTTTTATTATTAATAGGCAGTAGTTTATTTATTAGTAGGCATTTTTTATTAAAAATAACTGTCATATGTAACTGTTAGAATACGAACTAATTAATTTGGAGAATGCTTGACAATAAAAATAAAAATAAATTAGGAGAATGAAGTGTTGTCTATAAATAGGGGGGGGGGGGGGTTGGGTGATTGAGAGAGAGAATATTGATTAGTTAAGTGGATGCTTGATCTCAGAATTTGGGTTGGGCCTAACTCATTCCTACAAAAACGGCTTGTAAGGTGAGGATTGCCCCCACTTATAAACACAATACATGCCATATCTCTTAGCAATGTGAGACTAAATCCACCTCTCCAAAGCCAGCACAATGAAGGTGTTAGGGACTGCAATGAGATAAGCTAAAGTGTCGTAATTAAGGCGACTAGGGGCGGACCGCAATTAAGACGGAAAGTCCAAGACACCTCACACTTGGAACTTAATGAGCCCAAAACGTGGATGATGCAGGAAGCTCAACAATGGATCTAGAATAGACTCTGATACCATCTCAAAATTTGGGTTGGACCTAACTCATCTCTACAAAACCGACTTATAAGGTGAGAATGCCCCCACTTATAAACACAACACATGCCATATCTCTTAGCAATGTGGGACTAAATCCACCACTTCAAAACCAACACAATGAAGGTATTAGGGGCTGCAATGAGGCAAGGCAAAGTGTCGCAATTAAGGCGACTAGGGGAGGACCGCAATTAAGGCGGAAAGTCTAACACTTGAAAAAAAATTAATTAGGAGAATGAAGTGTTGTCTATAACTAGAGAAGAGAGAGAGAGAGAGGGGGGGGGGGTTGTGATTGAGAGAGAGAATATCTTGGAATTGGATTGAAAATGGGCTATTTTGACATTTGGGATGTGCAGAGCCTCGAAGTTTTTGCGATATTATTTTGTAGTCAAAGGAATTTCCCCTATTTACTTTTTTATATCAATTGGTTTCTATCAACTGGTATCAGAACATTTATGATCCGGGAGAGGAAATAAAAAAAACCAGAGAACAAAATGGAATTGTCATTAAGAATGGAAGGAATACTTAACGTTGTTGGTGAAGTGTTGAAAGAAATTAGAGATTGGAGAAGAGAACTCAAAGAGTTACAACTAGAAATACTAATCTTTGAAGGAAGGGATGTTGCTGAATGGGTGATCAAGGCTGAGAAATATTTTGATGCAAGAGGTGTATGTAAAGAAGATCAAATACCAAAAGTTGCACATTGGATTGAGAGGGGGGGTGTGATTGAGAGAGAGAATATCTTGGAATTGGATTGAAAATGGGCTATTTTGACATTTGGGATGTGCAGAGCCTCGAAGTTTTTGCGATATTATTTTGTAGTCAAAGGAATTTCCCCTATTTACTTTTTTATATCAATTGGTTTCTATCAACTGGTATCAGAACATTTATGATCCGGGAGAGGAAATAAAAAAAACCAGAGAACAAAATGGAATTGTCATCAAGAATGGAAGGAATACTTAACGTTGTTGGTGAAGTGTTGAAAGAAATTAGAGATTGGAGAAGAGAACTCAAAGATTTACAACTAGAAATACTAATCTTTGAAGGAAGGGATGTTGCTGAATGGGTGATCAAGGCTGAGAAATATTTTGATGCAAGAGGTGTATGTAAAGAAGATCAAATACCAAAAGTTGCACATTGGATGAGTAGTTGAGTCGTCACATGGTACCAATTATGGGTTTCGGCCAATCCAATTACCGCTTGGGGAAATTTTACAGAGGCAATTCTCAAGCAATTTGGGCCTGAAACTAATTTAGTAGAGTGATTGAGAGAGAGAATATCGATTAGTTAAGTGAATGCTTGATCTCAGAATTTGGGTTGGGCCTAATTCATTCCTACAAAACCGACTTGTAAGGTGAGGATTGTCCCCAATTATAAACACAACACAAGGCATATCTCTTAGCAATGTGAGACTAAATCAACCCCTTCAAAACCAACACAATGAAGGTGTTAGGGGCTGCAATGATGCAAGCTAAAGTGTTGCAATTAAGGTGATTAGGGGCGGACCGCAATTAAGGCGGAAAGTCCAACACCCCCTCACGCTTGGGCCTCAATGAGCCCAAAGCATGGACGATGCGGGAAGCCCAACAATGGATCTAGGATAGGCTATAATACCATCTTAGAATTTGAGTTAGGCCTAAATCAGCCCTACAAAATCAACTTGTAAGGTGAGGATTGTTCCCATGTATAAACACAACACAAGCCATATCTCTTAGCAATGTGGGACTAAATTTACCCTTTCAAAGCCAACATAATGAAGGTATTAGGGGCTGCAATGAGGCAAACCATAGTGTCACAATTAAGGTGACTAGGGGAGGACAACAATTAAGGCGGAAAGTCCAACACTTGGCAAAAAAAAATTAATTAGGAGAATGAAGTGTTGTCTATAACTAGAGAAGAGAGAGAAAGGGGGGAGGGTGTGTATGATTGAGAGAGAGAATATCTTGGAATTGGATTGAAAATGGGCTATTTTGGCATTTGGGATGTGCAGAGCCTCGAAGTTTTGTGATATTATTTCGTAATCAAAGGAATTTCCCCTATTTATTTTTTTATATCAGTTGGTTTCTGAACATTTATGATCCAGGAGAGGAAATAAAAAAAACCAGAGAACAAAATGGAATTGTCATCAAGAATGGAAGGAATACTTAACCTTGTTGGTGAAGTGTTCAAAGAAATTAGAGATTGGAGAAGAGAACTTAAAGAGTTACAACTAGAAATACTAATCTTTGAAGGAAGGGATGTTGCTGAATGGATGATCAAGGCTGAGAAATATTTTGACGCAGGAGGTGTATGTAAAGAAGAAGATCAAATACCAAGAGTTGCGCATTGGATGAGTAGTTGAGTCGTCACATGGTACCAATTATGGGTTTCGGCCAATCCAATTGCCGCTTGGGGAAATTTTACAGAGGCAATTCTCAAGCAATTTCGGCCCGAAATTGATTCAGTAGAGAATCAAGAACCAAAATTGATTGTGAAATCAAGGAAAATATCAAGAAATTAGAATATTCATGGTAAAAAAAAGGAGCAAAGAAGAGAACCCTAATAAAGAAGGAGGCCGTGAGTTTGGTGTTTCAGATCGTTCAAAGATAAAAGCAAAAATGGAGAAAACTGAGCGAGAAGAGGAAATTGGAGGCACGCAACAAAGTACAATCAAGAAAACAAAATTGTTCGTGAAAGAACCACCACCCAAGGTGAATCTAACCGCTAGAGAGGAAGGGTCAGTGGCCGAGAAGAGTAAAGGATTTTCTTACATGTCGGCTGTATTTCCACCAACGAAACTGATAGACTAGAGTGTTGTTGTCTGCAGCACAACGACTACAAAGAGATTCACCGCATTCTCCAACCTACAGAGGAAGGCCAACAAATGCCAATGCAATAATCTCAAAATGCTTGGTGAATTGTCCTCCTAAGTGTGAGCCCAACAAATGCCACTGCAATAATCTCAAAAGGCTTGGTGAATTGTCCTCCCAAGTGTGGGACCCAAGGGGTGGTATTGGGTTGAAGGATGCCGATACAATAGTTTTGTAATTATTGCTTTCAATTTTATTCTCTAGTAATCACCCCGGGGACAAGGTGATAGTTTAGGGGGAGTATTGTTAGATATAAGCCTTAATTAAGATAGTAATAATAATAAGTCTTGTTAATTAATATTATTAGACAGTTTTATTACCGGGCAGTAGTTTATTTACTAGTAGGCAGTTTTTATTAAAAATAACTGTCATATGTAGCTGCACTACAATTATAATAAGAATTAATTAATTAGGAGAATGAAAGTGTTATCTATAAATAAAGGGGGTGATTGAGAGAGAAGATATCTTGGAATTGGATTGGAAAGAGGCCATTTTAATGCAGACCCTCGAAGTTCTACGATATTATTTTGTAATCAAAGGGATTTTCCCTATTTACTTTTCTATATCAGTTGGTTTCTATCACTCTCTCTACACGCACACATATAGAACTTCTTGTCATCGTGTTCTCTCAGTTTGAAACCTCTATGGCTCTTCCTCTTTACGTATTTTATCTTTAATGTTATTAATATTAATCATGTTGTTTCTCTATATTGCCTTTTTTGCATATATGAGGGTTTATAATATGTTGGTATTTAAGCTACTTCCAAACTCAGTAAGTTTTTGTTTGAGAGATATTTCACGTGGATTTTTTTTTGCTAAAAGAGTAGTGCTGAATTGCCGACAGTTTTACCAGTGTGACATGCTTTTAATATCCTGTTTCTGACATGTTTTCTATCTTGTTATGAAGATATTAATTCAATATTACAAGGAGCGGCAGTGTTTGTTGAAGTGCATCAGGTGGATTCTCATGCGTGCTAGTAAGTGTCATGTCGTTTTCATGTCTATGTGGTACTTGCTCTGCCAATTTTTTGTATGGAAGACAGCTACTAGTCTACTTTGTCTTGGTTGAATTTTCTTGCTAGTATTACTTAGAACTTGACATTTCATGCAGTATACATTGGTCCTGTGTCTGAAAACAATTATGTGAAGGAGGAGGCAAAAGAGCTATTTCATGATGGACTGGAAAGTAAATTAGTATCTTTCTTGGAGGGTCTTTTATCCTGCAGTTACCCTGAGCAAATGGTATGTTCAGTCTCCATGCACCATCAAATAGCTTATATATATGCAGCCTTTTCAATCTATGCATATGCCGTATAAGACGGGTAGTTAACTTGTGTCCAACATGTGATCATCAAATAGCTTATATATATATATATGCAGCCTTTTCAATCTAGGCATATGTTGCAAAATTTATAGCCAAGTGCTATTGTATAGGATTGTCTTGCCACTCCTTTACATGTTCTTGAATCTTGATTAGAATGCTGTGTCTCCGAGCTATGGATGTTGTACCAGTAGATTAACTTGTGCAACATGTGAAACACTTAAAATTGGGAACTTTTTTTGGGGATTTACTTTGTTTTTGATTGGTATGTTCATAATATGAGTTGTAAATGAAAATTTTATTGCTCAATGACTCCATTTACTGAACTGTGGAATGCTTGAAGGATGTTGATCTGTTTACTCTATGGGCCGAGGAGACTCTAATTGAAGACAATTTGGTTTTAGACATTCTTTTTCTAGCCTATTATGACCCATTTTGTACGTGTGGTAGTGGGATATGGAAGAAGTTTGGTTCTATTTACAAGGTATGTTAATATATTTCTACTTATACTTGGTTTGTTTTGTGATATTTTCATAAGTCAAATCCTTGTTCAAGATTATCTTTTGATTCAGGGGATCTTAGCTGGTGAATATAACTTAGGAAAGCTGTCAATTACTTCTGAAGCACAGCAGTTGTCTTATTATGTCAAAGTTCAGCTGCTGCTTATTTTAATAGAAACCCTAAACTTGGAGAATCTTCTTCAAATGGTTCATGACGAAACACCTTACAGGTTAGACTAGTCTCTGTTTACATCTGTTGAAGTACGAGAGAAAGAGAGACATTAAGGTAAACCGTGTGACTGAATAGCACTACGGAAGTTCTATTATATAGGGAATTACACAGTAAATTGTATTAATTACATAAGGTATATACTACAATATATTTAAGGAATATGCTACAGAATATTCTATTCTAAATATATACAAATATCAACAACATCATAAACAGTACTTATGAGGAAAGTACATTTTGGTTAAACCAATTATATACTAAAAGTTGCAATGCCATAATATGAAGCCTCATTTCTGATGAACTTACTAAATGCTGAGCTGAATGCGGTGTGCCATATTTTGTCTTGAACGTACAATAAATTCCACTCTCTCTTAAAGTATCTTCTAGTTGAGGAAGCAAACACAGGGAAGATGTTCAATCCTGAATCTCACAGTAATTAGTTCATTTTCCATATTTTTCAATTGGGAACTTGGGAAGAAAATGCATATTTTGTCCTGTTCTGTTTTTCACTGTAATACATCAAACCCCCTCCTTGAAGTCATTGCTAGAGTTCTTTGATTTTATCTATAATTTAGTATTTTAATTAATTTTACTTGCTAGCCTTTGATATTCATCAGCTAGAACTGTGGATTTTAAGCCTAAGTCTTAGTTCCTAGTGATGTTTCTGTGGTCTTCTTATTAAAGTAGTCCAGTAGGCTTGCAAAATCTGTGTATTTTATGGTTGTTTTTCTAATTAATATTATTTTTTTTGTTGCAAAATCTGTTTGGATTTCCAGGAAAGGTGCATCTACTTTCTCCTTTACTGATGTGCAAGAGATGGATACACTAGTTTCTACTTTCAGTGCTTTTGAAATGAATGAAGCTGGTCCTCTAGTTCTAGCATGGGCAGTGTTTCTTTATCTACTCTCTACACTCCCGGGAAAAGATGAGAACAATGAGCTCATGGTATGTGGTTAAGTTATATTTGAAATTTTTATTTACTACTCCAGCATTTGTGCATATAACAATTTTGACCCTTTTATTTTCTCTGTATCCAGGAGATTGATCACATTGGTTATGTTCGTCAAGCCTTTGAGGCAGGATCATTACACTATTGTCTTGAAATTCTTCAGTGCGACATTTTGAAGGATTATGATGTGAGTCGTTCTTCCTGTGTAGCATAAGTTGTTATAATGGATGATATTTTTTATTTTTGTTAAACCTTGACTGTGGCCTCTTTTCTCTGTGATGAAACATTCTCTTTATACTATACTAAGTTGTGCTTATGGGTTTATGCTTTTTCAATGTCCATTCAGGGCCCAGTTTCCGGTTACCGCAGTGTTCTGAGGACATTCATATCTGCATTTATTGCATCTTATGAGATCAACCTTCAGGTATGGTTGTAAAATCTGTAGTTAGCTTCAAGGATTTTTTTCACTTTCTCATTTGGTCTACTTCAACAAAGGTACAGCCTGAGGACGGTAACTCTGCTTTGATACTGGATATTATCTGCAAGATTTATCGTGGAGAGGTTTGGATATATAATCATAGCCCTTCAGTTCATTCATTGCTCCAGTATCACAATATCTGCTGGTGATCATTTATTGATGAACGATTCTGCTCATATAATTTCAGGAATCTCTGTGTATTCAGTTTTGGGACAAGGGAAGTTTTATTGATGGTCCAATTCGGTCTCTTCTTTGCAACATAGAGAGTGAGTTCCCTTTCAGGACAGTAGAACTTGTAAAACTCCTTTCATCCCTTTGTGAAGGAACTTGGCCTGCAGAATGTGTGTAAGTACACAAATTTCATGTTCCTTTTCCTGTTATCTCATATATTGGAATGAATATGACAATGCAATTGGTCTCTCAAATTTGAAGGAACATTTTTTTCTTCTTCAATCGTTGGTAGCCTTTTTTATGGGTGCAGTTTTTCAACAGGTATACCTTTCTAGATAGGTCTGTTGGTATATCTTCCTTGTTCGAGATCAGTAGTGATTTGCTAGCAGATGATGTCTCCCATATTCTTGAGGCACAACAGGCAGTGCAGGTTCCTGGAATTGAAGGCTTGTTTGTTCCATCTGGAACTCGTGGGCGTGTCTTGAAAGTTGTTGGAGAGAAAACTGCCCTTGTACGATGGGAGGTGAATTCTCCATATCTTGTTATTATGTTTTAATTTACTTTGAAGTGCCTACTGTAACTTGTGATGGTCTATAATCATAAATTTTCTTCACAACCAATTTTTGGTGGTTTGGAAATAAATTACTTCAATTTTTGTTTATAAAATGTTATTGCTTATTCTTGTATTACTTTGTCTCCTTTTTGCCATAGGTTTCGAATAGCCAGTGAACCTCTGAATCATGCTCATCACATCTAGTGGGGCTGGTTCTGAAAGTTCATAATAGAAAGATATCAGTTTTTATTTAATATTCTTTAGTTCTAAAAAAACCAATTCATTGCTGTTCACCTAAGCCTATTTTAGATATGCATTTTACATTTGGTTTCACCGAATTTACATGCTTGCCAATTCCAAAGTACCAAAATATTTGGAATTCTCTGTCAATTCATTGGTATCGGGTTTGCAATCTGAAATATTATTTTTTTGTGGTAATAAAATAAATGCTGGTGTTTTTGTTTTCTATTATTTTTAGTCGGCATTTGTAAATGCTGCTTGTGTTTTATACTCATTATGAATTTTAGTGTACTTTAGAGACTGTTTACATCTCATCAATATAATCTCAATTGCACAATTCCCTGCTGACAAAATTTTCATATTTCTAGTATTCCCCATCTGGAGTATATGTGTTACTCTTACACTTGGCCCAAGATATGTATCTGAATAACAAGGAGGAAGTTTTTTTCACTCTTGACCTGCTCAATAGATTGGTGTCCTTTAATACTGTAAGTTGGTTAGTTTCATTGGGCATTTATCTCCAATTTGATTCTTTCATGACTGATTTATGGATGCGTAATGAAAGCTTAAAAACAATACAGTATGATATTTCTCATTAATGGCATCGTGTGACGAGATTAAATGTGTTAAATAGCTTAAGTTAACGACAAGATCTGTGCAACAATTGTCTTGGAGTAATCTTTTTGTCTACCTAATGAATTTTATAATTGATTGTTTATTTTGACTTAATTGGACTTATACCTTTGTTGTTATTATTTGTTGGATCAGATTCAGGGCCTCTTTCAATGCCTCAGCTTTGTAATAAATTTATCAAATATTAGGAGAAAGTTAGAATGTTAATAATCCACATATTATTAGAAAAGTAACACAATGTTTTTTTTTGGTTCAAGATTAAGTCTTTCTTTTGAGTATCATGAGGCTCTAAACATTTATCAATAGTTTACTTTTATTACTGTCTGTTTTGGCGTGGGGACTATGATTCTGCTTCACTTTTCAGATATTCTGTTTTTCTAAGCCCTGATTTATGAGTCTCTTATGGTTCTTTGTCACTACTAGCTTGACTGAATCAAGCATGGACTCTGTTGAAACTTGAAGTTGCTTATACTAAAAAAGTATTTTCAAGAAGTGTAGTCTAAGCTTTATAAAACTCTTGTATTTTTATGTACCAAAACTTTGCCCCTTCTTTTTTCTCAGAGATTTACTTGCTCTTTGCAGGCTGTTTGTTTTGCGATGATGGACATTAGCAACTCCATGCAATTTCGTGCTATTGACCTGACAAATGAGCAGGTTGAAAAGAATGTCTGGTAAATTTTCATTTAGAATTTTTGTCCTTGATTAGTTGTATAATTTGTGTACATTTATCTTCACTTGTTTGTTTAGTATCTTTTGTATATTTTTTAGTGGTTTACTTTACTTTATCTTACAGGGTGGTTGAGATGATTTGCAATCTAGTAAAAAACCTGCCTCTGAATTCCCACGGTGCTGCGCTTATGTCAATGGGTGTTAAGATTTTGGGTGTCATGTTGATTTGGTAATTTAACTTACTCTTTTTAATGAAGTTAAACAATTTGTGCTAATCAAGTATTTGATCTGTATTTGTATCTCTTAAGTCTCAAGAGTTAAAAACTTGTATTTCGAAGGATTGTTTTAGGTTATCTCCATGTTGGATCTTCATTTGTTTGGGAATTGATTATGTTGTCAAGAAAAGGTTGACTAATTTTTTCCATTTCTTATCCAGTTCTCCATCTAATGTTACAGCAGTTGCTCTAAATGCAAATCTATTTGATATCACTTTGCAGACTGCTGTGTTCAGTGTAAGCAGTAATGACTTATCAAGGTAAAATCCTATTTTAAAATAGCATACATATATACAAATAGGCACTTTGTCATCTTCACGAAATTGGCTCTGCATTGTTGCCCATGTAAAAAGAAAGGGACGGTTATCAAATCAAGATTCAAAGCATTAATCAGAATGCCTATTTTCCAAATTGTGAATCGGATCTTATTATGAATCGGATCTTATTATGAATCATAGGATACACGGCCAATAAACATATGGCCCTTTTTAAGTAAATAGAAGTGGATTATGCAAAAACCATAAGTTGAGGGAGTTGTGATCCATTAGAATTAATTGATATACATGCTGCAAATGTGTCCATGACAATTTGTAGTGATTAGGTTCACTTTTGCTTTTAATTCGAGAATGACTCATGTATCATAAGATATTGTTAACCATGGGTTGTTTTAATCGTTCAGTCCTCTATTTTATGATGTCACATTTGCTTATGCATTTTTTTGGGTGGTCATGCACTACTGTATTTTATTTCATATAAAGTTACATCTCCCAGTCATTCTGTCTGTTTCCAGTGGGTCATGGTTGCTTTCTGGCAGACTGGCTAGAATGCTTTTAATTGACTGTGAGCAAAACAGCAATGACTACCCCTTGACAATATCAGGTATGGCTAACAATATCTTTCATGCATTCTTGTGCTTATCTTTGAATTTTTGTGTTGGTTTGATTCTAGTATTATTTTGTCTTCGGTCTTTTATTCGATACACTTGGATAGACAACATTGCAACTTAGGACACTCAATATATGGATGCTTGTTTTGAAAGATTTTGCAGTGTGAGTGCTGCAATAGACTTAGAATTCTGATTAGTTAGATTTTGCTTCAAACCTGTTCTGTTAGAATTTTAATCTGTAAGCTCTCTATAAATACCTGGTATAAGCACTACACGAATCCCAACAAATCATTTCTACCTGTTAAGTTTCAGATAGAAAGGGAGATACTGTTGAAAACTATAAAATTGAATTATCAACAATACTTTTATTTGATTGAACAATAGTAGGTGTGAAAACTGAATATTATATCTTTCGGCATGAATAATGTACAAGCGCTAGTCTCTTAATATAGAGTATTTAAACCTAATGAGCGCTATTAATGAACTAAGGGTCCGAATACAAGTTACTATAAAAAATGATAAAAATAACAAAAGTAAAATTTAATTATTTATAACACTCCCTCAAATTGGTGAATGAATATTTATTCTTTCCAGCTTAAAAACAATCATTTCAAAGTTATTGATATTCAGCCCTTTAAGTTAGAAAATCTGCAAGTTGCCTTGACAAGAGACACATGCAGTGCAATTAACACCAATATCTATTTTTTTTTAATGAAGTGTTTGTCATTTTCAATATGATTAATTCTATCATGTTGCACTAGATTATGAGCAATGCTAATAGCAAACTTATTATACCAATAAAATTTCATTGGTTTGTCACATTTTATCCTCAACTCTTCTAAGATCAATTTCAACTGTTAAGAAATGTGGTTGGGCCTAACTCAACCCTACAAAACCGGTTGGTAGAGTGAGGATTGTCCCCACTTATAAACACATGTTCAGGCCATATATTGTCCGATGTGGGACTCTTAACACCCCCCCTCACGCCCAGGACTGGACATCTGGAGCGTGAAAATAAATGGTGGGTGGCCCGATAGCGGAAACCATAGTAGGTGGCCCACCGGATCTTAAACGAGACTCTGATACCATGTTGAAATACAAGAGACTAAGAGACACAATTTATTCAAATGTCTCTTAGTCTCTTGTATTTCAACATCAACCATAATAATTAGCTTATCCCTGATGATATCGCCATGAACTTTACTACCCAGTGTTCCTTTCAATTATTGCACAATTCAGAGCATAACTTGTAAATGAATCTCCGTTGATCAGTATATGAATTGGCTGATTAAGCTTTAAACAAGAGCAACATCAGGTCTAATATGTGATGAGTATTTAAGCTTTCTGACTAATCCTTGATACATTTCCTTATCAGCTGCAATACCTTCGCGTTCTTCAATTTTACACTTGTATCATTTGAATTTGAATTTCTTATATATATATATATATATATATATATATATATATATATATATATATATATATATATATATATATATATATATAAACCTCCTAACTAATCCCACTCATTCGGAAAAAGATATACTAGGTGTAGGCCTCCTAACCATCCCATTAATTAGGGGAAAGATAATACTAAAAATTAAAAAACAATAAAACTTTCAGAATTTGGGTTGGCCTATCTTATCCCTATAAAATAGGCTTGTAAGGTGAGGATTGTCTCCACTTATAAACACAACACATGCCATATCTCTAAGCAATATGAGACTAAATCCACCCCTTCAAAGCTAATACAACGAAGGTGTTAGGGGCTGCAATTAGGCAAACCAAAGTGCCGCAATTAAGGTGATTAAGGGCGGACCGCAATTAAGGTGGAAAGTCCAACACCCCCCTTACGCTTGAGCCTCAATGAGCCCGAAGCGTGGACGATGCGGGAAACCCTACAATGGATCTAGGATAGGCTCTGATACCATTTCAGAATTTGGGTTGATCTAACTCATCCCTACAAAACCGACTTGTAAGGTGAGGATTGCCCCCACTTATAAACACAACACAGACCATATCTCTAAGCAATGTGGGACTAAATCCACCCCTTCAAAGCTAACACAACAAAGATGTTAGGGGCTACGATTAGGCAAGCCAAGGTGCTGCAATTAAGGCGACTAGGGGTAGACCGTAATTAAGGCGGAAAGTTGAACAAAAACAATAAATACTAATAATAAAAATAATATTATATCTCAACACTCTCCCTCAAGGTGGTGCATATACATCATAAGCATCCATCTTGTCACATATGTAAGTAATCTGAGGTCTCCAAAGAGACTTTGTAAAGAGGTCAACAAGTTGATCCTTGGAATCAACAAAGGAGTTTTTGATGGTCCCAGTGGTAATCTTCTCTTTAAGAAAGTGATAATCGATTTCTATATGCTTTGTCCTCTCATAAAACACTGGATTGGAGGAGAGGTGCAAAGCTGACTGGTTATCACATACAAGTTCCATAAGGCCGACTTCACAAAACGGAAGTTCCTGAAGTAAATCCTTTAACCACAAGAGCTCACATGTGGTACGGACCATGACTCAATATCAACTTCTATACTTGATCAAGCAATAACTGTTTGCTTTTTACTCTTCCATGAGATCAAATTTCCACCAATAAAAATACAATAACCGGATGTAGAACGTCTATCACTTGCATCTTCTGCCCAATCAACATCTGAATATCCAATGATATCAGTGTTGCCTCTATCACAGTACTGATATAAGCTTTTTGTTTAAGCAAATAAACCAAAGTAACCCAGGTACAATCATCAATGAGCGTTATGAATCAACACACACTTGGTATATTTGGAACTGTTGATATTTGTAAATATAGTATTAAGAATATGTGTATATCAAATAGTCCCACATCGACTATATCATGTAATTAGTTATAATCTCTCTATATATAATAAAGTCTCCGTAGTGCTTTTCAAGACACACGGTTTATTCAACGGTCTCTTAGTCTCCTAATTCAACATGGTATCTAGAGCCTGCTAAGAGGCAATTCTTTCTTCGCCGTGCTTTACCCGGTTGACCCACTGTCTTCCGGTGATTTTTTTTTTTTGTGCAAACCGTGTCATCACTCCGGTTTGCCTCTCATTTTTCAAAATTCTCCGGTAACCTTCCAGCAAAAGCGCCTCTTCCGATCCAGCCGCTCCCCACTTTTCATCGGCAGAAACCTCCGCACGTGACAGCAACTCCGTCGGTCGATCCCGACAATTTTCTCACCGCTCCACTCTCCATAGGGTAATTGTTTCAGATCCGATACTCATGGCTACTCCTCATAACTTTACGCCAAACTACGATGATTTCCTCAGGTGGTATCAGAATTATCAGAACTTAGATTCTACTGCTTCGGTAGCACACACTGGTAATTCATCTGCTTGTCTCTCTCAATCATCTTCTCTTGGATCTTGGATCCTTGATTCTGGTGCGTCTGATCATGTTACCGGTAATAAAAATCTTTTCTCTTCCCTCTCTACATCCGGTTTCTTACCTACTATAACTTCTGCCAATGGTTCTCAAACCCGATCTGAAGGGATTGGTTCTGTTCAAATTCTACCTTCTCTCTCTGTTACTTCTGTCCTCTATGTACCTAATTGTCCATTTAATTTACTTTCAGTCAGTCGTTTAACTCGTTCTCTTGATTGTAGTGTCACCTTCACTAACAATAATGTTACCCTGCAGGATCGAAGTTCGGGACGGACGATTGGTGTCGGATGTGAGTCTCAAGGCCTTTATTACCTCTTAGTGTCATCTCAGACATGCTCAACCAAAGATTCTCCACTCACTATACATGCTCAGTTAGGCCCAAATCACACATTCTTAACATGGTATCAGAACCTGGTTTAAGATCCGGTGAGCCACCTACTATGGTTTCCGCTATCGGGCCACCCACCATTTATTTCCACGCTCCAGATGTCCAGTCCTGGGCGTGATGGGGTGTGTTAAGAGTCCCACATCGGACAATATATGGCCTGAACATGAGTTTATAAGTGGGGACAACCCTCACTCTACCAACCGGTTTGAACCGGTTTTGTAGGGTTGAGTTAGGTCATCCCAGTCTTTCCAAACTACATAAGTTGGTGCCAAATTTATCGAAGGTATCTAATTTACATTGTGAGTCGTGTCGGCTAGGGAAACACACTCGTGGTCAGTTTCCCAATCGAGTCAATAAACGAACTTCGTCCCCTTTTGCTTTAGTTCACATCGATGTTTGGGGTCCCTCGCGTACTGTCTCTACTCTTGAGTCTAGGTATTGTCACCTTTATTGATGATTTTTCACGTTGCACGTGGTTATTTTTAATAAAGAATAGGTCTGAATTATTTTCTATTTTTGAACAATTCTATCAAGAAATAAGAACTCAATTCAGTGTGTCTATCCGTATCTTAAGAAGTGACAATGCCCGTGAATATTTATCCCAACAATTTCAAAATTTTATGTCATGCAATGGTATTCTCCATCAAACATCTTGCCCTCACACACCTCAACAAAACGGGGTAGCCGAACGCAAAAATCGGCATCTTGTAGAAACCACTCGGACCCTACTTCTCCATGGTAATGTTCCACTTCGGTTTTGGGGGGATGCTGTGCTAACGGCATGTTACCTTATAAATCGCATGCCCTCATCTGTCCTTAACAATAAAATCCCTCATTCAATCCTTTTTCCCAATTCCCCACTTCATCCAATTCTTCCTCGAGTTTTCGGGTCCACATGTTTTGTACACAATCTCTCTCCTGGTCTTGATAAACTCTCAGCTCGATCACTAAAGTGTGTCTTTCTTGGTTATCATCGATCCCAAAAAGGTTATCGTTGTTATTCACATACTTTACAACGATACCTAGTATCGGCCAATGTTACCTTCTTCGAGTCGGTTCCATATTTCGAGTCCAGTCACGTAACTCCAGAACCCATTCAAGAAAGTACTCCCACACCTTTTCCGGCAGTTATTAATGTCCCGCCTACCATTATCCCCCATCAATCTAGGGCTCCTGACCCACCCACTTCTCGACCACTTCAAACATATCAGCGTCGTCACCCAACGCCTGTCGTCCCTGTCCCTGAAGTCATACCTGTCCTTGAAGTCATACCTGTCCCTGAGGTCATTGAAAACTCTCCTCCGACACCTCCGTCATCACCGGATCTGATCTTGCAACCTGAGTCCGATCTTCCGATTGCCCTTCGAAAAGGTATACGTCAAACACGAAATCCTTCTCCACATTATATTGATTTATGTTATCATCGTCTTTCCCCTTTGCGGTATACTTGTTTGTCTTCTTTGTCTTCTGTTTCTATTCCGAAAATTCCAGGTGAAGCATTATCTCACCCTGAGTGGAGGCAAGCAATGATTGATGAAATGTGTGCTCTTCAAAGCAGTGGTACCTGGGAACTGGTTCCTCTACCCCATGGGAAATCTTTAGTAGGTTGTCGTTGGCTTTATACAGTGAAGGTTGGTCCAGATGGTAAGATTGATCAATTTAAAGCTCGTTTGGTAGCCAAAGGATACACTCAAATTTTTGGATTGGATTATAGTGATACCTTCTCGCCTGTAGCCAAGATGGCATCTGTTAGACTTCTTCTAGCCATTGCAGCCATTCGACATTGGCCTCTTCATCAACTTGACATCAAAAATGCTTTTTTACATGGTGATCTTGAAGAGGAAGTATATATGGAGCAACCACCTGGATTTGTTGCTCAGGGGGAGTCATCGAATATGGTGTGTAGGCTACACAGGTCTCTTTATGGTCTTAAGCAATCTCCGAGAGCTTGGTTCGGCAGATTCAACACTGTAGTACAACAATTTGGTATGATCCGTAGTGAAGCTGATCATTCTGTTTTTTATCGTCACTCAGTCCAAGGGTGTATTTATCTTATTGTGTATGTAGATGATATTGTCATAACTGGTAGTGATCAGTAGGGTATATTCCAGTTAAAGCAACATCTCTCGAATCAATTTCAGACAAAAGATCTTGGTAAACTTCGCTATTTCTTGGGTATTGAGGTAGCTCAATCTAAAGATGGTTTGGTGATTTCTCAGCGAAAATATGCTATGGATATTTTGGAAGAAACAAGTTTGTTGAATGCTAAACCAGCTGATACTCCTATGGATCCAAGTGTCAAACTACTACCCAATCAGGGGGAGCCTTTATCTGACTCAGGAAGGTATAGAAGATTGGTTGGAAAGTTGAATTATCTCACCGTCACTCGTCCAGACATTTCTTTTGCAGTTAGTGTCGTAAGTCAGTTTTTAAACTCCCCTTGTCAGGAACACATGGATGCTGTTATCCGGATTCTGAGATACATCAAATGTGCTCCAGGAAAAGGTCTAGTGTATGAAAATAAAGGACATACTCAGATAGTTGGATACTCCGATGCTGATTGGGCAGGGTCACCCATTGATAGACGATCCACCTCTGGGTATTGTGTACTTGTTGGAGGAAACCTTATATCCTGGAAAAGTAAGAAACAAAATGTAATTGCAAGTGTCAGAACGAGCTGTACATGTGTTAATTAGTGATATATTCTATAGTTAAATAGGATTAAAATCCCATAAATAGGATTTGATTAGCTGTGTATGTATTTATAGAAATTATTGGTCCTTACTTATAGAATTGATTGAGGGAAATGATAAGTATTTATTAGGAATTTCCTTTCCTAAATATATTGTATTCTATTTAAGAGCACAGGCTGCTCTAATCAATAATAAGAAAAATTATCTCTGTCATGGCATCAGAGCTCCAAAATCCATAGGAGCCTGTTAAAAATTGTGGCCTGCATTGCCATTGTTTCCGCTGTGCGGCCTGCATTGCCGATTTTATTTTACGGTCTATCTTGCCGGTTTTCCCAACAAAATTCAGAATGTCTGAACCAGTTAATACCCCTGCCCCAAACACCGGCTCTGTTGAGCTGAAAAATGTTCAACCTAGCCTTCGTCTCAATGGTAAAAACTACCTCAAATGGTCTCATTTTGTCCAAACCTTTTTAAAGGGGAAGGGCAAATTGAATCATCTTACTGGAAAGGATACTCCAGAAGCTACAGACGGGAAATTTGCTGCATGGGATGAAGAAGATGCTGTTGTAATATCATGGCTATGGAATTCCATGGTGCCTGAGATTAGTGACGCATGCATATTCATGAAGACTGCCAAAGAGGTGTGGGACAGCTGTAAAGAAAACTATTCCAAGGTTGGTGATGCTGCACAAATTTACGAAATTAAGATGAAGATTGCAACTACCAAGCAAGGAGATCAGTCCATTAGCGAGTATGCCCAAACTCTACAAAATCTATGGTTGGAGTTGGATCACTATGAACATTTTGAAGCAAAATGCACTGCAGATGCTACTTTACTAAAAAATTATAAGGAGAAGGATAGAATCTATAAGTTCTTAACCGGTTTGAACAATGAGTTTGATCCAATAAGGATTCAAGTACTCGGAAAAGAATTACCCTCACTAAATGAAACCATGGCTGCCTTTCGAACAGAAGAATCACGAAGAGGAGTGATGATGGAGCCTCAATCAACTGAAAGTTCAGCCTTAGTAGCACAAAGTCGAGAGAAGAACATTGACCAATGGAAGAACGGGCAAACCGGAGGAGCTCCCAAAATGGAGATTGAAAGAGGGGATAACAAGGATTCTCTATGGTGTACCTTCTGCAAGAAGCCAAGGCACACCGAAGACAGATGCTGGAAACTTCATGGAAAACCGCCAAATCAGAACCGAAATTGGAACACCAAAGGCATTCAACGAGGAGGACCAACACATGTCCACTTGGTCCAATCAAGTGTTGTCAAGGAAAGTCATTCCAAACCTACTGCTGATTTCAATTCAGAAGAAATTACAAGACTAAGGGAACTACTAGACTCTTTAGTCAAACCCACAAACACAGGTAGTTCTTCCATGGCATTATCAGGTAGTTCTCATCCCTATGCTCTTAGTGTTTTACAATCTACAGGAAAAGGGACATGGATTGTTGATTCTGGGGCTACGAATCACATGACCCATTCCTCTACAGAGTTTATCTCTTACACACCGTGTCCAAGTAATAAAAAGATTGTCACTGCAGATGGCACTTTTATTACTGTTGCAGGAAAGGGAGATATTCCACTAAGTCAAAATTTAATGTTGAGAGATGTCTTGCATGTGCCCAAATTATCTGCCAAACTGTTATCTATTCACAAACTTACAACAGATTTACAATGCTTGGTAACATTCACTCCTACACTTTGCAAATTTCAGGATCAGGAAACGGGGAAGATGATTGGACTTGCTAGAGAGGACAATGGGCTCTACCTTCTTATGGAAGCGCGTGAGACAAGTAGCATTAAGAGTCAACTTCCACTGTCTTTGTTGTCAGAATCTATTCCTTCCCTCAATAAAGAAATCTGGTTGCGTCACTTCCGGTTGGGTCATCCTTCATTTAGCACTCTCAAAAATATGTTTCCCACCTTGTTTCAAGGTATAAACTTAGAAAATTTTCACTGTGATGATTGTGAACTTGCTAAACACAAACGTGTCAGCTTTCCTAATAATAATAAAAGAATGTCTACTCCTTTTTCCTTAATCCATAGTGATGTTTGGGGGCCATCCAATATCCCAAATATATCGGGGGCCCGTTGGTTTGTCATTTTTATTGATGATTGTACTAGAGTGTCATGGATGTATCTCTTAAAACAAAAAAGTGAAGTCACTCAAATATTTAAATTGTTTTTTCAAATGATAAAAACCCAATTTGAGACTACCATTAAACGGTTTCGTTCTGACAATGCCAAAGATTATTTTAATCAAACATTGTCTTCCTTTTTCACTGAACATGGTATTATTCATGAATCATCATGTGTCCACACCCCACAACAAAATGGGATGGCTGAAAGAAAAATTGGGCATATTCTCAATGTTACCCGAGCATCTTTATTCCACACAAATGTTCCAAAACAATATTGGGGGGAGGCTGCTCTTACTGCAGCCTACTTGATTAATCGCTTACCCTCTCAAATTCTTCAGAATAACAGCCCCATTCAGCTCCTCTCCAAATTCTACCCAAATTTCAAAACTTCAAACCACCTAGTTCCTAGGATCTTTGGGTGTGTGTCATTTGTCCATGTTCATTCTCCACATCGAGGAAAACTTGATCCCCGAGCTATTAAATGCATATTTCTTGGTTACTCGCCTACCCCAAAAGGTTACAAGTGTTATCAACCTACAACAAAAAAGAATTTTGTGTCTATTGATGTCACTTTTGTCGAAACCGAATCCTTTTTTTCCAAACCTTATCTTCAGGGGGAGAAGGAATGCATCGAAGATAAGGATGATTTGTTCAAAGACCTTTCTTTTATGCCCAAGACTCCCGAGTCAAGTCCTATAACCACTTCATTACAGACTTCTAATGCTACTCGTCCACTACAAGTTTACACAAGAAGGGCAGCACCTATTATCCAACCTGTGCAAGTCCCAGAATCTGACCCAATTCTTGAAACTGTAATCAATGAGACTGTTTTAGAGGAGCAAATTGTGCCCCCTGAAACTGAAGTTGTTGGGACTGATTTAGAGGAGCAGAATATATCCATGGATGCTAGAGATCTTCCAATTGCAATAAGGAAGGATGTTAGAGCATGTACAAAAAGGCCAAGGTATCCAATGTCTCACTTTATATCCTATGATAATTTGTCCAACAATCATAGAAGTTTTCTTGCTCATTTAAACACTACCGCTATCCCAAAAAATGTTACCGAAGCACTAGATAGCAAAGAGTGGAGAGAAGCTATGAAAGTTGAAATGGATGCACTTGAGAAAAATGGAACTTGGAAGTTAGTAGAGCTTCCTAATGACAAAAAACTTGTTGGCTGTAAATGGGTATTCACCCTTAAATACAAGTCCGATGGAACACTAGAAAGGTATAAAGCAAGACTAGTAGCTAAGGGGTACACACAAACATATGGGATTGACTATCATGAGACTTTCTCTCCTGTCGCAAAAATGAGCACTGTCAGAATTTTGTTATCTCTAGCAGCTAACTATGGATGGAATTTGCAGCAATTTGATGTCAAGAATGCTTTCCTACATGGCAACCTTGAAGAGGAAATTTACATGGAGGTCCCACCTGGGTTTAACTTTGAGAAAGACAAAGTTTGTAAGCTAAGGAAGGCCCTTTATGGACTGAAACAGTCCCCTAGGGCCTGGTTTGGCAGGTTTACCACTGTGATGAAAGATATGGGATATAAACAAAGTCAGGGAGATCACACTTTGTTTACTAAGCATTCAGCCTTAGGGGGAGTTACTGCACTAATTGTTTATGTGGATGATATAATTGTAACAGGAAATCATCAAGCAGAAATGGATAGCCTAAAAGTGTGTTTGCTAAAAGAGTTTGAAGTAAAAGAGTTGGGCAGATTAAAATATTTTTTGGGCCTTGAAGTGGCACACTCTCGTCACGGTATTTTCATCTCTCAACAGAAGTATGTGCTGGATTTATTATCTGAAACTGGTAAATTGGGATGCAAACCAGTAGAAACTCCAATTGAACAAAATCACAGACTTAGTGAATTTGTTGAAGATGCAACTGTGGACAGAGAATCCTATCAAAAGTTGGTTGGAAAGTTAATCTATTTATCTCACACTAGGCCAGACATAGCTTATGCAGTGGGAGTGGTGAGTCAATTCATGCATAATCCCAAAGAAAATCATCTTAGAGCTGTTTACCGAATTTTGCAATACTTGAAGGGCACTCCTGGAAAAGGAATTCTATTTACAAAGGGTCAAGGAATTACTTTGGAAGCCTATACAGATGCTGATTATGCTGGATCAGTAGATGACAGAAGATCCACATCCGGATATTGTACTTTTCTTGGAGGAAACTTGGTGACTTGGAGGAGCAAAAAACAAAACGTTGTTGCGAGGTCAAGTGCAGAAGCAGAATTTCGGGCTATGGCTTTAGGTATTTGTGAACTCCTATGGCTGAAAATAATTCTACAAGACCTAAAGATTGAATGGAATGGACCCATGAAACTATATTGTGACAACAAGTCAGCAATAAACATTGCACATAATCCAGTGCAACATGATAGAACGAAGCATGTCGAAGTAGACAGACATTTCATCAAGGAAAAATTGGATAGTGGGACAATATGTATACCATTTGTATCAACTGGAAATCAGCTGGCAGATGTTCTTACAAAAGGATTAAGTGGTTCTACATTGCAATCTATTATCGGCAAGTTGGGAATGAGTAACATCCACTCTCCAACTTGAGGGGGAGTGTCAGAACGAGCTGTACATGTGTTAATTAGTGATATATTCTATAGTTAAATAGGATTAAAATCCCATAAATAGGATTTGATTAGCTGTGTATGTATTTATAGAAATTATTGGTCCTTACTTATAGAATTGATTGAGGGAAATGATAAGTATTTATTAGGAATTTCCTTTCCTAAATATATTGTATTCTATTTAAGAGCACAGGCTGCTCTAATCAATAATAAGAAAAATTATCTCTGTCAGCAAGATCAAGCGCCGAGGCAAAGTATAGGGCCATGGCAATGGCAACATGTGAACTTATTTGGTTAAAACAGTTGCTCAAGGAACTTCAAATTGAAGAAGCAAGACCAATGACACTTATTTGTGATAATCAAGCCGCATTGCACATTGCTTCAAATCCAGTCTTCCATGAGAGGACTAAACATATTGAGATAGACTGTCACTTTATCAGAGAGAAAATTGAATCAGGTGACATCATCACAAACTTTGTCAACTCTAATGATCAATTGGCAGACGTGTTTACAAAATCTCTGCGAAGTCCCAGAACTAATTATATATGTAACAAGCTTGGTGCATTTGACTTATATGCTCAAGCTTGAGGGGGAGTGTTGATATTTGTAAATATAGTATTAAGAATATGTGTATATCAAATAGTCTCACATCGACTATATCATGTAATTAGTTATAATCTCTCTATATATAATAAAGTCTCCGTAGTGCTTTTCAAGACACACGGTTTATTCAAAAGGTCTCTTAGTCTCCTAATTCAACAGGAACATTTGATGGACCCCACACATGTGTATGAACTAGTGCTCGTTTTCTTCTCAACAATGTCATTTTGTTGGGGTGTTGTAATACAATACCTTCTTTTTGACAGAAAGAATTAAGACTAGGATTACGGTAGTCTTTGACATTATCAGACCTAATACTCACACCAAATTGATTTTTAACCCATGAAGAATTGAGGAAATAAAGAACTGATTTTGGATTTTTGCTTAAGCAAGTAGACCAAAGTAACCCAAGTACATTCATCAATAAACGTTACGAACCAACACGCAGCTGATATATTTTGAACATTTGATGTGACCCCAAGTATTGTGAGATGCGTGAGCTTGCTAAACACAAACATATACCTACTTCAGTTAATAATCTAATGTTTTAAATAAAAACAAGTATTTAACGACCTAGGCGAGCGAATATTAGCCATGATTCTCTTGGAATCTATGGAGAAAATCTAAATTGTATTTCTATTGTTCTTAAATTACATTAGATCAAATCTATTTATAGATCTAATTGGTGATCTGTTGTAACGTGTAAGGCCTGAGTCTGGCTGTGACTTGTCTGTCAGTTAGTTATAAGTTGTTAGATCTAATCTAACTACATCTAACTGTATTAGCCAGTTCAGTTACAATTGGTTACACATGCTGGGTTATTGTACGACATGCCTACAATAAGCTCATGTGGTCTAATTGCATCTAACTGTGTTAGAGAGTTCTACAGTTCTGTTACAGTTAGTTACACATGTTATGTTAGTGTACAACATGCCTACAGTAAGCTCATGTGAGTTTACTTATTAAATCCTACAATATTACATGAGTAACTCCTTTATAGCCCCTCTCAAGCTGCACTTTGGGCGATTTCAGCAGAGTCACACACAAGGAGCTTACTTCTGAGATCTTCAAACCTAGAGGGAGGAAGTATATCAACACTTTGAGATTAACCAGATACATAAATGACCTTGAGTTGCTTGCTGAACACTTTCTCTCTAACAAAGAACAAGTCAAGTTCCACATGCTTTGTGCGTGCACGAAGAACAGAGTTGCAAGCAAGTGCAATGGTGCTCATATTATCACACAGAACAATATGAGTGGAGTAAGACACCTTGGGTTCAGTTAGTAAAAACTGAGCCCAGAGCAATTCTGAGGTGGCAGGAGCAAGACATTTGTACTCAGCTTGCTTCAGTACTTGACCTGGAGATGACAAACTGTTTATTGCCCACCAAGAATTTAGACTAGTACCTTTGAAGATACAAGCTCTTGATACATTCTGTCACCAGGATCAGAGCCCCAATCTTCATCACAATAGGCTAATAAAGGAACTGTAGGGTTGTTGATGGATTGTAGACGAAGTCTTTAGGTGATAGTACCTTTTAGGTACCTAATTCTCTTTACCGCAGTCCAATGAGACTCAAGAGGTTGAGTCATGAATTTGCATACTTTGTTCACTGCAAAGCATATGTCTGGTCTTGTTATTGTGGCACACTGAAGAGCACAAAGTAAGATCAACAAATTTGTTATGACCATCTTTGGAGAGTTTGGAATCAACCACCATAAGGGAGGGTAAAGGTTTGGCCTCTTGCAGCTTAACTTTAGCAAGTAGGTCTCTAGTGTATTTGCCTTGAGTTAAAAGTAGTGAATGCTTGGTGGAGTTAACCTCTATGCCTAAAATATAATAAAGATTACCAAGTTCCTTTGGAGAGTAGACAAAATTCAATTGGGTGACCATTTGTTGAATTAGAGAGGAGTTGTTACCTGTAACTATTATGTCATCAACATATACTAACATGTATATATGTGAGTGTCTTGATGCGAGAAGATGAAGAGAGATGGGTCACATTTGCTAGCTTGGAACCCAAATTTGATCAACTGACCATGAAGCTTTTCAAACTAAGCTCTAGGGATTTGTTCAAGACCATAGAGAGTTTTGTGCAATTCGCAAACCAGAATTTTGTTGGTGTTTTCAAATCCAGGTGGTTGTGTCATATACACAGTTTCATCAAATTCACCATTGAGGAATGCATTATTGAAATCAAGCTGTTGAAGATGCCTTTTTAGATAATGCTAGTGTTAGAATTGTTCTAACTGTTACTGGTTTGATGACAAGACTAAAAGTTCTAGTATAGTCAGCTCTATATTCGGGGGGTTATTGTGTCATATACACAGTTTCATCAAATTCACCATTGAGGAATGCATTATTGAAATCAAGCTGTTGAAGATGCCTTTTTAGATAATGCTAGTGTTAGAATTGTTCTAACTGTTACTGGTTTGATGACAAGACTAAAAGTTCTAGTATAGTCAGCTCTATATTGTTGATGAAACCCCTTAGCTACAAGCCTAACCTTGTACGTGATATCAGTTGAGCCCTAAGTACGGACACTGGAAACACAACACCGACACTGATACGTCGACACCGATAATAATTTGAAAAAATACATAAAGTTTACGTAATCACAAATGTTGGTGTCGGTTTTGGACATCGACACTGACACAGATACAGACATACCTTTTTTCAGAGCTATCGGTGCTACAGTGGTTGTGCCTCGCAACGATCCTGTAGCATCGCCAAACAACTCTGATCCGGTGCTCACAACCTCGCCCATTGCAGAGCAGCCACAACACTGTCTCTCACACTTTCTTTTAAATATCCATGTTCTTCGTTTTCTGCAATTTCAGAGAAACTCGATGCAGAAAATTACTTCCTCTGGATTCAACTAGTTGAACCAGTCATCAATGCTCAACAGATTTTATCATTATCTGGTCAACCCAAAAATTCCTCCTAAATATATAAGGAGATGTTGACAAGCGTCATTGGTTGCAAAAAATCATGGCAACTATGGGATAAAATCTTCACTTATTTTCAACATGTCAATGCTAAACTTTGTCAATTAAGATCTGAAAACGTTTGTCAGTTCATTCCTTTCAAATTCTCTCAAATCTAAACTTGTTCTGTATTTGATGACAACATATTGATATAGTTCTGTGCTGATTTGTTTTTTCAATATAGAATTTGTTGATATTTGTATATATTTAGCATAAAATATTCCATAGCACATTCCTTAAATATACTGTAGTATATTCCTTATGTAATTAATACAATTAATTGTGCATTTTCCTACATAATAGAACTTCCGTAGTGCTATTCAGTTACACAGTTTACCTAAATGTCTCTTTCTCTCGTATTTCAACTAATTCTCTGAATTGTTGGTCTGACATGCTTTTGTGAAGTTGTGTGTTATATTATATCCATTTTTTCCTTGCTCTTATGTTCCGGTTCAAATCCTGCAGTGCTGGACTTCACCATAGAGCTTGTAGAAACAGGAGTAGAGAATGATGTTCTCCTAGCATTGATCATTTTCTCTTTTCAGTATGTCCTAGTCAATCATGAGTATTGGAAATACAGGATAAAACATATTAGATGGAAAATAACATTGAAGGTATGTCCTGCTTTTCTTTTGTAGTTGCTCAAATTTATATTGTTTTAATCATTCTTTAGTGAAGTACTTCTAAGATCAGATTGACCTAGGTGATGATAACTTTTCTGTCATATCTTCTCCTATTATCGTTGTACTGAATTTTTCCATTCTTCCAGGACAGTTTTTTGGTTTTTTGGTTTCATGTTTTTATTCTTTTATTACAATCAGCATTGGCTGTCGAACTATTTAAATGCTCTGTTCTGGGCGTATTATACGTGCCCTTTTTGTTGATCTTTTTATGAATGCTTCATTTTGTTGAATTATGCCAATGTGTTTCTACTTTGTAAAAGTATTTTATATTTATTGTTCAGGAAAAAACTGTTTATGTATGTTTGATCTTCGCTGGTTATCTTTCACTGTTATGGCTTTTACTTTGACTTACTTTGACTTACTTTAAAAGACATTTTCATGTCAATAAATTATATGAATTAGTTTTTGGTTGTCTGAAGCTTAAGTCAGTTGATTCTACTTCATTGTAGATTTTATACAATTAAGACAACAGTTATTATATTCTGATTATTACAAACTTTGGGATACTTCTGTAGGTTCTTGAGTTGATGAAAAAATGCATTATATTAATGCCGTATTGTGGAAAATTGGGTGAGATCATACACAATGTGTTGTTCTCCGATGCTTCCATCCACAACGCGCTTTTCCGTATTGCTTGCACTACTGCACATGTTTTGGAGGTGACATAAGCTGAAGTCTTTTTTTGTTTAATTGTAATTTTGTGATTGCATTTCTTATTCCTTCATATTATTGACAAAACCATTTATTTTAACAGAAATTGAATGCAAGCCGCTTCTTTGATCCAATGGAAATTGAAGGGTTGCAGCTTGCTATAGGTTCTGTTTTAGATATTCTTTCAGAGATGACCACCAAACTTGCCAAGGTACCAAGAAAGCCACCGATGTTCTACCTTTGACTGATAATTTCTAATTTCAATAGTTTTCAGTCTCACTTAATTACATAATTTTATGTGATGACAATGAATTGATAAAGTGTCATCTTTTTTTTTGTAACATCTTTACGTTCTGTATATACTGAAAATCGTTATGTGTTGTCCAGGATACATCATCCAGCATTCCTGTTTTTCTCCAGGCAGTGTTCTCATGCACAACCAAACCAGTTCCTGTTGTCACGTCTGCTATATCGTTGATTTCATACTTCCGAGACCCTGTATGAACTCTAACTTTTCTCAAATTGGAGTACCATTATATTTTTCTGATTATTTTTCAGTATTATTACATGAGTTTTTATTCAACAATAATGAACATCTTCCTTTTGTCCGCTTTCTTGTCCTCAATCAATTTGTGTCTGTGAACTCTTCAGTGTACAGTATTGGTATTAATGGCATTAACATTTAGCTGCATAATTAAATTACGTTGATCATATTTGTCACATTTTCCAGATTTTCTCTAGTTTTTAGTTACTTGGATTGTCAATTTGTCGTCTCTTTTTTTCATGTTGTAATCTTGTATTGCCTTATTTTTTTCACTCTTGCTTTTTCTTCATCAACTATATGCCGTTTTGTGCATTTAATGTTCTCTTAGAGATCCCTGCATACCTTTGTTGATACTTGATGGAGTATTGGTTACTTATTATACCCTTTTAGCCAGTATATGCTTGACAGTACCTGATTTTATATTGTGTTGTTTAACAACAGATGTGCTGCTTATGCAGGTCATCCAACTTGGTGCTGTTAGGTTTATTTCAACATTATTTGCCACAACAGATTGTGTCCAATCATTTTCATGTGAAACCACATACTTTGCTCCAGATAATCAAGAGGTTTGGGATGTTAGTTTCAGTTTCCTCAACTTCATAGTTCCCTTGGTTAATAAATGTGATTTAACTGATGGTTTTTCTAATCGGTTTTAGATCATAAACTTGAGGCACTCTATGAGCTACATACTACGGGAGAAATCAGAATCAAATGAAGATCTCTTTGTTGCAACAGTTAACCTGCTTACTTCTGCAGCAAACTACCAGGTTGAAACTATATGTAGTGAATTTAATAATTACAAGTTTACTTGCAGTGATACCATTTTTAGTTTGTCTGGTGTATATTTTCATTTTTTTGTAAATGCTAATTTCTGCCACTCAGACTTTCAGTAGCACAAATCTCTGTTTTGTTGCCAACTTTTAAAAATACTTTTTTACCTAAGGAATCTTTTCTCTCTATGTACAACCGGCATATTTACTATTTCTTTTAGGCAGTTATGAGTTATAACTACCTACAACAGACTTGGAGGTTCCGTTTTCTCTTTGGTCTCCACTCTATATATAAGAGGGGCTTTACTCGACATTGAATTGATGTATTCATTATATTAGGGACAATACATTATATTTTCTCTCTACCATGTTATACTTGTACTCAGTTGTGGAATAGTGACATTATAGGTCACTGAAGGTGGTACCTCTCAAATGCTGTTGTACAATATTATGAATTCTAATTGAATAAGGAAACCAAACATGAAAAGTAAGGAAATATGAAAAGCTACCATAAGATATAATATTAACATAGATTAAAATATTGTAAGATAGTATTAGTATTTTTTATATACTTTTTTGTTTGTTCTAAAAGTTCTGATGACCTTCGCAATTAGACTTTTTTTCGCTGTACTCGTGTGTTAAATTATCAGTTTCTAATATAACATTCGTTTTTGCAGCCTTCTTTTATTGTTTCCATCTTGGCGCCGGGGGAGAACAATGAGGACCACTCAAGTACTGATGATGCAAAGCTACAAAGAAATGGAACTTCTGTGCCTAAAGGTTCAGTTCTGATAGATGCACTTATAAACTACATTGAGCAGGCAGATGATCTGATCAAAAGGTACAAATCGGAGGGTTGTGGTTGGACGAAGGGTTTGTCTGGTTTTTGCTTTGATTTCCATCCTTATTGACTGTTCTTTTTGTAGATTATCTTGCTTGTCAGTTGTCACACATTTCTTTTGACTAAGTCTTCATATTGTAATTTTTTCATTATCTCCAGTAAGCCTCGCATACTGCTTTGCGTGCTTAACTTCATGACTGCCTTATGGCAAGGGGCTCCCCAGTATGCAAATCTCTTGGAGTCTCTAAGAAGCCATGTAAATTTCTGGAAGCACTTGGCCAATGCAATCACAAAAACTGCTAGCAGTGAATATCCCATATTTGAGAGTCTGAAAGGAAAAGCTGCACTTAATCTGGCATACAGTTTCCGTTGTCAATCTGCCATACTGGGAATCATGGCATATGAATTATTCTTGCAGAAAAAGTTGTTGCATGCAGAGTCACTTGTGAAGAACACAGCAGAATCTAAGGACAAGGAGCAAAATGCCACAAAAACTGAAAAATCTAAAGCCACAGATTTTCATGATCTTAAGGGAGTTTGGTCTTCATGGTTCAAAGACTCCGTTTTAGAGAAACTAATAAAAACATATACTTCTTGTCGACATAATAATGATGTATATGATGGTGCAAAGGTTAGCTTGATATGATTTTCCTTGTTGATTTAACAGTTGTGGTAGTCTTTCCTATACAATAGGCTTAATTCTATACTTAAATGGTACTATGTCATTGTTTTGTTATAAAGTTCAGTATATGTTGCATTCTCTACCCTTATAATCTTATTGTTGAGTACTTGCATGTGTGAGAATTAAGAAATAAGATCGGTTTTCCAAATATGCCTGAGTGAATTAATGCCAGCAGAATGTTTAATTTATGTAGAAAGATTAGAGAGGGTAATAATACATTTTGAGTTTAGTTGCTAAAGTATCCCTATTTCCTAAGACGCATTGAATCTATTCTACTTGCTGTACAGAATCTAAACTACTTGAAAGTGGAGCGTTAATGTGGTTCTATTTACAACACGTTCTTTTGTATAATACAAATCAAAAGATGAAAATTCTTTTTATTTCTGTGTTTATGCTATTTATGTGACGATTATAGATTTGCATAATAAACTTGTAATCTTTATTTTAATGGTAAATGCATGAAAATTTTCAGGTTGCCACCAGTTTATTCTGTGTTCATGTGATGTTAAAATTAGCAGTTAACGACTCCGGAAGTTTAGCCGTGTCCTTGCTTCAAAAGATTCATGGAATTTTTACGAAGGTTTAACGTCTATTCTATTTTGATCTATGAAAGTAATTTATTCTACTTTACTATCGCAACATGTTAATCGGTCTTATGCAAATCATGATGAATATGTTAGGCTTCAAAAAGTTAAAATTTAATCTTTATGACTATTTTGTCAACATTTTCTAACAAAATGTTTATTGTTTGCAGCTGACAATTCATCCCGCCTTCTCTGAATTGCTATCTCAGTATTCACACCGTGGTTACAGGTCACTAGACTTTTTGGATTATTGCTTTAAGATCTTAAATAAAGGTTTTCTATATCAATTACACACTATCTGGGATTGTTGTAACGTCAGTTAACAATTCATTTTGCTGCATATAATCATGCATGCTGCTTTTTTTTCTTTCTTTTTCTGATAAGATGCATGCCTTTTTTTTGGATGTTCAATTAACTTCAGAACACTCTTTTGGCTCAGATTTTGCTATCATTGTATCTAAAAGAATTGGACTACTGAGAATCCAGGAAACCTCATTTTGAATAAAATTCTTAGTGGTTTTGAGTAAAAAATTATGTTTTTTTTCACCAAATGATTCGTGTCTCGAATTCATGTTATCTAACTAAAACAGGTTTGTATTTTCCATATCAATCATAATATGGTCGTTATTCTTAATTTGTACAGTGAGGGGAAGGAACTAAAGAAGTTGATTCTTAATGACCTTTATTATCATTTACAAGGAGAGCTTGAAGGGAGAAAAATGGGTATCGGACCCTTCAAAGAATTATCTCAGTATCTTGTTGAATCAAATTTTTTGGGATCCTATCAACAGCAGTTCCGTGAAGATTTTTTTGCAAAGAATATGTTCTTGTTTGACCTTACACAGTTGCGATCAGATCTGAACTTAGGTGCTTGGGATTGTTCTGATTGGAGAACATCTAAGGAAATTGCAGAAACCATGCTGCGTTTCCTGCAGGATGCAAACACGGTTATGTTGCTTTCAAGTTCAAAGCTTTCTGCATTAAAAGAATTGATAGCTGTGTTGGCTGTCTATCATGATGATGTGAGAATCTAAAATCTTGATTTTCTTTCATTACATTTTCCTAACCGAACAATAGTTAGAAAGCTACAGATGTTTAATTGTCTGCATGCAAGCTCAACTGTTCCAAATACTGCTTCTACATTTACATAAATTTGAGCCTTGCAGTTGGTTTATGCGTGACTCTTTTTGAATGAAATGATTGAATTGCTTGAGGGACTAAACCCTCAGTCTCATGTATTTATAATCAAATGCTTACAATCAAAGATCTCGAAATTATAGGGATAACAATAGGAGCCAATATCATAAAGATGGAAACAAAATATCTATAGAAGAGAATAAAAGAAACTAAATAAGGCAATATCTCAACTCAAATATGGAAAGTAGGATCCTTCTTTACCACGAAGCAGTATTTTAAGATTTTAAACTATTTTATCTTTTCTTACTATGATTAATAATATCAAGGGACGATTAGAAAATTGTTTTGGTCATTTATCTATTAAAGGATTGAATGAAAAAGTGTTTCAACATTAATATTGCAGGTTTCTTGTACTTCATTTGGTTTCTTAATTAACTGATACTTTCTTGTTTAGTTTTATTACTCTTAGTAAATTTCTTCTTCCTGTTCTTTGTGGTATCTTATATCTGTTCAATATTTATTTTGTACATAATTTTGCAGTCAAAAGGGAGGGCCACTACTGGAGAGAAAATTCAAAATGAACTCATATTCACCTGTGTAGATAATATATGCCAATCTTTCCTTGCTACTATTGAGATGTTATCACCAGTTCTGGATGCTTCTGAGGATATGCTCAATATTCTTGCTTGTCAAGTAGAATTACTCCTCCTGTTGACTAGAACTGTTTGCAAAGGCTTATCCACAGACATATCACTACTTGTTATGAAATGCGCAAGTTCAGGTCTAAAACTGTTGAGTGAACTCAAGCTGCTACCTTCCAAAGCCAATTTGATCATGAAATTATTACTCACATTGCTGCTTTTGGTGCTTCAGTCCAACTCCCTCAATTTGAATTTTGATGCGGCAGCAGACGAAGGTTCTGGAAAGGATTTCTCAAAGGTTTCAAATGCAACCCTTGGCCTACTACCCATTCTTTGCAACTGCATCACAACTTCTGAGCATTGCATGCTCTCCCTGTCTGTCATGGACCTGATATTGGGAAGCTTCTTGATGCCGAGAACGTGGTTACCTGTCCTTCAGAATCACCTTCAAATGCAGTTTGTTATGCTAAAACTCCAAGATAAAAATTCTTCTACCATTCCGATTATAATGAAGTTCTTTTTGACCATTGCCCGGACTAGAGGAGCTGCTGAGATGCTTTATTCTTCTGGCTTCTTGTCATCATTGAGAGTGCTGTTTTCTCAGTCTGGTGAGGTTTTATCAAGAATTGGTAGCCCGAATATGAGCACAAGTGAAAAGTTGGAAATACCTCAAGACATTTGGGGACTTGGATTAGCTGTTGTTACTGCTATGGTTCAATCGCTGGGCGACAGTTCTTCTGGCACTGCTATAGTGGAAAGTATGATGCCTTACTTTTTTTCAGAGAAAACTCATCTTATCTTCAATTCTCTTGATGCCCCAGACTTCCCTTCCGAGGATCATGACAAGAAAAGACCTCGGGCACAGAGGCCATGGATTTCTTTTGCTACTCTTAAAGAAACCGAACATACTTTGATGCTCATGTGTGAGTTAGCAAAACACTGGAATTCATGGATTAAAGCAATAAAAAACGTGGATAAGCAGTTAAGAGAAAAGTGCATTCATCTTTTAGCCTTCATTAGCAGGGGAACTCAACGTCTTGGTGAACCTTCGATTAGGAGCCCCCCTCTTCTGTGTCCACCTACTCTTAAAGAGGATTTTGAAACTTGCTCAAAACCTTCCTATATCAACAGCAGAAGTGGATGGTTTGCTCTTTCACCACCTGGATGTATGCCCAAACCAAAGATCTCTTCAATCTCAACTGCATTATCTATCTATGGTCAAACGGCTGACACTACTGGCCCTGTTCCTAAAACATGCTTCTCTGACACTGTTGCTGTACAGGTATATAGAATTACATTTCTTCTTTTGAAATTTTTGTGTTTGCAAGCTGAGGGTGCTGCTAAAAGGGCTGAGGAGGCTGGCTTTATTGATCTTGCACATTTTCCTGAGCTCCCAATGCCAGAAATCCTGCATGGACTGCAGGTAAAGCGAACTTCACAAGTTACATGCATATGCTGTTTTCATTTTCGTAATATGCTTTGATATAAAGCAATGCGATGTTTTTTCAGTGGTTGGATTATGCATGTGCGCTTACGCCTTGCTTTACACAATTAATCATTAACGGCTACATGAATCTGGAAACCGAATAATTGGATGTACATCTGAGCATAATTTCTTTTTGGTGCAGGATCAAGCAATTACCATTGTTGTGGAGCTCTGTCAAGCCCACAAACCAACGGAATCCTTGGAAATAAAGAGTGTCTGCAACTTATTATTGCAAGTACTTGAAATGGCTTTGCAGTTGGAACTTTGTGTTCTGCAAATTTGTGCCATAAGACCTGTATTAGGGCGTGTTGAGGACTTCTCAAAGGAAGCCAAATCATTATTTAGTGGTAATTTTATTCTCCATCATTCTGTAGCACTTGTGTTTGATTTTATAACCTTTTATATTTTTTTATAATAATACTGTCTTCTGAGGAAGTTTTAATTATTTATTGATTCATTGTGCAGCATTGGAGGGTCATGATTTTCTGAAAGCATCTAGAAATTCTTTAAAACAGATGATATCATGTATCTATCCTGGGTTGTTGTAAGCAGAGAATTTAATGTGTGTGATTTGCCCTGGACAGAAGACTGTTGATTGTACATAATTTCATAGTTAGATATTCGTCATGATGATATACAAATGTAGCTTGGTAGTAAAGGGCTTTCATGCACACATGTAGCTTTGGTAGTAAAGGGCTTCCATGCAAAATTGTAGTTTACTTGATTGCAAATATGCAGTCTAATGGTTTATTTATATATAGAATATAAAGTTATTAAATTGTTTTTCCTCCTCTAAAGGCATTGTCGACCTTAAATATTGCTAGAGCGCAACTCTGCAATTTAATAAGGATAGCTTAAAACACTGTAATATGATATAGTTACTTAACAGACAAGTTCAATCATTACGAGAGTTTAGACTGTAATTAATTATTATGATGACATTTGCTATTACAAGGTACATCGTTCATATTTCTTAACTCTTTCTTTCTCGGCCAATACGAAACAGTAGTACATTTGAAAATTTTATTTAATTATGTTCCGAATGGGAACCAAAGATTGAGTGTATGAATGAATTAACATTTGAAATGATAGTGTTGTGTTTTATATAAGGCAGGACAATTAAAATGCATCTATGAGATCTGACGCCCTATACAGGTGATTGTCTGATTAGATTTCATGATGGGAAGTGTGCTGATTGCTTGAATTATGTGCCTTCATTGAGTGAGGTCTCACTTGTTTTGCACACCTATTTGCATGATGCTTGCTATTGAACCTTTTGTTGTGGATCTTGTGAGTTGTTCAAAACACTAATCACTTAGCCCTTGATCATACTTATAGAATGAGGGTTTGCTATGCAACTTGGTCATACTTATAGAATGAGGGTTTGTTATGCATGTCTTTAGTCTAACTTCAGTCATAAGGGAGTGGAAGAACTTTGATGGGATATTAGTAACGATGAAAACAAGTGCATTAAATAACTTCTTTGTGATTAACAACGTTTAGTAGGGGAACCTTGATGAGTGGCCTTATGATTGACAATATTGATGTCTTCTTGTACTAGAGTATTCGAGTATTATGTCTAATCTAAAGTATGATTTTAATTGTAGGTGGTGTGGTTTGTGCTTCCTAATATCTTTTATTGTGAGTCCAACACTTACTTTTGTTGTAAGATATACAAAGAGTCATGGAATGTCTCTTTTCGTTGCTCGTGGATCTTGAAAACTATTCTTCTGTGTTTACAACTTTCATATTGTTTACATCCTACAGTTGCGTATCGCTTCAACCCATTTGTGCCATCTCTTTTGTAGGAGTGCTCAAAGAGCAAACTTTTGAGTTCATTTCTATCAAGTTAACACCTCAAAACCTTTCACTCATTCTACATGGATTTTCTTTACTAGGGTTTCTAGAGAAGGGGATTTTGATGGAGAAACTCACCATCGTTGGCGAAGTTAACACCTCAAAACCTTTCACTCATTCTACATGGATTTTCTTTATTAGGGTTTCTAGAGAATGGAATTTTGATGGAGAAATTCACCATCATTGGCAGGACATTGAGTGATGATATCTACTCTAAAAAGATGTTCGGATTTCTGGCCTGTACAAAATACTTTGGCACATATGCCATTTGTCGCGACGCAAAAAATATCTAAGCATTCACATGCTCGAAATACAACAAAGTCTACACTGAAGTTTATTTATTCTGAAAGGAAATGGAAACACCGATAAAACCCTTAGAAAGAAAAAAGAAACAGTCATTGCAACCAAATTCGGGTTCGAGAGTCGATTATGCTAGGGTGAAATATTATCGCCTCTCACATCCGTTATACTCAACGAGAACTATTTAGTTAGATTTGTGAATATAATGTTAGTTTGACGTCATTTATTTTCTTCTAGTTATTGAAATATCGAAAAGGAAAAAGAAATAGTGCAAACAAGTTTTTTTATTAGGGTGCTTGACAAGATTGTGAGTCTTGCTCCTACGTATCCTCAATGCAATGAGGAATTCAAAGCTACGTAGTTCTGACAAGAAAAAAATATTTTTGGATTTTTTATTATAGTGTTTGACGAGACGTTGAATCTCGCTCCTATGTATCCATTGGCGCGACGAGGAATTCAAAGTTATGTAGTTCTAGGTAACAAATGTTTGTGAATTTGTCGATTTTAAGAATGATGCTTAATTCGCATTCAAGCAGAAAATATTGCTTGCTACCCATTCATGAAGTAAGGAACATCTTGTGAGCTGCATCAGAATGGACAACATAACTTGAAATCTCACAAAACTATATTTTCATCGCATTCGAGCGGAAAACGTTCTTACTTCTCGCACATGATAAGAATAGAAATTTGTTTGCATCGTCTCAAAGTGGACGAAGCATCTTTCATTTGGAATAAGGTTTGTCATTGCGCTAAGGCTGAAAAGGATTTGATAGGTTGGAGTTTGGTTTTGAGTAGATGACGAACACTCGAATGGTCGAGCTATACGACTCGTATCCACGTATTCTAGAGAAAAGAATGATAGACATCAAACTGTTCCCTTTTCACCCCATTATGAAAAGGTTGGATTTTATTAAGGTATTTTTAAATAGAAGGCGAATACTCGAATGATTAAGCTATACGACTCGTATCCAAGTATTTGGGGAAAAGAGTGGTAGACACCAAACGTTCCTTTTTCGTCCGATTTACTATGAAAATGAGATAACTTAAGATTTAACTATGAAAGAGGTTCAAGATGAATCATATTAGAAATTATTAGAAGGATGCCAAATGCTTGGATGGTCGAGCTATACAGTTCGTATCCAAATAAACAGGGAAAATAGTGGTAGACACTAAACCATTCCATTTTCATCTTATTTGTGAAAAGATATTTAAAAATGATTAGGTACTTTTATTTTAATTTAGAAAATCCACTCGATATGGGTCGAGGTTTGATTTACATTGATTCAGAATCGATCAAAAGATAAAATATGGCATTAATGGAGATTTTTGGAAAAACAACTTAGACTTTGAATCAAGGTTTTTTAGTTTCTTTAAAATGTCATTTTTAATTACCAATTAATTAAATAAAATTTAGATAAATAATAAAATAATAATAAAGGAGAGGGGGTATAATTATTAAGAGAGTGCAAATATAACAAACATAGGAGTCATTGGGTCAAAGGCCCATAATCTAAAAACAAGCAACAAAAAAACTAGATAAAAAAAGAAAGAAGGGAAAGGGGTTTTGGTAGCATGGGGTTGTGATGAGAAAGAAAAAGCTCAAGGCCCAATAAACAAAAACAAACAAATAAATTAAGAAAAAGGTGAGTGGCTCGCGTGTGCCCCACCAACTTCATCCTCCTCACAGAAAATCCAGTAACGTTGCTAGTAGTATTGTAAGATCAATTTTTGAAAGAAAAAAATAGCCACTTTGATCAATATCTAACTATTTCAATTTTTTTTTGAAATTACACAAATGAATAATAAAAATTCATGTATTCAATCTCACAAACACATTAACATGCTCAAAAATCAATAAATAACAACTAAAACTTTAAAAAATTAATCGTTTACAGTGGAATGCACAAGACTTTGATTTGACGATTTTAGTTATTTCATGGCAAATAAACTATGGATTCATGCTCAAGATGATGTTGTGAAACTACTGAATATATTATTCTGTTTGAAACATGTCGATTTGATCATATTGAATTTGTGTTATTGAGTTATTCGAGAACACTAAAACTCTTGATTTTTCAAAATCCAATTTAATTGTGTTTTTGTGCAATTCATATATTCTTAATGATACTGAGGTATACATAAACATAACAATGTAAAGAAAATCAAGAAATAACAAGCATTAAAGGTTACCTAGATGAAAAACACAATGAAGTTTCTGACGAGAGATCCGAATTCCTGCGAGGCTCCGATGAGGGGAATTTTCCACTTTTTTCTTATAGATTCGGACTCCTTGCAACTTCCTCTTCCTTAATTTAGCATTATTATACAATTTTAAAAACTTTTTCAAAATCGAGTTAAAAATGAACTTGAACGAATAAGGGTTTTTGTGTGATTTTGGTAGGGATTATGATGGTGATGATGTTGTGCAATGATTCAAATGAAATATATGGCAATTGGATCAAGTTGGGAGGGTTTTTGCTCAAACTCCAAGTTTCTTCAAAATGAAGAAACTAGAATTTTGATGATGAATTTGATGCAAAATTTTGGGGATGTTTAGTAGTGATTTATTGTGTAGATTGTGAATGAAATGGTGTAGATTTATAGGATTTATAATTAGGTTAAAGGATATGACGAGGATTGTGAGAAAATGCATCAAGTGTGAGTGAATTTGAATTTTGTTTTGTGTAATTTAATTTAAATTTGAATTTGGCATGAAAATATTTCAATTCTAATCTCAAATTGTTATATATATATATATATATATATATATATATATATATATATATATATATATATATATATATATATATATATATATATATATATATATATATATATATATATATATATATATATATATATATATATATAGTGTAATTAGACGTGATCAAATGAGGTGTGAATGAAAAGTGTGATGATGCAAAATAAGTGTGATGATTTTTTGTCTTTTATGCCCAAAATCTCGAATTTTTCTTTTACTTTAGAAATGAATGGTGTATGATCAAATGAGAAATAAAATGAATTAAAATGACGATGTAATGAGAATTTGGCTTGAACTTTATTCTCACGGAGTTTATTATTTTTTTGGATTTTTTTATGCATGTGATGTAAAAAAATAAAAATGATGCAAAATGTCTTGAATATTTCAGTCAACTTTAACAATACCTTTGTTGATTTCTTGACTTTAAATAGTGCAAAATGCATATGATGGATGATAAGAATTTATTTGGAATGATGCAACCATATAATTATGCAAATGATTAAAGGTTGACTTTTGGTTGACTTTGATTGAATTAACTTGCAATCAATGAATTTTGAATGTTGTATGACATATGATGCATGTAATGTACTTAGAATATATATATATATATATATATATATATATATATATATATATATATATATATATATATATATATATATATATATATATATATATAAATTCTCAAATGAGGTAATACTTGACTTAAAGTAGATAAAAAAATATGGGATAAAATTAGGGTATGACTGAAGCTAGCTGAAATATGCCCATCAAACGCATCGCATGCTCGAAGGTACAACAAAGTGACCACTAAACTTTATTTTATCCCAAAGAAGGGAAGAGAAAATATTGGTAAAACCCAAGGGAAAATAGATAGAGAAATAGGTAAGGGAATCAGTTATGTAAGGGGAATGTATTAGAACCCCTCACATCCATGGTACTCCATGGAAACCATTTTGAATATTCTGGCTTGGATGAGTGTTATATTCTTCATGTGTCTGCATAAAAGAAAAGGATTTAAGAAAAGGGAGTGCTCGAGGAGGATTGTGGCCCTCATGCCTACGTATTCTCATTGTGCGATGAGAAAGTTAGAGCCTCGTAGTTCGTGGAACCAGGAAGGACAAAGAAAAGAAAAGAAGGTGCTCGCCAAGGATTCACATCCTCGTGCCTATGTATCCTTATAGTTCAATGAGGAAGTCAGAGCTCTGTAGTTCATACGACAAAGAACGAAGAAAAGGTATGATTATGAGGGTGGTGTTTAAATCAAAGGAAAGAAAAGGGGTTAATCATAAAGGTGTGCCCCTAAAAAGAAAAGGAAATTGAAATGGTGTTTAAACTAATAGAAAGGAAAAACTTGTCAAAGTCGGAGACTCACATGACAAGGGACTTACCAAGGCACTGAGATTGATATGGTAATGAGAAAAGTAGGAACTTGTCAAAGCCTGATACTCACATGAAAAAGGTCTTATCAAAGCACATGCATTTATATGTTAAGGAGAGGTGTTTAAACCAAGAAGGGGAATATCCATGGAGGCGTCAACCCATGGAATAATCGTGGAGGTGTAAACCCTAAAAGGAAATGATTGCAATGGTGTTTAAACCTGGAAGGAAACTTGTCAAAGTCGGAGACTCACATGATAAGGTTCTTACCAAGGCACTAGGACTGATATGATAAGGGAAAAAAATATGAACTTGCCAAAGCCCGAGACTCACATGACTTGGGTCTTACCAAAGCACTGAGACTGATATGGTAAGGCAAAAACAGGAACTTGTCAAAGCCTGAGACTCATATAACAAGGATCTTACTAAAGCACTTAGACTAATATGGTAATGAGGAGGGAATAACCATGAAGGTGTCAACCCAATGAATAATCATGAAGGTGTCAACCCTAAAAGAAGTGTTTATAATGGTGTCAAAACCAAGGAGATAAAGAGCCACAGGGGCAAGTTGCAGATTTGATAGTGAATTGACAGGGAATTGCACTAAAGTCTATGAATAGAAACAAACACTCTGAGCAGCTAAGGTCTGTGTCTTGTGCACAGAGTTACTCTAGACAGGGGTAAGGAAGATGTCCTCCCATCCCTTCCTATTTCTTAAGGCTCTTGGCATGCAAGCCTAGTTAATGACTAATAAGTTGTTGAAGCAGGTGTCCAAAGATGAGTCAAATGATCGATTGCTAAGGAAAATTGTGTTTCACTGAGGGTCTTGGAATTGTTTGGGAGGTTGGATGCTCCAGGGTGACAGAGGCTAGTCCCATCAAGTTACCAAGGGACTTATGGTCAATCGACAAAGACAAGGGGAAAATGTAATAGATGGAGGGATTTAGTAGATCCAATGTAAATTGGATCAAGCCAAATCAAGGGAAAAGATTGATGAACAAAAAAAGATGCATGATCATATAAAACTAGTATAGGGTCTCATTGTTCCAAAGAGAAAGCCATGTGGGTGTAAAGTGTACTGTCTTATGTCTCATTGTAAGGTAGCCCAAGAGAAAGCCATGTGTGTGTAAGAATGTTCTAAACCTAAGCAGATGAATGCAAGGGCCTGAAGCAGATGAAATAAAACACAAGCTCAAAAGCTTAATAGGGACAAGGACAAGTCAGAGTGTCCACAAGGTCCCAGGGCCAATTGTTAATCCAAGTCAAGCAAAGGGGCCTACATCCTAAGTCAGAGTCAAAAGTCCAAAAGGTATTCAATACTCTAGATCAAGCATATGATTAGGATTAGGTCCAAGTTACTTTATCATATTTTGATTCGTTAAGTTTTAACAAGCCAAAAGTCAAATAAGATAAGAGCAACAAATGAATATAGATGGATAGAGTATGGAATGATGTGATGATTAATGGGACATAAAATAAAGTGAATTAAGTAAATGACATAAAATTAATTGACATAAACTTAAATGACTTGAATTTAAATGATTTTAATTAAAGGCAATAATGTAAAGAACAATGATTAATGTTAGGAGTTAATGGTTAGTCAATGATGTCAGGACAATTTAGCGTTATGTTAAGCAATTGTTAATAGGCTTATGTAGAAGCCATACCTATCTGAGGTCGGTCAATAACAATGTATGTATCAAACATGTTAGAGAATTAACACAAAGTTAATCTCCTTCAACATGCAATACAATGGTTAAAACAAAAGAGATAAAGATGAAAGTAGAGAAAGTGAAAGAGGGAATCGAGTAAATCACATAGGGATTATTCTATCCTCAAATCAAAGGACTTAAAATATGACGCATCGGGGGTTAACCTATCATTGATGCAAAGTATTGAAGATGATTCATAATTATCTATCAATAGTTTTTTATCAAAGAAGGTTGATCAACCTCAAGTCCATCTATCAATGATTTGAGATGAGGAAGAAAACATCAACCAAGCAATCAAACTCAATTCAAAATTTCTTATTATCAACAAAAGAAAATTAAATTAAATTAATAATGATTTAATATTGATAAAATAAAGAAAATAAAATGGAAATTGTCAAAGAGGGGTCAAAATAATTAAAAAAAAGTCCAAAAAAAATGTGGGAGGTCAACAAAATTCAGAGTCAATGGACCTCAAAAGTTGGGGTTAAAAATATTTGAAAATGATTAAAATAAAAATACAAAAAGAAAATTAAAGGAAAAATAAAAGAGAATGTGCATGAAAGGCAAAAATGATTTTTAAAAATTGCAAAAAAATGGTATAAGGAAGAAAATATATTTATGGAATTATGGAAAACATTTGGATAAAAAAAATAATAAGGGAACTATTTTAAATTAATTTTGGAAGAAAATAAAATAAAAAATAAATTAAAACATTTGAATCCAACGGCTAGCAAAGGTAGCACGCGCTGATTGGCTGAGAGTTTGAATTTTCCCACCAAAGTGCGCGAAGCACTGCATCTTTAACCTCAGAATTTGTGATTTTGCAACATCATGAACTCGTGTTTTTAACATGAATTAAACATGGATTCAGCTGCAAAACACTTCATCATTCATGTCTCCCTGCATCAGCGTAATTGATTTGCTTTGAGCAGGGAGAATTTGCTTAAAAACTCGAAGAACCCTAGTTCTTTAAAGTAAAATTAAATGGTTAATACTGAAAATAAATGACTATTAGGTCATGGCTTTTGATAAGTGGAACAAGGTGAAAAGTGTGGTAACTTGTTTGCTCAAGGTTGTAACTCGTATCTACTTGTTCGAATGAAGCTTCAGAAGTCAACAATAGTGGATCCGGTAGCTAGGTTCTAGAAGGATTCAGACCAAAGCAAAGCTTCAAATACCTTCAGAGGATGCCAATGAAGGATTTCAGGCGAAGAAATGGAAGGAAAAGAGCTCCAAACAAAAAAGAGGTCGATTGGTTTTTTGAGGTATCGAGCTTCAATGGTGACAAGGTTTCTCTGGCTTTCAAAGCTTGCAAATGAATGAAATAGCTTCCACTATTTATAAGGAGTGAGTTGGGATCCAAATATGTGTGAAATTGACTCTAATTCGTGTGAATTGAGTGGGAATTTTTCAAATCCCGATCATGTGTAATTTTGGTGCCAAGCTCGTGAATTTCGGAGGTTTTCAAGTTGTTTCAAGTTGTACTCAAATGATTTTGGTCATGGGTAATTGGTTTGCACACGTGAGAAGCGGTCCCAAGTTGATTTGTGCAAGTTTCAACATTATAGGTCAGGGACTGAAACAAAGTTAGGTCACCATGTTCAAGCTTAGGCCAAATCTAATCCACTCGTGCATTTTGTGGTTTTCTTTGAGGAAAATGATCACTTCATGGAGTAGAATAAGATTAAAAAAGAATCAATCCAAAAGGAGCTTTGAGGTGAAAGTCATAGGCTTGTGAAGTTGAGGTCGTGACCTGGTTTTGTGGGTCGGGCAATTGGTTAAGCACTTTGCCGCATGTTTGGTCATTTTGGAGGCCTATGTTCATGATGCCATAACTTTTGATTCCCTAGTGCATTTAGCCAAATTGGTCCAAATGATATTTGAATAATTTTAACATAATGCAAAAGGAATGGGATCAAGAGAGTGATTGTGCTGAAAATGGCAAGGGTGGAAAGTAGGGGTCATGGCAAGGTTTTGGCCCATTTTGGAAACTTGGCCATTGGTACAAATGAGGTCTTAAATGGATAAATTGATGTTTGAACCTTGAATCAAATTTGTAGAGTATCCCAAAAGGTGCATTTAGCTCAAAGAAGCTTGGCATTTGGGTAAAAATTGAAGGAGTTATGGAGTTTGGACCAAAGGCATGACATTAGGTCAAACCACCTCGCACCCTTTTTGCCAATTTGAAGTGTTCTTGCATTTTAAACCATAATGATGATGGAATGGCCATCCCTTGATGAAATCTTGATTAGGGATTGAGTGATATATGATTTGGCTTGAAGATTGAGGGTCGTGCGTGGCATAGAGAACAACACATGAAACACCTTTGACACAACTTGAACGAAACTTACATTTCCCTTTATCAAAGACCTTGACTTTGCCTTGCTTTGAAGCATGATCACCTACTTGAGTAACAAGAGAAAACAAGTACCATCTCTTCATGAAGTTAAGGTTAGTTTATAAGTAAAACAGAGTAAAACCATAAGGTTAAGATATAATACACAAAGTGGTCATACTTGTGATTCCATGACCAAATGCAATAGCTATGCATGATATGACTTGATGTGTGCAAATGAGGCATGTCAAAACAAGAAAAAGGGAGGTTAAATTTTGGGGTATGACAGTTTCCCCTATTTAATCATCTTTAATCTGAAGGTGCGAATGGTGTTAGCCTTTCGGGTATTCAAGTGGAAGAGGAATAGATATAGAACTAGCCGAGAATTTGACTGATAAAAGGGAATTGTAAAGAGTAGAAGATAAATTGGTTGGTTTGATATGCGGGGATGAACTAAAATATTCCGTTGGGGAGATAAATTAGTTGTAGTGTTTGATATTAATGATTATATGATGCAATGTATGACTGTTTATTTATGTTGCGTATGCAATGGAATATTGGAAAGTAAGGTAAAGTTGGTTTGATGAGAGATAGATTTCGAATCGTTGGTATCCACATCGGAGAACTGCAAGGGAAAATTTTCCAAGTTACCAATGTTGTTGGGACAATCCTGCTGACTGAGGAATACTATTTGACTCCGCTTGGGGAAAAATAGTGTATGATCTGTCTGAGCAGTATTTGACATGCAGTCGTGCGGCAAGTGCTTTATTATAGACCACTGACAGCCTACTCGGGTATTTTCCGCAATCAAAGAAAATCCTAAAGTTTTTATTTCAATTTACCTTTTTATTATTCTCAAAGTTTTATGGCATTATGCAATCAAGATTGACAGTTATTTTAAAAACAAAATGCTGAAAAATAAAAAGATTAGAATTTACTTAATAACGATTGAATTTTATTGATATTGGAAAATTTGTACATGTAGAGGGTGTATAAGGATGCAAAAATTCTTAAAGATGAAATTACAAAATTGAAAAACAAATTAAATGGAAAAGGGAAATTTGTTTGACTTTCCACTTATCACAACATTGACTGTCATTTGCTGTAGCACTGAGCTTCAATACTTTGCTTCTGCTGTCGGTGATTAGACTGATTTGATGCCTCCTGAGGTCAAGCGGAGGTCAAGATGAGGATGAGAATGCACTCAAAATACAACGTCAAGATATAGTCAAATTCCTTTATCCCTAACTTTTGCGTGGAATTTTTTATTCTTTTGTCCACCTGGATGCCATTTGTGCCTAAGTCGCCATTTCAGGTCTTCAACTTAGCGGAATTTTATTTTTTTTAATCCCTAACTTTTGCATGAACATTGATTCTTTTTTTTTGGGGTCCATTGGGATAGCCATTTTTTTCTAGGTTGGTTTTGACGAGTTTCAATCTAGCGGACTTTGTATCACAGACATAGTATTTTTTGACTATACCTAATTTTACCAACATTGGCAAGTCATCCCCATCCATTATGGTGAGGTGAGATCCACTCCTGAGAAGGCCTTTTTGAAATCAAAGGGTCCTTCGTAGTTGGGAGTCCACTTGCCCTGAGGGTCGGAGTGTATAGGAGAAAGTCTTTTGAGCACAAGTTCACCGGCTTGGAATGAGCAAGCAAGAACCTTCTTATCAAAAGCTTTCTTGAGGCACCGTTGGTACAACTGACCATGGAAAACGACCGTCAAGCAGTCTTCTTCAATAACATTCAACTGATCATATTTGGCCTACACCCATTCAGCTTCATCGAGGTCCGCTTCCATGATAACCCTCAGAGATGGGATTTAAACTTCGATGGGTAGGACAACCTCCATTCCATATACTAGTGAATAAGGAGTTGCCCCAGTAGAAGTATGTACTGAAGTTTTGTAGCCATGTAGAGCAAATGGAAGCATATCGTGCCAATCCTTGTACATCTTGACCATATTCTGGTCTATTCTCTTGATATGGTGAAGAGTTGTGATGCTCGATCTTAAACTATTGACACAACTCACTCATCATCTTAATGTTAAGGTTACTAGCACTATCGGTAATAATATTTTTAGGAACACCATAGCGATAAATTATTTCTTTCTTGATAAATTAGGTAACCACTTGTCTCATGACTTCCGTGTAGGAAGAAACTCCCAAGCATTTCATAAAGTAGTCAATGGCGACAAGAATGAAATGATGACCATTAGAAGCTTTAGGCTCGATCATTTCAATCATGTCAATGCCCCACATAGAGAAAGGCCAAGGAGAAGTCAAGACGTTTAACGGAGTTGGAGGAACATGGATTTTGTTACCAAAAATTTGGCACATGTGACACATCTTAACGATGTTATAACAATCCACCTCCATTATGGTCCAATAGTATCCAACTCGGAGAATTTTCTTAGCAATTGCGGGCCACTTGGCATGTACACCCTCACATCCTTCATGTATGGATTTTATGATCGTGCTCGCTTCGTGTCTATCCACGCATTTGAGCGGTATGAAATCATAATTCCTTTTGTACAAAACATTCTCGTTCAAGAAAAACTTAGAGGAAAATCTTCTCAAAGCTTTCTTATATGGTATGGATGCTTTCTCAGGAGATTCGTGTCTTTCCAGATATGTACTAATGTCGTAGAACCAAGGCTTATCGTCAGCTTCAGCCTCCATAGCTAGACAGTGTGATGGTTCATCCAAGTGGTCAATATGGATAGATGGTGCTTCATTTCTCCATTTGACTTAAAACATGGATGGAAGAGTTGCAAGAGCATCAGCCAACCGATTATCTTCCCTCAAAATATAATGAAAAATTATTTCATCAAAGTAGGGAATCCGCTTTACGATGTGTTCTCTATATGAAACCAAATTCTTATCCCGAGTTTCCCAATCTCCTCGGACTTGACTGATTACCAAAGCAAAGTCTCTAAACATTTCAAGAATCTTTATACTAAAGTCGATGGCTGCTTCAATACCGTAGATGCATACTTCATATTCTTCCATATTATTTATGCAATCAAAGAAAAGTCTGGCGGTAAATGGAATATGAAAACCAGTCGGAGATGTAATAATTGCTCATATTCCATGGCCTTTAGCATTAGAGGCACCATCGAACATGAGCATCCATCATGCTCTTGGTTCGGGTCCTTCTTCTGGTCCGAGAATATTGTAGTCTCTGATGAATATGATGTCCTCATTGGGAAAGTCAAAATTGATAGGCTGGTAACCCTCCACGGGCTGATGGGCAAGGTAGTCAAACAAGAAACTCCCCTTGATGGCTTTTTGAGTCACGTACTGGATGTCATACTCGGTTAGCAACATTTCCACTTGGAAATCCTTCCACTAACAGAGGGATTCTAAAAAATGTACTTTATCAGATCCATTTTGAATATTGAAGCTAGCGGAAATATACCCGAACGTATCGCACGCTCGAACATACAACAGAGTCGCCATCGAACTTTATTTATCCCCAAAGGGATGGGGAAATATCGATAAAACCCGGGGGAAAGAGATTCGAAAATGATTGCAGAGGAATGAAGGTGATGATTGCCAAAAAAAGTCCCCAAAATGATGGTGGAGATATGGATTTATAGTGGTTAGGCTTGGGATTAATATGGATTGGAGTTAGTTATTGTCAGGTTAGGAGTCAGCTTAGGAGTTAGTTGTAACGAACTCGGTGAGTTTTCTATTAACTCACTGAGTTGTTAATTATGTGATCCAAAATTAGTTAGTTGATTGGATTTAAGTGATTCCTATAGTGACTTGTTATAGCAGGTTGACTTCAAGTGGATTTGGCTTTGAAGTTTTATTTATGACCTGTTATTTAATTGGCTCAGGTGCAAGGTGTAATAGGCATGTTTAAGTGTGACTTGCAGTTGTAGGTTAATGCAGAGTATGTGAATCATTGTGATTGTGTTGGGATGACAGGAATTTGTATTTTATGGTGTCTCAACAACTTGTAGTTCTGCAGTAGGTAGGTTGTGGTATGCATTTTGCAGGTAAAGGGTCGTGTGTTCTGTAGAGGAGATTTGACAACATTGCCTTATGACTGTTATGCTTATGGTTTTCTGGTGTTCATGCAGGTGTGCATTTGTTTTGTATAATTGGTTTGTGATTGTACTTGTGTGTACACTTCTGGATTTCAGTTTGGCACACTTGGCTATCTTTGATGACAGGGGTTCATGTTCAACCTATAGGTCTAAATCTCATAGTAGTGTAACTAGGCCCCATGAGGTTGAACCTGACTTGGTCCATTTGCAAAAATTTAATTAATACAATCTATGAGTCGACTCAAACAGGGGATGAGTCGACTCAAACAGAGTTTATTCCAGGGTTGAGTCGACCTATGACTCGACCTGTTCGGACCCGAAGCAACATGGTTCACACGAAAATGGGAAATGAGTCGACGTAAGGAGTGGATGAGTCAAATCATTCAGGTTTCCCAGAATTGAGTCGGCCTGTTCGAACCCGAAGCAACATGGTTCAAATGAAAATGGGGAATGAGTCGAGGAGTGGGTGAGTCGACTCAAACATAGTTTATTTCAGGGTTGAGTCGACCTGTTCGGACCCGAAGCAACATGGTTCACACGAAAATGGGAAATGATTCGACGTAAGGAGTGGATGAGTCAACTCATTCAGGTTTCCCAGAATTGGGTCAGCCTATGACTCGACCTGTTCAAACCCGAAGGTTTTGCTTCGAGTCATGAGTCGACTCACAGAACTTAAACTTCCAAAAATGAGTTTTGCAATGTATTATGACATTTTCTTGCATTTTTTGTATTTAATGAATATTTTATGGATGAAAGTGAATGGGATTGGCCAATTGTATGAAAATGAATTGACTTAAAACATGAATATGTCACTCGAAATGGATTGAATTTAGGGATTCTATGATCAGGATTTGAAATTAGGTATGGATAGACATGACCTGTATGAACTAATTTGAAATGGATTGCATAAACTCAAACCCAAGATCCACAACTGACTCACAAAAGAAAGAAAAATGAACCTTAGCAAGAACTATGGACCAAGCAGTAGTGGCATAACAATGGTTAGATGAATGAATGGAGGTGGATGAAAGTTATGAGACCAATGACTTGGGTTATGACTAATAGGCTCAAGCATCAATGATTAAACCACAACCAAGGAGACAAAATGAATGGACCAAGCACAAGAGGCTGAGCGAAACACACACTGAGTGAAAGATCACATGAGATTAGGGTTAGGAGACACCATTTGGGTTTTTATGCCGTGAGGAATTCCATCTTGAATATATGTCCCACGGGTCAAGAGATTAGGGTTTCCCATATCACCAGATGAGAAGTCAAGCCATGAGGCCCATTAGGACAAATATTCCTTGATTAAGGTTTAGTAAAGCATAACCTTCAATCCAGGTCTTTGAATCAATCGAGATACTTCTCAAACAAAGCTAAAGCTCCATGATCCCCATCCTTCGGAGATTTGGGGTTTTGGAGGCCCCCGAGCCTCGGTACAAGTCCAAGCCAAGTTATTGCACAAACAAACCCTAGCTTCCTAGGCCAAGCACTTGGAATCCATAGCAATGAATGGTGCTTATGCATAAGTTATTAATGTATGCAACTGAACCCTGGTCAAATAATTGGATAGAGATATAAAAGGAGTGGGGAGGCAAATTTTGGGGTACAACAGGTATCAAGAAAGTAGTGTGGCAAATCATATATTGTCTCAGACGTCGAGTTGCCCAAGCTAAAGCATAACAAGTCTTCTTTAACAGTGAGTATCTGGTCTCACAATCAGTAAACTTCTTGATCAAGTAATAGGTTGCATGTTCTTTAGGGCCCGTGTCATCGTGTTAACCCAAAAAACATCCCATTAATTCATCTAACATGGTGAGATACATGATTAAAGGCCTACCAGGAACCGGTGGTTTCAAGATCGGTGGTTCTTGCTACTAATTTTTTATCTTGTCAAAGGATTGTTGACAATTATCATTCCACAAGACCACTTGATCTTTTCTTAACAATTTGAATATTGGTTCACAGGTAGCCGTTAGATGCGAGATAGACCGAGATACGTAATTAACCCGTCCAGGGAAACGTCAGACATCTTTCTCAATTATGGGAGCTAGCATGTCTTGAATGACTCGTACTTTGTCTGGATCAACCTCAATACCTCTTTGACTCACTATGAACCCCAACAGCTTGTCGGAACTAACTCCGAAAGTGAACTTAGCAGGACTCAGCCTTAGCTAGAATTTCTGGAGTTTGGAAAATAGCTTCCTTAAGTGGTCAAAGTGATCATCCTCAGTGTTAGACTTAAAAATCATATTGTCTACATACACTTCAATCTCCTTGTGGATCATGTCATGGAAAAGAGTCATCATAGCATGTTGATATGTTGCCCCTGCATTTTTCAAACCAAAAGGCATGACTTTATAGTAGTAAGTTCCCCAAGGTGTGATGAAAGTTGTTTTCTCCATGTCGGTTGAAACCATATTGATTTGATTATACTCTGAGAAACTATCCATGAAAGAAAAGGCAAAGTGGTGAGCTATGTTATCTACCAAAACTTCAATATGCAGCAAAGGAAAGTCATTCTTGGGATGGCTTTGCTAATATCACGATAGTCTACACAAATTTGAACCTTCTCATCCTTTTTTGGCACCGAAGCAATATTAGAGACCCACTGAGGATATTCTATGATAGCTAGGAATCCAACATCAAACCACTTCTTGACCTCTTCTTTGATCTTCAGTGCCATGTCAGGTCGAGTTCTGCAAAGTTTCTACTTTACCGGATGGCATCCGGGCTTGAGTGGTAGGAAATGTTCAAAAATGTTGGTATCTAACCCCGACATATCTTGATTGAATATTACTTTAAAACATATGAGACCCTTACAAGCTAACCACATGCCTCGGGCAAAGGCAAGGGTCAAGAAAAATACAAAATGTATTACATTTCTTTTGAGAACACCACAGTAACCACCGTATAAGTCGAGCTATCAAGCTTAAATCTCGGAGGACACTTGTGAATGAGACCGGAAACTGCATGTTAATTGGAGCTTGCTTCATCCACTACTACTACAGAAGAATACCATTGATAGCCTGCACTTCTGAATCTAATTGGGTTGAATCTCTTACCTCCGCTCACAGTTGGATGACGAGAAGTAGGATGATAACCGAGCCCAAAGTGATCACGCTTCTTAGAGACTCTCATAATCTGGCCCCATCCTGGAAGAGGGCCATTCTCCAAAGTCTGTTTGGCACTCTTGGCTTATGATAACACTAAGGCTGTTGATTTGCTCTGATTGGCAGAGGCGGAGCTAACTTCTTCAAAATCTAAACCTTGGAAAGAAACCTCAACTATTACCTCCTTAGTTTCCACACATCTTAAAGAAGACAACTCACTGATTATAGAATTCGCTTCACCACAAACGATAACAAGCTTGTCCTCAAACAAGAACTTTAGTTTTTGGTGCATAGCGGAAGTGACAACACCGACTGCATGGATTCATGGCCTCCATAGTAGGAAATTATAGGCACGGTGGATATCCATGACTTGAAAGGTGATAGTAAACTGGTGGGGACCCACACGTATTGGAAAATCAACTTCCTCAATAACCTCCCTCCGAGATCTATCAAACGCACAATCAATCAAGGCAATCGCTCTCATCTCCGGTTCCTCATATTGTAGTTGACTTAATGTGCTTTTAGGCAAGACATTAAGTGAAGAGCCAATGTCAACTAGGACCCTCGAGATTAAAGTGTCTGCATAAGTCCTAGAAATGTGTAGAGCTTTGTTATTATTATACCTTTCAACTGTCAACTTGGCCTCGTTGAAACCCAAGTATCTTCGTAGGAATATTGGCTACCACATCATCAAACTGATGTACCAAAATATCTTGCATTACATGATTTGTGTTGAGCACCTTCAGAAGAGACTTTCTATGAGCTTCTGAGCTAAGTAATAATGACAAGATCGATATCTTCGATGCAGTTTGACCTAGTTGGTCGACAATCTTGAAATCACTTCGTTTGATCAATTTTAAGAACTTCAACCCTTTTTCGGCAGAAATGATCTTCTCAGCTTGCTCTTTCTCACCGATTACCTCCATCTCCTTTGAATTTGTTGTTCCTACAGATTTATCAGAAGTATCTTTTGTTGTTGAAGAATTAGGTATCTCAACCGGAGTGGTGGGAACACAAACGGATGCCCCTGCATGAGGTGCAAGAACTGTTGTGGGAACCATTTTTGGAGTATATTTTGGTGCGAACACGCGACCGCTGCGGGTCATCCCTCTCAAACCGAATATATTAACTATTTCTGCATTGAGAGCCTGATCTTCTTCCCCACCAACTCATATTGTTGCATTATAACTCCAAGGCACAACCTTGTAATTTTGATACGCAAACGGTGAGAGAACATGAAATATAATGGGTTGAACCTTCTTCATCGGAGCTTCTACTTGTTTCTTACGGTAAACAATTTCAATGGGCTCGATCACTGAAACTTCCTCCAATACTTTATCTTTGGAAAATTGCAGGACACCTTGATCCATCAACCCTTGAATGCAATCCTTGATTTTTTTCACATATTTAGGCTCAATCTGCCAGACTTCACAATTATCATGCACACTTGCCAGTGCACTGTGCTTCTGCATACTCTAAGAAATTACCAACCATGGAGTCTTCACATTCTCAACCAAATGGACCACTTCTAAATTATCCTCCTCAATAATAGCATTCACCACATGATTACCATGATTAGACAAAGGATTCGCCTTCACATTCGGTTTCTCTTTGGTGAAGGACATAATGTTCTGATCAATGAGGTCTTGTACCCTGTTTTTAAACACATGGAATTCCTCGACTGTATACCGGATATACCCTGCATGGAATACACAAGATACATTGGGATCATGATGTGGGCCCAATGGATACACTGCTAGTGGAATTTGCTTAATAGTAATTGCTCATACGTGCACAAGATAGGGGAATAATTCAGAATATGGTACTTGAATCTATGTATACTAAGAACGTCTCTAGTTCAGATTTTGGTTCTGGTTTTGATTATGCCCTTGATTTCCTCGAAGGTTATGGTTTGGGCCTCTATTATTTGTATTCTTCCTTTGGGGAGCTTATCCTTGAGGTTGTTTTATTGTCGTTGTTGTTGAGCATGAGGAGGTTGTTGGTATTGCGGTTGGTACTAAAATGGTTATTGGTGTCGGGCTGCCGCCACACATGGATATGGATAGTACGGTGGATGAACCATGGGATTTTGTTATCGTGGAACACTGGTTGTTACTGCGTTTGTCTCTCCTTATTTTTTCTTGGTATATCTGCCAGAAGATCTTCTACTCGCAGATGGTTGACTACCACCACTGACAATTTTTCCTATTTTTAGTTTGCTCTCAATCCTTTCTCCAATTATAACTATGTCAACAAATTTGGAAGACGAACTCCCAACCATTTTCTCATAGTATAAGCTTTAGAGTGTTCCTAGGAAGATGTGTATCAGCTCAGTGTCTGTCAAGGTCGGCCTGACCTTTGAAGCCATTTCACGCCATCTCTGTGCATATTCTTTAAAAGTTCTGTTTGACCACTAAGCTTGGTTCCGAAGCTGTAAAAGGGTGAGCGCCATGTCCATGTTGTATTTGTATTGTTTTAGAAAGGCATCAGACAGATCCTTCGAAGTCCGTATCTTTCCTGACTCTAAACTCATTTACCAGTTCAAAGATACCCCAAACAAGCTATCTTGGAAATAGTGGATTAACAACTCGTCATTGTCTATGTAAGAAGCCATTTTCTGGAAGTACATGGTAATATGCCCATAGAATATGGAACATAAGGATTTGATATGGCCATATTTTCCATATTAGTGACATCTCCAGTGAGATGGTCTTTCTTTACTTTGAAGGTTCTGATGATTGACATGATGTTGAGACAGAGGTTTTGACATGACAAATTTAGAATCCTTCCCTAGAAGAACAAAGTTGGTCAGCGATGATTCTCCTTGGCTATGAAGAGATTGGTTTTAAAAGCCAACCCCTCTTAGATCTCCAGCTTCTTTTCCAATATGCAGAACTTCATCTAACATGTTAGATCCCTTCTTTAGCATTTTGACAGATTTTGTCATATTGTTGAGTTTGGAAGACAACAATATTCTTCATTTTGGAGCTCAAAGATGGTGAATTGAAATCCTTGTTTTTCAGCCTGTAGTTGAGATATAATTTTCTTCTATTTTTCTCCCAGCATGCACACTTCTTCACTTATGATGTAGAGCTCTTTATATGAAGCAACTAGTTCCACATAGGATAGTTCTTCATCACATGATTCTTCATCAGATTCCCATCTTTCAATTAGAGCAATAACATGTTTATCAACTTCCTCCTCAGGTTCTTTTTCAGAATTTTCCTCATCAGACCAAGAAACAGATAGTCCATTTTTTTTTCTCTTGAGATAGGTAGGACATTCAGCTTTGATGTGTCCAAAACCTTCACACCCATGACACTGTATTCCTTTACCTTGGTTTGATCTCTCTTCAGTTCTTGATCTTCTCTGGAAGTCATTAGTATTCTTGATGTCAAGAGGGATGTTCTTGACATTGGGTCTTAACTTCCTGTCAATTCTCTTATGAACTTTGTTGAATTGTCTTCCTAGAAGCACTATAGAATTGGTCATTCCTTCATCAGTATCCAAGTCACATTGGTTTTGTTCATCTTCAGTGTTGGATACAAATGTTATGCTCTTGGTTTTCTTTTCAGTTATGTCACTACTACCTAACTTAAAAGTTTGGAGAGATCCAATATATTCATCTACTCTCATGGAGATGATGTCTTGAGCTTCCTCAATAAATGTGACCTTCATGTAAAAAAAATGGTAGAAACCTTAGAATTTTTCTCACCAATTTTTCTTCTGACATCCTTTCTCCTAAAGAATTAGATGAATTAGCTATTTCAAGAATACTCATGTGAAAGTCATGAATACTCTCATCATCTTTCATCTTTAGATTCTCAAATCTGATGGTGAGAAGCTGAAGTCTAGACATATTTACTTTGGATGTGCCTTCATGAGTATTTTTGAGGATTTCCTAAGCTTCTTTAGCTACAGTATAAGTATTAATCAGTCTGAATATATTTTTGTCCACACCATTGAATATGGCATTTAAGGCTTTGGAGTTTCCAAGAGCCAATTCATCTTCTTCCTTGGACCAATCCTCTTCCGGTTTCAGTTCAGTAGTTTCCTTTCCATCCTTGTCATTTACAACAGGATGTTCCCATCCTCTAATGACAGCTTTCCATGTCTTGTTGTCTATATATTTTAAGAAAGCCACCATCCTTTCCTTCCAGTAGTCATAGTTCGATTTATCTAAGATGTGGGGTCTGTTGATAAATCCTCTTTCCTTGTCCATGGTGCCAAAAATTATCTTGCTCTGATACCAGAGACAGAACAAGATGCTTGCTCTGATACCAATTGAAATTCAGGCAAGCAGATCCCTGATGTCGAACACGACGTCACGACCTCAGGGTCTGCACATTATCACACAACAAACAATAGCAGGATAAATAAAATAGTAAATAACACAAACAATTGTTAACCCAGTTCGGTGCAACATCACCTACATCTAGGGGATACCAAGCCAAGAAGGAAATCCATTATCACATAATTAGTTTGAAGTCCTGAACAACCTCAGTGTAAACTCCCATTCTCTCTCATCAATTCTCTCTCTCTCTGTGTAAACTCCCATTCACTTTCACCCTAAACTAGAGCTCAATTTTGCAGCCATTGAAGCTTCAAAAGTGATTGAGTTAAGCCTCTTATTCCTTTTGTTCTACCACCTCTCCTCTCACGCACGCATCAATAATCACATAACACATCATATTTTATTTCCTACAGATTAAGAGGTTGAATACGAAGAAGACATTTACGTGAAAAAAAGAAGGAGGTTGTAGTAGCTAGCTTACTTGAGTCTCTGGTATTTTTCGTCATCATTTTTGTCATCTCTGTCGCAACTTTCATCAGAGTAAGTCACGCTCCGCAGGTCAACCTCTCCTCTTCCATTTCACCTTGCTTGAGTTATCGTATGTAGGTTTTGGCTTAAGGAGTCAAAGCCCTAACAAGAGAGGCTTTGATTATTCCATGTTTTCGTTTAATTTAGGATTTAAGAGATAGGCTTTGTGAGTTTGTTTGGCTCAGTTTGGATGATAGAGATGGATTTAGGGGAAACAAGTGCGGTAAAGTGAAAGAGGAAGACAAAGTGATATGTGATTTGATGGTTTTGGACCTCTGCCACCGCTGGAGGCAGTTTCCAGTGCGACAGAGTTTGTTTTTCGACAAAGTGAATTATAGAGAGGAAGGAGCGATGAAGCAAGTGAGTTTGAAATAATCTGATGTTGTTGAACCCTCACTCTCACTTGTTCTTGCAATGTGGTTTGGGCCTCAAGCCCATGGAAACTCTCTTCACCCCCCCCCCCCCTTCCATGTTTGAACATCCCTTATGACTGCTTGTTCATTGTTATGGGCCTCTTTACAAAGACCATTCAAAATTACACCACTACACCCCTGTAAAAGCCACATAAACCCCCGACTCTTTTGATTTTGTTTTTGTTTTTGTTTTTTTTCTTTTATTCTTCTTTAATGGGTTTTTAGTGCATTTTAATTCTTTTTTTGGTGCTTCTTAATGCTTTTTTTTAATATGATATACTAGAAAAAAATGATATGTTTTAGTTGTTTCTTAATTCAATTTTCTTGTGGAAAAACGATCATTAAGTGAATTGTTTAGATTTTACTCACTAATTTTAGGATTATTTTTCTAAGTAGATTTCAGAAAAGATTAACCATGTTCCCCTTCGTTCTAGGTTAACTATAGAAATTGAAGTTTGTTGACACTTTTATCTTCCTTAGAATTTAGGCTTAGAAATCCTTATGCCTGATTTACAACTAGATCTCCCCCTGATTGATTAAGTTGATCAAAGTCTTCTTTGATTAACTAAATCCTTTGACATGTGCATGTTCCCTCTGTCTATTCAAGTGATCAAAAGTCTCTTGATCAATTGTTAAGACTAATCTTTCAAGGCAAAGACAATGCAAGAATTCACACTCAAGTCAATACAAGTCAGACAAGACGTTGTAGACAGACTGAAGATTGGTTTACTACTCAAGCACAACAAAGATTCTTCTTCAACACTAGTCAGTTCTTACACGAATTGTGCGCCACGGGCCTTAAGTAACGAAGAATGATGATAGGGTTATTCCTATCCTTGTCTAAAGTACCCTGGTGTACGGGGCATAGGCCCTAGTTATTCAGAGTATTCGCCTTCGTTCATAGAATTTAGTGCAATTCAAATCAAATTAATATCAAATCCACTTCCCTACTGGCAGCACTTCTACACTTCAACATTGCAACATTGCTTCATCAACTATACTATTTTCTTTGGACCAAACGATACACTCTTTGGACTTCCATATCTTCTTTGGATCAAGTACCTCATGGTCAAAATACCCATTTCTTAATCAAGAACCCTTTTCTTTCTTGTGTTTCCTTGTCAGACCTCGTGCTTAAGAAAATTCATTCTCATGCATGTTTGTCTTGTCAGGCCTTGTGCTTAGACAATCCTTTTTCCTCTTGGTTGCCTTGTCAAACCTCACGCTTAGACAAACCTTATTCTCAGGCATTGTTTTCCTTGTCAGGCCTAGTGCTTAGGTACTATCTTCATGCATGTTTGTCTTGTCAGACCTTGTGCTTAGATAAACCTTTTTCTTTATTGGTTATCTTGTCATTCCTCGTGCTTAGGCAAACCCCTTTCCGTGCATTATTGGCCTTGTTAGACCTCGTGCTTAGGCAAGCACCCTTCTTTTTCTATTTGGTCATACCATTTATTGGTTAATGCCACACTCTTTTGATTCAGACATACTTATCTTATGGATCCAACAAGACAATCATTGGTCCAAAACAACACTTTTCACTTCACAACTCTTTACAATGCAAGCTTTTTTCTCTGTTAATTCAATTGAATCAACACTTTATTTTCTTTTTTACACTTAAATCATTTCAAAAATAACTTTATTTTCTTTTCATAAAAGAACTTCTATAATCCATTCCATAGCAGTCAGACTAAAAGCTTAAAGTATCCGAACTAGGATCAATTCAGCTAATGTCTATACACTTCTTGAATACAATTATAATTGTTCACTAAAAACAACTAACAAATCTGTATTTTCTACCACGAACTACGGAGCTCTGATTTTCTTATTGCACTATGAGGATACCTAGGCACAAGGGTTCGAATCCTTGGCGAGCACATTAATTATTAAACCTTATTTTCCCTTTTAAGCGAGTAACCTTTAGATATTAACACACATTCGAGCAAAAAACAATCAAAATGGTTCCCGTTGAGTATAACAAATGTGAGAGGTGTCAATACTTTCTCCTTGCATAACCTATTTCCTTACCCATTTCTCTTTCCCCTGGGTTTTATCGATATTTTCCCTTTCCTTTGGAAACAAATAAAGTTCGGTGGCGACTCTATTGTATCTTCGAGCATGCGATGCGCTCAGGTTTTTTTCATGGCCTGACATCTACTACATTCAATTGAACTGAACATCATGTTTTCTGTAGGAAGAATGGAGTAAAACACTTCAGATGATTTCTAAACTCTAAATTGTACGACTTTCTTTAGCTGCACATTATTGTAAGCTCTCTTGAAACATGGATGTTTGTGGTTGGTTGAAACATTATAATTATGCATTGGCACGAAATAGAAGAAAATAATATCTTAAAGAAAGAAGAACAAAATAAGAGAAGATTAATGAGAACATAATTATCATTATGGTCATGAAAAGTGTAAATATCCATCAACAAATCATCGTATTACGCCACTGTCATACCCTAATTTTTATCCTTAAGATCCCATCTCATTTTCATCATTTTCATAGCATCAAACATATCATGCGTGTGTCTTTTATGCATTACCAAGCTTATGAAAATACAAATATATGTTTTGTCTTGTTTGATTCTTTCACAAGGTAGGTGTGTTGGTTTAAGGAGCTCAAGTGATTGACTGGTCAAGATTATGGGCATTACTCAATAAGTCAAGCTTCTAATTCATTCACAATAGTCAAGTGATTTTCATTCATCATAATCAATTTCAAGATTGCATACATTCAAGATCAACAAGTTCCAAATTCATCTGATGCCTAAATTAGGGTTTTGATCAAGATTGCTCTGATGTTGAATTTTTGACCAAGACATGATCTAATGGTTTATTCAAGGTCCTCAAGTGAATCATTATGATCCATTCATGTGCTTCAATTGTTTAAATAAGTTGGATTCGTTGATCATTGAAGATTTGGAGTTCATTTGATGAAAAGTCAACTACTCAAGGTCAAAGTTTGAATTTTGAGATTTTTTGGTCAACCATGGGTTTCTCAAGTCAAGAATCATGAAAATATGGTTGATGAATGCATTTGATCAAGAAAATCAATAAAAAGTTCAAGAATATAGGGTTTTCAAAATTTCTCTAAGTTATGAAATTGCATGTTCATGAAGCCCACTTTACAAGTTTGTAACTTCTTCCTCAAGCCATCATTTTTCATGCTCAAAGTATGTACTTGTAGATAATGTTCCATACTTCAAATTTGTATAAATAATGAACCAAAGATCTCATAATGATTGGAAGATATGAAGTGATGAAGATGAGATCTCAAAGTTGTAAAATTGTTCAACACTGGGAAAATTTCTCAAGTGTTTAGCAGTTAAGATTGTCAAAGTTGATGACAATTATCTCCATGATCCAAGTTGAATCTCTTTAAATGCCCAACATGAAATTTCTAGAGGATGGTAAAATCTCACCAAAGAGCCCATTGGCATGAATTTATCACACTTTAGCTAGGATTTTTTTCCGAAGAAGGAAAGTCACCATGTTAGGCCAAATTGAAAGTCCATCTTCATGTCAAGTTTCATGTTCAAACAAAAGTCAAACCTCAAGATCTTACTTTTAAGCCTATGATACTTCTAAATCTCAGCATAATGAGTGTTTTACACAAACCATTAATTCATTACACAAGGGCTTGAACCATTATCCAAATAACATACCATTCATGGATCATTTTGCCATAAAGCTTCATTTTCATTTCCATAAAGATCACTTTTCTCAACCAGTTTTGCTTGGAGCTTTGTAAATAGATATTGATTTGATCTTACTCTATCTAAACACCAAAATAAAAAACACTTTTGTATTTTTCACCATTTTTCTAGATTTGATCCAAAATCCATCAAACAATAACAATAACCACTGCACCAAATATGAATTCATTCACTATAAAATGAGGCCTCATTGCAATGCTCCAACACACAAAAAACATCCATCATAAAGCAAGAAAGAACATTGAATCATACTTGCAGTTTTTCCATATTTTCACTCAAGGAAGCTAAAGGAATCATTATTTCTCATTTGGAAGTGCTTTTGAAGGTGCAACAGACACACTCTGTTAGGTAAAAAAAGCTCATTTGTAACTCCCTCATAAAAGCATCATTTTCACTCATTCTTGTTACCATTATGTTTGTTTTTAACATGAACTTCCTCATAAAAATATCATTTATTTTGTTATTTAGTTTTTAATTTTTATATTAAAAAAATCCAAAAAAAACTTTATTATTTGTTCCTTTTTATTTTTCATCTAAGTATGCTTTAATTCAATTTTTCCCATGATTAATTTGCTCCCATTTTTTATCCATATGTGTTGAACACCTTGATTGTACTTGGACTTAGACTTGATGATAACTTGTTTATTTGATTTTTGCTTGAAGTACATGGATGCTTATGGTTGATGACTTGTTTTGAAACCCTAATGTCTGAACCTTAGAGGCATGAACCCTAATGACTTGAACCCTTGTATGAGGTGAACTTTTGTCATAAAATGATACTTTGATGTGCTTTGAAATTGCTCCTAAAAATTGATTTAGTATTGATGCATGACATATTTGTTTAAATTTTAATATGCTTGTATGCTCCTTATAAGTCAACTTTTAAAATGCCTCGATCATCTCATTACATGTCTTGTGATTGATATCATGATATATCTTGTTTGATGTTTTGACTTGATGAACTTTGAAAAATTATTCTTGAGGCATTTTTGCTTGTATGCTTGTATGATCCATGTGTTATGAACTATTCTTTATTCCATGCCTTTTGCTCTATTCTTTATTGATGGCCTTGATTGGTGTCTTAAGATGTATAAGCTTGATACATGGTAGTCATTTTGTTCATATGCTTGCTTAGTGCATATTGTTAATCCATGATATTTCTTGCATGATACTTGTACTTACGTTTCAATCCAAGGGAAATAGATTATAGTTGACTTATTATCATGTGCATATTCATTATGTGTGTTTGTAGCTTCATTTATCCACCTTGTGCCCTTTAGCCCCTTCTAGACTCTAGTCCAATCTTAGGATATTTCAAACTTTAACTTCTTTCATAAAAAAAAACCTTGACTTTAGGTCATTGAATTTTCAAACTTTCTTTCTTCATAAATGCTTCAAAAAAACTGTAAGCATATCAAACCCTTTCAATAAGACTAAAAAACACAAATCTCATTCAAAAAATTTGCCACTTGGTTTTTTCATTTTTAAACCCTTTCTCAAAAGAGACTAGACATGAATCATATTTATAGTTGATATATAAATCTCCTACCCCATAGTAATGATTGAAATTGATGTTGATTCTTTTCCATTTGAAGGAGTTAGTGACATACTTGTAGATTCTATATCCAAGTTGGAGCCCTTCCTTCATAATGATGCAAAGATCCATCTTCTCATATTTGTGGTGGTTTAGATGAGTATTCTCCTTAAGATAATGACTTGTCTCTTCTTCTAAAATCAACTAAACAAACCCTTTTGTTATTTGTACCCTGAACTACGGGATTTTGATCCTTCATTGATACGTAGGCACAAGACATTATGTCTTTTCAAATAAAAAAAGCAATAAAACACACTTCTCTTCTCATCTCCCCAATATTTAACAAACAACAATAACCAAACACAAATATCTCAAGAGGTTCCTATAGGATACTATAGATGATTAGGGTGCTAATACCTTCCCTTTTAATAACAAACCCCCGAACCTTCAATCTATTTATTGCACTATTTTCATTTCATATTTATGGGTTATTTGATCTTTTCCCATTCCCTTGGATAAATTAAAGTTCGGTGGTGACATTTTGTTTTACGAGTTAAGCTAACCTAATAGCTTGGTCTCTGATTCTCACCGCGAAAGAAATGGAGAATTCACTTGGGACATCCCCAAGAGGGTTAAACCTATCTTGTATATATATTTGCATTATTATATTGTTTGTTATATTGTTTGGGTTGCTTTTGGTGATTCAGATATGGTTAGATATGTCCTAACTCGAACTTTAGTACATAAATAAGATATGAGGGTTGTATAGTCGAGGAAGCTTGGCTGGAGTAATCCCGAACAAGCTGACTTGAGAATCTCTCACTCAGTGAATGCCCCTTTGAGGGTAGTCTTTATTAAACGATTAATTGTGAAAGCATTGCTACTTTCGACCCGGGATCCTGAAAAACTGAGGACTTTAGTATCCCTTTACCCCAATTGGCCTTTTAGGACGTAGTGCGATGGCTATGAAGGTGTAAACCTGAAACAGTTGATACGAGATGCTACACTCAGACGAGGTTCTCTTGAGAATATTATTGATTCCCGAGTAATCTATGTGCTAGTAATATTCAAAAGATAAATAAATGACTTTGGGAACCTTCTTAGAACCTTGTTCTACATGTACGAAAAACCTTAGTACATAACTTTTGGGATGGTTGAACCCATGACTCCATGCTCGTGATTTCGAACCTTTGAACCCCATATATTTGTGTTCTTGTTTGTGCATTCATACATTGATGCATTCATTCATCATTTTTAACCAAGTTTTCAAGGAACTTAGAAACACTTGTTGCAAACATTACATGAACTTTTTTACCATGGATTTTGGAAGAAGAAGAACTCAAAAGTATACTTTCAAGAGTCCTAAGCTATAAGATCTATGAGAACTAGGGGATTTGGTTGCTGATCCAATAGGTTTCAAGGATATATTGGAGACTTGTGTCACTATTGAAGACCAACTTGACATATGGAATTCTTGTTACACTAGTCCAGTTCTATGATTATATCATTGCTTTACCTTTCTAGATTACTAACTTATGTCCACACTAGAGGAGTATTCATATTTGCTTGGATTACCTATTTCTCATAAGATCCCATTTTCAAGATTGGAGGAGATTCCTAAGGATAAAGTTATTTCTGAAGCTACTCATTTGAATATGTCTAATATTAAAGCTCATATGACCACTAAGGGAGGTATTCTTGGGTTTTCGACTAAGTTTCTTATGGATAAAGCTCGTTACTTTGCTAGTATGAAGAGTATGGATGCTTTCGAGGTTATTCTTGCCTTACTCATTTATGGATTGTTCCATTTTCCTGATATTGACAACTTTTTTGACATTAAATGTTATTAAGATATTCTTTATTGGAAATCCAGTTCCCACTTTACTTGCAAATACCTACCATTCCATTCATCTCAGAAACACTTATAGTGGGGGGATGATTATATGTTTTGTTCCTTTGCTTTACAAGTGGCTTATTTCTCACTTGCCTCAGTATACTACTTTTGGGGATCTTAAGAATGGTATTTTAAGGTCACAAAAGATTATGTCTCTCACACATTCTGATATTGAATGGTATAGTCATGCTTACAATGAAGTGAAGATCATTAACAGTTGTGGAGAGTTTCCTAATGTGCCTCTTCTCGGTACAAAATGAGGTATCAGCTATAACCCGATTTTGTCTCGTCGTCAGCTTGGATATCCTATGAAAGATAAACCTAGAAATATACTCTTGGAAGGCCTCTTCTTTAAAGAAGGTGAAGATAACAAATAACGAGAAGATTGTGCATATCTGGCGTCATGTCCATAAAAAGGGGAGAGAAGTTCTAGGGAAGCCAAACTATGTTTCTTTGGAGACTTATCTTCATTGGATACAAGCTAGGGCTATCAAGTAGAAGATGCCTTATCCTCGCCATGAGCCTTTGCCTATAGCCACTTAGAGAGCCTGCTCTAATTTTCATGACTGATACGGAGATACTTCAGATTGCTTTGACCAAGGTGCAACGAGAAAGGGATGCTTAGAAGAAATAATACTAGTTTGTTAACAATGAGAATGAAGAACTTTGAAAGCATTCGAAGAAGAAGAATAAAGAGGAACTTGCCAACAAGAAGAGAAAGGTGCAAGAGGATTTATTTCCCTATAGAATTCAGCCAGATACTCCTCCTGCCTCAGTTGCTTGGAAGTTGATTGTAAACAAGCTCGTGATTGAGAAGACTCATATGGAAGACCAGATTAATGAGCTCTACCAGAATCTGCAAGAAGGGATTTGATCTTCTTCTCATGGGATACCCTAGGACTCTTAGATTCTAGCTTTTATTATTTTTTGTTTTGTTTAGAACTTTTGAAAGTTAAAACTTCTGATTTGTATTGTTTCCACTTATTAATGAAATTAGGTTCTTTTAGCTATTTCAAAAATGTTATCCTTTATAATGTTTGCAATAATTATTAAAAGTTCCTTGAAAAAATTCATTTGCATTAGCATATCATGCATCATGCAAGCATTTTGCATTCCATGAAACTCATTTGTGTCATTTGTCTCCGTTAGTCAAAATGTATAATTTGTACAACACTTGGGTGGGTCGATAAAGAAGGATGGATCAAATCGAGCAAGAAAACCAAGATCTCTAGGAATAAGTGAACACTCTAAAAGAAATCTTGGAAAGACTCTCCAACATGATGGAAGAGTTGGTGGCTGCTCAGAATCAGCCATCACCTAGTTCTCAAGAGAATATTAAAAGAACTGTGATCTTTGAGATCGTGTCTACACCTATTTCTGTGGCACCCCTCAGTGCTCCCCAGTACCAGATTCCCTACGGTTTTCCTTGGGGAATGCCTCCTAATTATATGCTAGAAGGCTATCGTCCACAGGCTACCGAAGCTCTAGTTGTTACCACTGTAATATCTGTGCCACATCTCGTGGTACACACTACTCCTTATAATGAAGAACCTATTTTTCACACTGCTCCAAGTGAAGGTGTTGAATGGATGAGAGAATGGATAATTTTCAAGATCAATTCTTGGAAATGCGAAAGGAAATCAAAGCCATCAGAGGAAAATACTTGTTTGGCAAGAATGCTTCTGATCTTTGCTTAGTTCCCAATGTTAAGATTCCGCATAAGTTCAAGGTGCCAGAATTTGAGAAGTACAAAGGAAACTCTTGCCCTCAAAGTCATCTGGTAATGTATGCTCACAAGATGTCAGCCCAGACAGATAATGATCAACTGTTAATCCATTACTTTCAGTATAACTTAACTGGTGCCATCCTCAAGTGGTACATGAGTTTGGATAGTGCATAAATTCGTACTTTCAATGACCTTGGAGAATCTTTTATCAGATAATATAGATATAATATAGACATGGCACCAAACAGAGACAAACTCCGAGCTATGTCTCAGAAGGACAAGGAGAGTTTTAAGGAGTATGCTCAGAGATGGTGTGAAGTACCCGTCCATATTTGTCCTCTGCTTGAGGAAAAAGAGATGACAAAGATTTTCCTAAAGACTTTGAGTCCGTTTTACTATGACCGTATGATCGTGAGCGCACCAATTGACTTCACTGAAATGGTGAACACGTGGATACGACTTGAAGAGGTAGTCTGTGAGGGACGTTTAACTAAAGAAGTGGGTTCTTCCAGTAATGTTAAGAAGCTTGGAAGTGGGTTCATTAAGAAAAAGGAGTAGGATGTTAGTGTCGTTTTGCATGAAGACAAGAGAAGAAGGTATCAACCACAACATGCCGCATCCGTTTCTCCAATCATCAATCCATCAGTGGTCGCTTCATCCTATCAACCACAGTTTCGTCAACAACCTACTCAACAATCTACTCAACAACATCAACAACCTCAACAACAGGCTCGCCCACAGTTCAACAACAACAATAATGTCCAAAGAACACACTATTTTGATCTTATTCCAATGTCATTGCAGAGTTGTTCCCAACTTTGTTAGCCAAAAATCACATTCAGACTCGATCTCCACCCGATATCCCAAAAGAAATCCCTTATTGGTACAAAGTTGATCAATTTTGTGCGTACCATCAAGGAGCGCCTGGTCATAGTATAGAGAATTATTATGGCTTAAAATCTGATGTTCAAAGGCTGATTAAAGGTGGAATTTTGTCCTTCAAAGATGTTTATCTGAATGTGTGGGCTAATCCCTTACCTTAGCGTGAGGGAGCTTCAGTAAACATGGTGCATGGTTGTCCAGGAAAATTTGCAGTCTTCGAGGTTAGGTTTATCAGAGATTCCTTAGTCATAATGTATGCTAGTTTGATAGGGCTTGCCTTTGTTGACCATGAACACAATTACACTGCTTGTGAATTTACTTCGTAAATCCGCATGCATGTCCTCTTGTATGCCAAGATATTTAGAAGTTGTTGGATCATAGGACTATCATGACCACCTATGATAGGAACCCTAATGATGATGAACTTAATGTTATAGTACCTCAGTTCAATGTTCCCAAGCTTGTGGGGATCATTTACGACAACCGAAAGACTTTCGCTTCTCCTTTTGTTATCAATTTTCCTGGTCCAGTTCCTTATAAATCTGACAAGGCTATACAAAAAAAGTATAACACCACCATGATTGAAGATGGAGTTAAGGTTCCTTTGCCTTCCATTATTAATATTGCTAATGTGAGCAGAGTCACAAGAAGTAGGCGTGTGTTTGCCTTTACACCTCCTAGAAGAACTGAAGATGTCATTGTAGGGAAAACTCAGGTTGAGATTCTAGTTGAGCAGGTTGGTCAGTCTAGCAGTACAAATCAAAAGGTGGATAATGATGAAGTGTTGAAACTGATAAAGAAAATATAGTATAACACGTTGGAGCAACTATTGCCACACCATCAAAGATATTCGTGTTGTCCTTGTTAATGAGCTCTAGGGCTCATCGAGAAGCTTTGAAAAAGGTTTTAGAACAAGCGTGTGTAGATCATGACATGACTATGGGTCAATATGACGGTATCATAGCTAACATAACTGCCTGCAACAATCTGAGTTTTTGTAATGAAGAGCTCCCTAAAGAGGGTAGAAATTGCAATATGGCGTTATATATTTCAATGAACTGTGTGAGTGACGCTCTTTCCAATGTGTTGGTAGATACTGGATTGTCACTGAATGTGATGCCTGAATCAATATTTTCCATATTATTTTTTTAAGGCACTCCAATGAGGGGTAGTGGGATTATTGTGAAGGCTTTCAATGGTTCCTGCAAAACTGTTATTAGAGAGGTATACTTGCCTATGACAATTGGTCCTCACACTTTTCAGATCATGTTCCAGGTTATGGACATTGAAGCATCATACAATTGTTTATTAGGTCGCCCGTGGATCCATGAGGTAGGGGCAGTCACCTCTACTCTTCATCAAAAGCTCAAATTTGTAAAGAATGAGAAATTAGTGACGGTATGTGGCGAACAGGCTTTGATTGTAAGCCACCTTTCATCATTCTCTTATGTTGAACCTGAAGATGCTATTGGAACCCAGTTCCAAGTCTTGTCTATTACTGATCAAGATATTAAGAGAAGTGGACCATCCATTTATTCTCTCAAAGATGCGCAGAAGGTGGTCAAGAGTGGTGCAACTGATGGTTAGGGAAAGGCCGTGATTTTTCCATAGAACAAGTCCCGAAAAGGATTTGGTTTTTCTTCCTTGTTTGCAAAGGTTGTCAAAAAGGACACGGCCATACGCCCTATTCAAGTAGTTTTTGGCAGCGGAGGTTTCATTTATCCCACTCCACCTAAAGTCAGTGCTATTATGGAAGACGATCCTGAAAAGGATTCACCATACCTCGTTGTGCATGGAGTGGTTTGTCAAAACTGGACTGTTGTTGATGTCCCGTCCATTACTCACATTTCTAAGTAATGTTTTATTGTCCTGTCCTTTAGCTATGCCCAAGGAGAAAGAGTGTTTTGTAGGGCTTTCTTTTTAAAAAATGTTTTCGTTTGCTATGCCCAAGGCAAAATAGTTGGTGTCAGGCTTTTGTTTCAAGATTTGACAATCATTAATAAAAGTGCCACCTTTTTATTTCCATGTTATTTATTTTTACTTTTTGCTTTTTCCAGAAAATAGTAATTCTAAAACAAAAGAATATAATAATCACTTGCAACATTTGCATACACTTCCACCTTTATTTGTTTCTAAATTCAAGCATAATCACATGTATATATTAATTCATGAAAGATCCATTAAAAACCATGATCATATGCCCTCTCCAAACTTTGAATTCCCAGTATTTGAAGCTGAAGAGGAAAGTTTTTAAGAGATTCCTGATGAGATCTCCCGGTTACTCGAGTAGGAGGAAGAAACCATTCAGCCATACAAGGAACCAGTGGAGGTAATCAACTTGGGTTCAAAAGAAGATAGAAATGAGGTGAAGATTTGAGCTTTGCTTGTTCCAGCTGTCAAAGATAGAATGATAGAGCTTCTTAAAGAGTGTGTGGACGTGTTTGCTTGGTCCTACCAAGATATGCCGGGGTTGGATATAGATATTGTAGAGCATGGTTTGCCTTTGAAGCCAGAATGTCCTCTGGTCAAGTAGAAATTGAGAAGAATTCGCCTAGATGTGACCATAAAGATCAAAGAGGAAGTCCAAAAATAGATTGATACAAGATTCCTTATCACGTCTGAATACCCTCAATGGTTGGCCAACATAGTGCATGTTCCCAAGAAAGACGGCAAAGTTTGAATGTGTGTCGATTATAAAGATCTAAATAAGGCCAGTCCAAAAGGTGATTTCCCATTACCACATATTGACATGTTGGTTGACAACATTGCTAAATTCAAGGTCTTCTCTTTCATGGATGGATTCTCCAAATACAATCAGATTAGAATGGCACCCGAAGATAGGGAGAAAACAACATTCATCACACCATGGGGGACATTCTGCTACAGAGTAATTGCTTTCGGTTTAAAGAATGTTGGTGCAACATATCAAAGAGCCATGAAAACTCTTTTCCATGACATGATGCACAAAGAAATTAAAGTATATGTTGATGACATGATTGCTTAGTCCATAACTGAATAAGAACATGTGGAATATTTGTTGAAGTTATTTCATCGTTTGAGAAAATATAAACTCCACCTGAATCCTAAGAAGTGCACTTTTGGTGTTCGATCAGGAAAGCTCTTAGGTTTCATTATTAGCTAGAGAGGAATTGAAGTTGATCCCAGCAAAGTAAAAGCCATTCAAGAAATACCCGCACCTTAAACTGAAAAGCAAATGAGAGGATTTCCTGGATGTTTGAACTACATCTCCAGATTCATTTCTCATATGACTGCTACTTATGGCCCTATATTCAAGCTTCTTTGAAATGATCAGGGTTATGTTTGAACGGAAGACTGCCAAAAAGCTTTTGATAGTATCAAAGAATACTTGCTTTAGCCTCCTATTCTGATTCCTCTAGTAGAAGAGAGGCCTCTAATTATGTATTTGACTATATTGAAATATTTCATGGGTTGCTTGGCCAACATGATGAGACAGGTAAAAAAGAGCATGCTATTTACTATCTGAGTAAGAAATTCACAGATTGTGAGTCTCGGTATTTTATGCTTGAGAAGACTTGTTGTGCCTTAGCTTGGGCTACCCGTCGTCTCTGTCAATATATGTTGAATCATACCACTTGGTTGATATCCAAAATGGATCCAATCAAATACATCTTTGAAAAGCTTGCTTTGACAGGAAGAATTGCTCGTTGGCAGATGCTTTTGTCAGAATACGACATCGAGTATCATACCTAGAAAGTCATCAAAGGGAGTATATTGGCTGACCATTTGGCTTACCAGTCCATTGATGATTACCAATCTATCTGTAGCGGTGTATTCGTCGCTATATGATCTATTGATTAAATCATAAGCTATGAGATACATTGAAATTTTCGAGTCGCCACCGCACTTTTATTTATCCAAAGGACTGGCTAAAAAGCGAACAAAAGCCTAAGAAGTTTTACACGTAGAAAACTAATAAAAAGATCAGAGATTCTGGGTAAGGGGTAAATTACGCAATGGGAAGGTGTTAGGCACCCACTACGTCCTAGGTACTCCTAGGGAGCCCTTTTCACACTTGTTGTATTAAATTGTTATTTGTTATGACATAAAGATTGTGCAAACATGATTGAGATGGTGAGAAAAGAATATACATTTTTTATTGGGTATTGGGTTCGAACGGATGAACCCATTGCCTACGTACCTTCCATCAAAGGTAAGGATCAGAACGCCGTAGTTCGGCTAAAAGATTTCCAAAAGTTGGTGGATTCAGTTTTAAACACAAGCACTGAGGCTTTTCATTATCAATGGGAGAACACTCGACCAAGACCAACATCCACCATGCGAGGATAGCTTCGACGTACTAGAGGGGTTAGCCCTGTTTGAAGTACGGAAGTCTTACTGTCGACTCACTAAGGATAGGCAAGATTTACATCAACCACAATGATAATTGAAACCTATGGCTAATGTGAAAGGATTAATAATGGACAGAGCCAAAACAAGTGAATGAGCGAAGTTAATTGATTATGATTATGAAAGTGGAGTCAAAGTATGATTAAGATTGATTCAGAGAAGTATTATGAAATGAAGTTTGAAAAAGGTCAAGGACTTGAGTCCAGGTTTTTAGTTTGAAAACATGAAGATGTTTGCACAACACTTATGTCAAGTTTGAAAGATAAAGTGTGAAAAAGTTCTAAGACGTAATGAATGATGAATGGATAAGGATGGATAGTAAAACTTCTTAGAAGGTTCACTTCTTGAAATCATATAGCAGATGATTCAAGTGTGTCCTTTGGAATAGCAATTAATAATAACAAACAAGCAAAGCAAGCAAAAGCGGATATCGGATGCCAATCAATGGTCTTATACCAATCTCCTAAAACAGAAATGGATATCAGATGCCACTCAATGGACTTACTCTAATCTCCTCAAAAGAAAAACAAAGATGAGAAATGGAAGTCAACTGCCAATTTGTCGGGACTTAGGTTAACTCCACAGTATGCTCACAGGAAATCCATTGCCACATCACTGGGACTTATAATGGATCCTCGCATACAAGAACAAAAGCAACAATATGATTACAGGAATGCAAATGCCAACTTACAGGGACTTATAATTGCAACCTATCACACAAACAGATAGACAAACTATGATCACAGGAAAGCAGATGCCAACTTACAGGGACTTATAACTGCAACCTCACATACAAATCAAACAGATCAAATTATGATCACAGGATAACAGATGCCAACTTACAGGGACTTATAACTGTATCCTCACATACACACAGATAAACAGAAGATATGAGTGACCAATGAGGTCTTACACTCTATCCTTCCATATCATAGGAGCAAATGCCAAAGCAATGGACTTACAATTGTCCTCAATGGGCAAACAACAATGATAGCATCACACAAAGCAAATGAGATGATCATGCACTAATGGCAATTGATGATGATGATAAATGCATAGCATACAGGCAAGCAAGTGCACATGAAGCAATCAATCAATCAATGAATATCAAACAGCACACTCTATAGCCAAACAATGGGGGGGCTCACACAAGAGGGTTTGACTTTGAAAGTCTACTGTAATGGGTAAAGGTCGCTCTTAACCTTGCCATTTGAGAGGCTAAGGTGAAGCAGATGAATAGGAAATGAGGGGTGTGCCTCATTGCTTCTATCTCAGATCAGAGAGAGCATCAAAGAAGGTGTGGGAGTTCAGAAAGTAGGAACTCTCTCCACATTATTGACTCGATTAGATCTTGGGTATTTATCTCAATGCTTCAACCATGTAATGGGAGCAAAGAGAGGACACACTGAATAGTGGGGGATAGATTGCTTATCCCTACCTTCCACCAATTGCCTCAAATGAGGACTTTTCCTGCTTAGGACAAAATTAAACACACACAGGCATTGCCTCTTAAGGAGGACTTCAGACAGTTTGCCCGGTCAAATAACAGACCGGGTCTCCAGACTACATGAAGAAGAAAGGTTTATACCTCAAAGCAAATGCTAAAAAGCAAAGCAAGCAAGTTCAAAGAACTTAGGCAACTAAAGTACCTGAAAAAGTCAAACTTATTAGCAAACAGTTCAACAGTCAAAATCAAAGGCAAATGGATAAACAAAAGTCAACCACAGAGGGACCAATTGTGCAAGGCACAAAGACTCAAGCATATGAGTCACCTACAAAACAAAGGTTAGCACATTAAACAATCAAACTAAGACACATTTGAATGATCCTCAAGGCATTGGTGCTTAACCTGAAACAGATGAACTCAACATAAGCTTAGAAGACCTCTAGGACTAGCCTAGGGTCAAAGATGAAAGAAAAAGTCAAGGCAGCAAGGAAAAGTCAACCCAAACCAAGTCTAAACATTCAAGAAGCATTCTCAATTGGATTCATAATCATATCATGCATCATGGTCATTTCATATGCAAAAGGATGCAAAGCATGGTAAGAGAAAGCATACAAAAGTCAACAGCAAAGACTTCATTCAAAAGTCAACTCAAACAATCTCAAAAATTATGAAATAAATCACACTCAATCCTAACATCTAACATGGTATACATGTCAAATTTCAATGCATTTGGATGAAAGGAAGGCAGTCAAGTAAAATCATGAAGTCAAACCAAATTCAAGTAAGCATGGTGAAAGTCAACAAACATGGGTCAACTTCAAAAAATCATATCAATTTGAAAACAGAAGAGAGATGAATGAGATTAACACCAATGCAAAGCTTGAGATGTCTAGTTATCACATATGAAATTTCATGGAGATACAATAAGATTTGAGAATTTCACAAAAGATTTGGCAACATGTATCACATAAAGTCAACAAATGACTAAGCATGGAAGAAAATTCTCAAATAAATTGGAAACAGCATGATTAATTCCAAGAAAATTCATACATCAACTATACATGTAAAGGATCATTCATGCAAAATTTGGGATCATTTGGATGTAGGGAAGCATGTGAACAAAATTTGGGAAAATGCATGTTCATGTTGTGACACCAAATGCAACACATAACTTCAGAAAATCATAACTCTCAATCCACAAATGATAAATGCACAAACTTTATATGGAAATGAAGGTCAATGTGTCTAGTTTCACCACAAAAAATTTCAGGCTCATTGGATGCAACATGAGAATTTCACAATTGAAATGGCACAATGTATCATTTATGCATACATGTTGGAAAATCAATTATCATTAAAAATCCAGACAATGAAAAATTAATTAAAATTCACAATAAAATAGAGGACACATTCATGAACATGAGGAAAAAATTTCATAATTTTTGGGTGAAATTTGAATTAAAAATGAATTGTTTAAGTTGAGTGAATAATGGATGAAGTATGAACATGAAAGCATGGCAAATGGGGTCAACGTGTGGTCAACCGATGGCAGAGTTGTAAATAGCGCGCCACTAATCGAAGTGCTGCGTTTTGGGCAAGGCAAATGAAATGTTTTCATTGGCTCTTGCCCAATGAAACAGTAAATTGGCCAATCATTCAAATTTTCTGGTTTTTTCACATAAACCCTAGGGTTTACAGCATGACAAAGGCAATGGCAACAACAGCAGCACACAAACTCGACCAGCAACAACATCATGCAATCATCATGTAGGCATCAAGCAAACAAATAACAGCATGTGGATTTTATGAGCAAGTTCAAAACAGCAGCAAAGTATATTCATCATCCAATGTTCAACATCATCAAAACAAGCAAAACAAATACTAACATGGCAATGGTAATGTTCCTACTGCAACCAAACAACAGCATACAACATAATCGAATGGATTTTCATGGCAATGTTCAAGGAGTTTCAAAACTGCAGGGTCTTATCTTCATGTTCATCAATCATCATCCACATGAACAACAACATTAACACATAATCATGGCCATGAAACCTCATCAACTAACAGCAAAACCAACATAACCAAGGGAATTTTGGGCATGGTAGGTTCATGGTTTAAGCATAACAGCAGGGCATTAACAGCATCAAGTTCATGTTCATAAAACCAGCTTCAAGTAAAATTAACACAACAGCACGGCATTTAAGTAAAGTCCATACAGCAACCTAACAACAACATACCAAATGCAATTCATGAGGGTTTTCTAAACTGCAGTAAGCATTCAAGCAATCAGCATCATGAACAAAACTAGACCAAGTCTCACACCACAGCATAGCATAATTATGGACAAAGTAATTGGTTTAAACAACAGCAACATTCATGTTTATCAACCAAGTTCCTCATCAAAACAAAAATCGAATTGCATCAATCACACAGCAGGGCATTGGTACAGGAGCATCAATCAATACCAACCAAAACACGAAATTCAAATTTCTGGAAATTAGAACATGTAAAGCTCATGAACAGCAGGGTTCTATGGTTTTAGAAACAACAGCATACAACTATCATCATCATTCAAACAGCAACCAAACCACAGCATACAATATATTTCACATGGATTTTCTGGACATGATGTTTGGTTCAAATAACAGCAGCATAGCATATTCCATTCAATGTTCATCATCAAACCATAAGCAATAACATCAACAAACAAATGTGGCCATGGAACATCAACATTAAGCAGCATCAGCCAACATCAAAACATGGGAAATCCGGGCAGGGTATAGGTTTTAAACAGCAGCAGTATTTCATCATTCAGCTTCATCATCATGTCGAAATCAAACAACAACATGGAAACCACATGGCAACACACACTCATGATGCTCATATAACAAACAGCAAACAACATACACGAGCTGGATTTTTGGAAAAAGTAAAGGGTTTCAAAACAGCAACAGTATTCATCATCATCATGCAACTTGAATTTTCATATGCCCAGAAATCGAAAACCAAGCATTCTAATATCATCCATAAACATCAAGCAACAAGAATAAACCATCACTTTTCACTAAATCATCATAGCCAAGCCAAATCGATGGAAAACATGTTTGGTCATAAAAATGAAAGTTCAGATTTCTCCATCATGAGAGCATCATTTCAAGCAAGGCATAGCATTTTAGAATCAGCATTCAGAGACCTTTCACAAGCATAGCATAGCAAGGCAAATGATGGAGGTTGATTACTTACTTGGTTTTGAAGCAAAATGGGAAACAGGGCTGTTTTTGATGATAGAAGCGCAAACAGTAGCAAGCAATGTTTGATAATGAAGGATGATGAAGCTTGTTCAGCTCAGGAATGCTTGGAATTGACTGAATCACGATTTGCCATGTTTGGACCTTGGTGAAAACAGAACGAGGAGAGGAGCTTCCAGTTGGGATTTAAGGGCTCAAAATGCTTTACAATGTGATCCAAATGATGAAGGATGCAAGGATTCCTTGTGGTCTTTGAGGGTTTTTCAAAATCGAGCAAGAATGCAAAGTTGCAAGAGAAGAGAGAATGAAGTTTTTCTGTTTGGTGGCTGTCAAAACTAGGGTTGGATTTTACAGAATGAAGCTTAAATATGGTCTGTTTATCATTACTAAACCATGTGCTAAGTTGGTTTAGTGTTAATGAACTCAATTGCATTTTTTTTTTGCTAATTATGCATAAGTGGAGAAGGGAGGTATAAAGCTGGTCGATTTGGGCTGGGCACAGGCTGTCAAAGACCTTTGCAAATGCTGTTTTATGTTGCTGAAGGATTGCTGTCCTTGTTGTACTCTCTTATGCTCCCATTTGCAAAACTAACAAATTATGCACTTTTGCCAAAATTATGGTATGGTAATGGTATGGACATGAATTTGGGATTGGAGCAAGTTACAAATGATATATGGAACATTTCCCAATTGGCAAAATGATGAGAAAGTCCATAAATCAAAAAGTCAAAGTTTGGTCAAACTTTGAATTTAAATGAAAAGGTCCAAAAATGCCATTTTGAATGGTAAGGTTTTAGGTCATGAAATTTATATTTTTGGAAAGAGGATGAAAAATGTGGTTTTTAGGAAAAAACCCCACCAAATTTGGCCTTATGGTTTGAGAGATATGGCTTGTTGAAGTTCAAAAATTGGTGAAAATGATTTGATCATATCTTGACAACCACACATGGGATTTGAGAGTTCTTGGACTTTTTGAAAATGGGAAGACAAGATCTTCAACTTTCATGTTGGGCAAAAATTCATTTGAAGCTTGTATCATGATGTAAGTTTAAGATCAAGAAGTTTCCATTTTTGGCAGTTGAAATTACAGGTCCACTTTCTATTTCTGGAAAATTTCTGATTGGCTTGATTTTCTCCCATGATGAGGTTGGACATGATAGATGAGGCTTATATAAGCATAAATGAACTCCTTCAAATCAATTCTACCCATCAAATCCTTGATTAAATCAACAGTTGACCAAGTTTGACTTTTCTAGGGTTTTGGGTGACTGGACCACTTCTGATGAATTCCAAACCCTAATTCCTTGAGAACTTGACTTCAAATGATGTCCCAAGATGTATGAGCTCTTGATTATTGATCATGATGCCCAAATTCCACAAGAATGGCCATCATCCATTGCTTTGACTGATCAATGACTGTCTTTGACCTAATTGCTGATGATTGCTTCAACTGCAAGCAACAAGGTTAGACTGACAATATTTTTGTACTTTTTGAATGATAAACATATGAAAAGCAAAGATATACAAATGCAAAGTATGCTTGGTGATCAAGAAACAAACCTACAAGGCAATCTACCCACTAGGAGGGGACAAAGGCATGCAATGATCCTTGAGGTTATGAAATGAATGATATGGGCCATGAGGGATCTTAGGGCCCAAAATTGGGGTCTTACAGATGCCCCTATTTAAGGTCATTCTAGCCGGAGAAATGAAGTTTAGAAATCTTCATCTCGACGCAGTAGAATGGGCTTAAATAACAGTAATGAGACAAATTTTGGTCCCTAAGAGACCTCATGATGCAAATGTATGTATGCAAAAGACACAAATTCTGTGGGGAATATGATTCACACAGAAGAAAAGACGATCCATCGGAGTAGTACACTCACCAGGAACAGAGACTCTAACAAGACTCTATGAGGATAATAAAAGAAATGTGTGAACAAGACACGACTCTAAACTGGGGAAAAAACAAAACTGACACAACGTGAACAAAACACGACTCTGATTAGGAAATAACAGAAAACAGACAGGAGAACTCACTGGGGAGTGAAGAACTCACACTGGGAAAAGGATTCCAAAGGAAAATAAATCCATTGGAGAAACACAAGCTGACTCCTGAGGAGAAGCAACAAAAAACTTCACTGGGGAAGTAACAAAGAAATGAGATGTTACCAGGCATACGGGTAACAAACTCAGGAAAATCTGACTCCACCGGGGGACCGAGGTCACAATAGGGAGCAGAAAGGAGGGAACACCAAGGATACCGGTTACTGGGCATATAATAGGTGACCGACCAAAGCGTGAATTGGATTTCACTTCCAAAACACTCATCATCCTGAAGAGAGCTAGAAAAGCAGACTTGTTTATAGGATAAAATCCGAAGACGTGAATTGGTTTTCACTTCCAAAACACTCATCATCCGAAAGGAGGGCTTGAAAAAGCAAATCGACTTACAGGATGGACATTCGAATCCACAACGGGAAAACGAATCTTACTCAACTGGGGACACAAACCCAAAGAGTGCATGAGATATAATATCCATTTCCGGCAGACCGTGGATAAGATACTCGCATGAGATATATTATCTATTACCGTCAGAACGTAGATAATAAACTCGCATGGTAAGAAACACCAGAGATACCGGTTACTGGGTATATAATAGGTGATCTACCGAAAACGTGAATTGGATTTCACTTCCAAAACACTCATCATCCAAAACACAAACTGGTTAAAGGATGGACATTCGATTCTACAAAGAATACGAATCTTGCTCAGTTGGGGAAAATCAACAAAGGATTCCAACTAAAGAGCGCATGAGATATATTATTCATTACCGGCAGACCGTGAATAATATACTCGAAAGGAAAAGACACCAGAGATACCGGTTACTGGGTATATAATAGGTGACTAACCCAAACAGAGAGACAATCGATACCAAGCATACGGGTAAACGAAAGACAACTCAAAGGGATAAATTGCAAGCATCCGGCAATTATCCGACAACAAAGAAATATTCGACTCCACAAAGGGAAATAGCGAATCTTACTCGACTGGGGAAACGCAAAAGGCTTCGACTGAAGAGTGCATGAGATATATTATTCATTACCGGCAGACCGTGAATAATATACTCGCATGGAAGATTATCCACAACCGGTTACTGGGTTAATAAGGGATAAATCAACCGAACAGAAAGGCATCAGGATACCAAAATAGGTATATAATGATGACCAATCAAAAGGGAGCAACAGACATTACCAACAAAAGGGTAAATGAAAGGCGAACTGCTGAGGATAAATTGCAAGCATCCGGCAATTATCGACAGAAGACTAGCTAGGGATGCATTGGTATGCAACCAATGATCCGGGGAACAAATCACTAGCATACGGTGAAAAGACCCACTGGGGATAAAATTGCTAGCATACGGCAATTATCCACAAAAGACTTGCTAGGGATATAAGTGCTGATCTGAGCAACTTATCCAAGCAAAGGAAAATCATCATCAAAGACTAGATGAAGATAACCACAAAAATTAGGGTTTACATCTACCGAATACGGGGTAGAAGACCAAAAACTCCGCGTGGGGATAGAACAAATCACAAATCCGCACGGGAAACCAAAATAGGGTTGATAACAAACCACAAACTGCTGAAGAGCAGGAAAATAGGATTTTACAACTACCGGGTAGTAGTAGGTAGAAAACCAAAAACTCTGGCTGGAGAATAAAAGGTGTATAACCACAAATTCTGTTAACAAAGCCAGGAAAGATAGGACTTATAACTACCGGTTATGAGGGTAGAGGCCCAAAAACATTCCGCTGGGGAACAACCCACTGGGAAGTAAAAGACATTTGACAAATAGCCAATTCGGGAATGATCCGAAAAGACAGACTGAATAAAGACACGTCCTAATGAGGATGTAACTCAAATAGGAAAATCCATCCCAATATATATGTTGGGAGGAAACGGAAGAAACCGTCATCCACGAGGATATATCTCAGTGGGGAACTGCAGAAGGAAAGACAACATATTTTCTGCTTATGGGGTTGACTCTATATGGAGAGATTTATAACACCCGACATCTGCTTGGGGAGATCTGTAAAGAGATCCATATCACCATAGCAGGAGACACGACAAACAAAGGATACATGGCGAGAAATGCAACATGAATATCTGAATGTTTATGAATATGCATGAATATGCGTGATTTATGTTTGATGAATGCTGACAAAACAGACAATTCTAACACAAACCGGTTTAGGAACCAAACGTCCGGTATTATACTTCCAGGGGAAAAACCAGCTGGAGAGCCAATCTGCGGAGATCTATATGCTGTAAAGCAAAGATCTGCAAGTACTGCTGAAGAAGCAGAGGATCAGAGATATCCGGAAACAACCCAATCAGGGTACAGAAAGTCACAACGGGCAAGGCAGCCACCAAGACGAATCTGTAGGGGAACAAGAGAAGTCCCAAAGTATCTGCAGGGGATCCCAGTGTTAACTGAGAAACAAAGGGTGCGTTGCACAGGCACAAACTGCTGTAGAAGCAAATCCACACAACTCCACTGGGGGAATACCCACTGAGGGAGAATGAAATCATCCAAATAGAATCTAACTGCATAAGCAATTCTACTGGGGAAAACTGTCGGCTACTCTCTTGGGAACAAACCACTAAGGGAGGACAGATCGAACAAATAGATTCCGCAATAAACCACTCCGCTTGGGGAGAATACACATAGCAAACTGATCACAACAAGTAGATTCTGCAATATAAGTCACTCTACTGGGGATCACAAACAGTCAGGAAATAAATCCGTTCACTGGAGGCCAAAGCCATCATCCGACCATACAGGGGATTGAAAGAGTATTCAACAGGCGAAACTGCCGTAACAAGCAATCTGCAGACTATGCTGAGGAAAAGATGGTTGCAATATTGGGATGTCAACCCAAACAACCACTGAGTAGGAAAATAAATCCTGCTCTGCTGAAGAGAAACAACTCTGATGGAGAGATAGCAACAATTCCACAGACGACCTCGCCGGGGAAAAGGTAAAGTACCGGGTATCAAACCACTGACTTACCGAATCTTCAAAAAGAAAACGATCACGCTGAGGAAACAGACAAATCCTGCTGGCACACTGCATGGGGAAAAGCGGTAACAAATCCACTTGCAACCCTGGTGGGGATATCAAAAACAGCTCTACTCGCGACTCCGGGGGGAGTATCAATCAATCACTTATACTCATGACTGCGCTGAGGAGACAAATAAAGTCTGGGGTGTACGACCCACTGGAGAAAGTAACGGGGCACCAAGATGACAAACCATCAACCGCCGAAACTTCTACAAGAAAAACACCCATGCTGGGAAAACTGCTGCTGGAGAAAACAAAGTCTTCAACAACAAATCACTTGCGACTGTACTGGGGAACAGCCCCGACAACAACTCTGTCTGAGGAACAACCTCAACAAATATCTGAAGAAATAAGATACCACCAAACCAGGAATATGAACGAATGTCTTACCTGTTGGGAATCATGCCACCCTCGGGAGAGCACTGAGATATTCTTGAGTATCCTTTCAATCTTGTAAATGTTCACTTTGTTTAAAACAAAAATTTTGAAAAATTTGATTTGTTTAAAACAATGACATTTTTATCAATTTAAAACATGCAAAACATTTGTTGAATTGAAACAAATAAGAGTGCAAATAATTGGATAAAAAAGCTCAAATTGATTTGATAGAATGGTAGTCTGCAAATGGCAAGACTCCATAGATCTGTACAAATTTGAAATCAGTGATATATATTGGAAGAGGGCTACATTGAACATAATGATCCTTTCTCTACCAATTTGAATCTCGATGTATCCGAAGCTTCGGTTGACGACGAATCGAGAATCTTCTGACGAAATGACGACTGATAAACCAGAAAGTCTTGTCAGGATGCAGTTACTTGCCGAATCCCTAATTTTTGCCTAGATTGCCCCAGAGTGAGGTACTCAATCTAGCGGGATGCAAATATATCTCTTTTTTTTTTCAAGTCTCTAATTTTTGCCTGGATTACCCTTGCGGGTTCTCCACCGAGACGCTCATTTTTGCCTAAGCCGCCCTTTCGGGTTTTCAACTTAGCGAGCTATTCTGTTTTTTCATTCTCTTTTTTTTTTTTTTTTTATTTGCATATACTTTTTTTAGGCAAAGTATCTCTTAACTGCATCTGAATTCACAGGACGAGTGAAATCCTCCCCATCCATTGTTGTAAGCATCAAAGCACCGCCTGAAAAGGCTCTCTTAACAACATATGGACCCTCGTAGTTTGGAGTCCACTTGCCCCTGGAATCGGGCGCGAAAGACAAAACTTTCTTGAGCACAAGGTCACCTTCTCGGAACACACGAGGCTTGACCTTCTTGTCGAATGCTTTCTTCATTCTCTGTTGATATAACTGACCATGGCACATGGCAGTTAATCTCTTCTCTTCGATCAAATTCAGTTGGTCATATCGACTCTGAATCCATTCAGCATCAGTCAACTTGGCTTCCATCAAGACTCGCATTGATGGGATCTCCACCTCTACTGGGAGAACGGCTTCCATGCCATAAACAAGAGAGAAAGGGGTTGCCCCTGTTGAAGTGCGTACAGACGTACGATATCCATGCAAAGCAAATGGCAGCATCTCATGCCAATCTTTGTAGGTGACAGTCATCTTCTGGATAATCCTCTTGATATTCTTGTTAGCAGCTTCAACAGCCCCATTCATCTTGGGTCTGTAAGGAGAGGAATTATGGTGTGCAATCTTGAATTCAGCGCACAATTCATCCATCATCTTGTTGTTCAGATTGGATCCATTATCAGTAATGATCCTCTCTGGCACACCATAACGGCAAATCAGCTGGTTCTTGATAAACTTCACAACCACCTGCCTGGTTACGTTCGCGTACGAAGCGGCTTCAACCCATTTGGTGAAGTAATCAATTGCTACGAGAATAAACCGATGTTCGTTGGACGCTTTCGGCTCAATCATGCCGATCATGTCAATTCCCCACATGGAGAAAGGCCATGGTGATGAAATCACATTTAGAAGTGTCGGAGGAATATGAATCTTATCCGCATAAATTTGACACTTGTGACATTTCTTCACATACTTGCAACAGTCAGACTCCATTGTCAGCCAATAGTAGCCTGCTCTCAACATTTTCTTAGCCATGGCACGTCCATTGGAATGAGTACCAAACGAACCCTCATGGACCTCAGTCATCAACAGGTTTGCTTCGTGTCTATCCACGCATCTGAGCAAAACCATATCAAAATTTCTCTTGTACAGCACTTCTCCACTGAGGTAGAAACTGCCTGACAACCTTCTCAAAGTTTTCCTATCTTTCACAGATGCCCCAGGCGGGTAGACCTGGTTCTGGAGGAAATTCTTGATATCAAAGTACCAAGGCTTGTCATCTTTCACTTCTTCAATTGCAAATATGTGAGCGGGTCTGTCCAAGCGCATCACAGTAATGTTGGGGACATCATTCCACCATCTGACAACAATCATAGAAGCAAGCGTAGCAAGGGCATCTGCCATCCGATTATCCTCTCGAGGAATATGATAAAATTCAACTTCTGTGAAGAAAGTTGAAATTCTCCTTGCATAATCTCTGTATGGGATGAGACCTGGTTGATTTGTCTCCCATTCACCTTTGATCTGATTGACAACCAAAGCTGAATCACCATAGACATCAAGATACTTGATCCTCAAATCAATGCATTCTTCAAGTCCCATAATACAGGCTTCATACTCCGCCATATTATTCGTGCATTTGAAAGTTAGCCTTGCTGTAAACGGAATGTGCGATCCCTGGGGATTAACAATTACTGCCCCAATTCCATTTCCATATTGATTAACAGCGCCATCAAACACCATCGTCCATCTGGAACCAGGTTCTGGACCTTCATCAAGTGTAGGTTCATCACAATCTTTCATCTTCAAATACAGAATTTCCTCGTCAGGGAAGTCATACTGAACAGACTGATGATCTTCAATCGGCTGGTGCGCTAAATGGTCAGCCAAGATACTACCTTTGATAGCTTTCTGAGCTCGATACTCGATATCATACTCAGACAATAACATCTGCCAACGGGCAATCCTCCCAGTTAAAGCAGGCTTCTCGAAGATATACTTAATTGGATCCATTCTGGATATCAACCAAGTTGTATGATTAATCATGTACTGGCGTAAACGCTTAGCTGCCCAAGCTAAAGCACAGCACGTCTTCTCAAGCATGGAGTACCGAGACTCACAATCAGTAAACTTCTTACTGAGGTAGTAGATAGCAAACTCCTTCTTCCCTGATTCATCTTGTTGACCGAGTACACAACCCATCGAGTCTTCAAGAACTGTCAAGTACATGATCAGAGGTCTTCCTTCCACAGGCGGAGACAAAATCGGAGGTTCGGACAGATAATCTTTGATACTGTCGAAAGCTTTCTGGCAATCTTCGGTCCAATCATGAGACTGATCTTTCCGGAGGAGCTTGAATATCGGCGCACATGTGGCAGTCATGTGGGATATAAATCTGGAAATATAGTTCAAGCGGCCAAGAAAACCTCGGACTTGTTTCTCAGTTTTGGGTGCGGGCATCTCTTGTATTGCTTTGACCTTTGCAGGATCAACCTCAATACCTCTTTCACTTACCACAAAACCCAACAACTTTCCGGAACGGACTCCAAAAGTACATTTATTTGGATTCAGACGAAGTTTGAACTTCCTCAAACGCTGAAAAAGCTTCAACAAGTGCTCAATATGCTCAACTTCCGTTCGGGACTTAGCAATCATATCATCAACATAGACTTCTATCTCCTTGTGCATCATATCATGAAACAAGGTAGTCATAGCTCGTTGATACGTGGCTCCGGCGTTCTTCAAACCGAAGGGCATCACTCGATAACAGAATGTTCCCCAAGGTGTGATGAATGTTGTCTTCTCCATATCCTCTGGTGCCATTTTGATTTGATTATATCCGGAAAATCCGTCCATAAAGGAAAAGACTTTGAATTTAGCTGTATTGTCTACCAACATGTCAATGTGTGGTAGAGGAAAATCATCTTTTGGGCTAGCTTTATTCAAATCTCTGTAGTCAACGCACATACGGACTTTTCCGTCCTTCTTAGGAACAGGCACAATGTTGGCCACCCATTGAGGATATGTCGAAGTCACCAGAAACCCCGCATCAATTTGCTTCTGAACTTCCTCTTTGATCTTCACTGCCATATCTGGATGAGTTCTTCTGAGCTTCTGCTTCACAGGCACGCACTCAGGCTTCAAAGGCAGGAAATGTTGCACAATATCTGTATCTAAACCCGGCATGTCTTCATAGGACCAAGCAAAGATATCTGAATATTCTCGTAGCAAGCCGATCAAATCTTCTTTAACAGACCCTTCAAGAAGTGCCCCAATCTTCACCAGGCGCTCACAATCTTCGGACCCCAAGTTGACTGTTTCCAAGTCTTCGAGATGCGGCTGAATGATCTTCTCTTCGTGCTCAAGGAGACGGGTGATCTCATCAGGAATCTCTTCAACGTCATCTTCCTCTGCCTCAAATACAGGGAATTCAAAATTGGGAGATGGCGTTGGATCATTATGTTCAATGGGTTTTAGGATCAACCTGCATAATGATTTTGGTTAATGGAAAACTTCAGAATTTAAACAAGCAAATCATTATGCAGATGAAAAATGTTGCTTTTATAGCTTTTATTTTGTTTTTATGGTTTTTTGTGATCACTGATTTCATAAAGAAAAGCAAAAAGTGAAAACAAAGGAAAAACAAATGTTTAACAATGCAAAAATTGAATGAAAATATCATTGTATATATGCTTTGCCAACAATGTCATCACTTCTCCTTTTGGCATGGGAGAAGGGTTTTAAACAAAATGAACAATTACTCTGATCTATGGATAACTGTAGGAACATTCACAGCGACCCAATTGTGGCAGACACCACCAGGAATAACAAAATTGTTCAAATCTTCTGCGTCTTCTTCTTCAATGATAGCAGCAGCTTCCTCTTCTGCAGGTTGATCAGCATGGATGAATCCTCCACTGGTGAACAGACCTTGCTCGTTGCATGCCCCAGAACCATAGCCAATGCCAGCCCGGGATCGGTTATCTTCAAGTTCAAGCACTTTCCCTAATCCAGCAACTGCACCACATTCAATGGCCAGTTTCGCATCTCGGTAGGAAGTGAATGAAGGAGACTTCTTCTCGATTGGTTTATCAATAGATAAAGCTTGAAACTGAGTTCCAACTTCATCCTCTGCGTCAATGTACGAGAAAGAAGATAAGTTACTGACCAGGAGAGCCTTTTCTCCCCCTACTACAACCAATTTCTTGTTTTTCACAAACTTCAGCTTTTGGTGTAGGGTGGATGTCACGGCGCCAGCCTCGTGAATCCATGGTCTGCCTAAGAGACAGCTGTATGATGGGTGAATATCCATTACTTGAAAAGTGATCTGGAAATCACTTGGTCCTATCTTGACTGGGAGGTCAACTTCCCCAATCACGGTCTTGCGCGACCCATCAAAAGCTTTCACAATAACCCCACTCTGCCTCATAGGGGGACCTTGATATGATAATCGTGAGAGTGTGGATTTTGGCAATACATTAAGGGACGATCCAGTGTCCACCAGTACATTGGACATTGCATCGGATTTGCAATTCATAGATATATGTAAAGCCATGTTGTGGTCTCTTCCCTCCTCAGGGAGATCAGCGTCACAAAAGCTCAGAGTGTTGCAAGCGGTGATGTTTGCAACAATGCTATCGAATTGTTCCAGGGTGACGTCATGATCAACGTATGCCAGGTCCAAGACTTTCTGCAGAGATTCCCGATGGGGTTCTGAATTCAGCAATAGAGAAAGGATAGAAATCTTGGAGGGCATGTGTAGAAGCTGGTCTACAATATTGTACTCACTCTTTCTGATGAGCCTCAGCATCTCATCAGATTCTTCATCAACAATGCCGCTTGGGCCAACTGAAGAAACAGGAGTCTTTGGTACGGAGGAGGAAGGCTGGGCAACAGCAGGTGCCGGATTCTGAACATTCACAGCATTTCCTACAGGGCGCTCAACAGATTCAGAAGGAACAGCAGGAGCTTTAGCAGGTGCGGAAAACACACGACCACTTCGGGTCAACCCACTAACATCAGCGATAGTGGTCACGGAAGTTGAAGGCAAAGGAACCTCGACCCCATCTTGGACAGCAACAGGATTGTACCGGAAAGGTACGGCTTTATCAGATGAATACGGCACAGGGCCGGCTGGTTTGATCACCAAAGAAGGGGAAGCCTTCGGCTTGTTGCTATTGTAGCGAATAACAACAGGCTCAGGCAATTTGAACACCGGGGAGATGACACTCACTTCGGGCTCAACAACATCAACATTGCGATTCTGGAGAATCTCAATGGTACCTTCATTCAACAGCATTTGAAGTTCACGACGAACCTGATCACAACCCAAGCGATTGACCGAGCAGACGCGGCATTGGTCATGGTTATGCTTCAAACAGCTGTGCTGACACAGCATCTTATGTAATCCAACCAATGACTGCCGGATATGACTGATGTACTTCACCTTGTACTTCCCAAGGTCCTCCTGGATCATGTTCACAGACTTCCCATGCGAAGGCAATGGGTTCCTAGTGACATTTGGGTTAGAGTCTTCAAAACTCAGAATTCCGCTTCTCATGAGGTCTTGAACCTTATTCTTCAGCGGAAAACAATTCTCAACGTTGTGGCCCGGAGCACCGGAATGGTAGACACAATGCTGGTCTGGTTTGTACCACCATTGCGGATTTGCAGGAATAGCAGGAGGATCCCTGGGAGAAACCAATTTCCTCTCCAACAAGGAGGGATAAAGCTCTGCATATGTCATCGGAATCGGGTCGAAGCTGACCTTCTTCCTATCGTAATTCACATTTGCTTGATTGGTTGTACTTCCACGAGGCTGGTAAGCCTGTTGCTGTGGACGCTGCGGTTGCTGGTATTGCGGTTGTGGATATTGCTGCTGATGCTGATACTGTTGAGCATTATCCTTGAATACAGGCGCTACATGAGCCACCTGGTGCTGATGTCTGGAATGTCGTGCAGGCTTCCTCTGAACAGAGGGTCTTCTTTGCTTGAGCTGAGACTGCACGGCATGGGCTTCACCTTCTTTCCTCTTAAACGCTCCATATCGTTTAGAGGAAGAACCATCATCTTTTGACAACCGTCCTTCACGGACGCCTTCTTCAAGACGCATCCCCATATTCACCATTTCGGTGAAATCAGAGGGAGCGCTTGCCACCATTCTCTCATAATAAAATGACCCAAGAGTCTTCAGAAAAATCTTGGTCATCTCTTTCTCTTCTAATGGTGGAGTGATCTGAGCTGCCAGCTCACGCCACCTCTGGGCGTACTCCTTGAACGATTCTTTGTCCTTTTGTGACATAGACCTGAGTTGATCTCTGTCAGGCGCCATATCAACATTGTATTTGTATTGCTTGACGAAAGCTTCGCCAAGATCGTTGAAAGAGCGGATGTTGACGCTGTCCAAGCTCATGTACCAACGGAGAGCAGCACCAAACAAACTGTCTTGGAAATAGTGGATCAAGAGTTGATCGTTGTCGGTCTGCGTGGACATCTTTCTGGCATACATGACCAGGTGTGCCAAAGGACAAGTGTTCCCTTTATACTTTTCAAAGTCTGGGACCTTGAATTTGACTGGTATTTTCACACCGGGAACTAGACAAAGTTCGGCTGCTGACTTGCCGAAGAGATCTTTGCCTCTGAGAGTTCTCAATTCCTTTCTGTCGCATCCTGCGAAAAATCAACCGGCGAGCCTAAAAATAAAACACACAGAGCCGCCACTAAACGTTATTTATCCCAAGATAGGGAAAGGAAACGCTCAGAGAAACCTGGAAAGACATGGTCTCGCGACCAAGAGAATGGGTTCGGGAGTCGGTTACGCAAGGGGAAGGTATTAGCACCCCTCACGTCCTAGGTACTCCTAGGGATCCACGTTCTAAGAATAAAGAAAAGGTTGCTAAACATCACACACACACACGGGGAACGCAGGTGGGGTTAGGAGGAACGAGCTCGATAAGGTATCGCACCTTATGCCTACATATCTTGTCTGCTACAAGAATCAGAGCCACTGTAGTTCGGCTTACGCACGCCAAACAACACAAAACATACAAACAAGCAAGGGTGGCAAACATGGAGCCCGACAACCAATGGATGGAATTACGTCGGCATCCGAACCAAAACACACTCAAAACGGCAAACGTGGAGCCCGACTGCCAATCACTGGGCTTACGTCGGCATCCGAACCCAAACATACAATCAGATAACAACAAATACAAACAAAAAAGAAAAAGGTTGCCCGGAGTGGTCTCGCACGACCACCTGCCTACATACCTCGTCTGGAACGAGGATCAGGGCGATGTAGTTCCCCTGAAAGGGACTAAATTGCTAACCAGAAACCGGGGAAAGACACACAACTAGGGAGCTGAGACTCGAGCCTAATGTTGTCATGCATCATTCACCTAAGTTCGGTTTTCTATCCTACTTGCATAAACAAACTATCCTAACCAGGAAAGAAGCAATCACACAAGCATACAATATACAAGCATATATCAGATGAGAACAGGCATCTCAAACAACACAAGCATGTCAATCAAATATCCACATAACACCCACTATAGCCAAACAAGGGGCTCAATCAATCGGGTTTGACTGCCTAAGCAAGTCGTCTGTACAGGCTGGTTTTGCTCTTAACCTTGCCATTACGAGGCTAAGGTGAAGCAGATGAAGAGGTGAAGTGAGGATCAGACCTCACAGCTCATATCCCTAACCAGGGAGAGCTGACAAATGAGCATGGGTCCAGAATAGGGGAACCCTTCTATACTCGATGACTCTGACTCAATGTGCACTGCACAGGATCTTGGGCTTTTGATCTCACTGCTACAACCATGTAATGGGAGCAAGGAGAAGACTCAACTGAATAGTGGGGGACAGGTTGCTTGTCCCTACCTTCCACCAATTGCCTTACTTGAAGGGCTTTTCCTGCTTGGCTTAAAAATAAACATACACAAGCATTGCCTCTTAAGGAGGACTTCAGACATTTATTTGCCCGGCCCGGTAACAGCCGGGTCTCCAGACTACATGAAGTCAAGAAGACCTACCTCAATGCAAGTTGCTTAAGCAACGCAAAGCAAAAGTTCGCAAGGAACTGAGCAACTAAAGTACCTGGAAACAGTCAAACACAGTTAGTACTCAGACAGACAAAACCAAACAGCAAGTTCAATCAGACAAACTATACAAGCTATGCACAAACAAAGCAAGCCAAGGCTCAAGCCTATGCTTCACAACCTACAAAACACAATTATGTTAGTGTACAAACATCAACAACATCAATTAAAGTTAATTTGAATCATTCTCCATGTGCATTGCCTTTTTGATCCTGAAAAATCAAGCAAATATTAGCAACTAGACCACTAGGCCAAGCCTAGGGTCCAAAAGCAAGAAAAAATCTAAAACAGCAAGGTATTCATCAACCAACATCAAATTATCATCAAACAAGAGCCAACATCATTGGTCTCATGTTTATATCATCCATCATATTCAATTCATGCACAAAAGAAGTCAAATGATGCCAAATGAACCACCAAACATACAAACAGAAGTATTGCCTTCAAATCCCTATCAAAATAAATCCAAAAATTCTCAAATTAAATACACCTAAACAGGGGTCAATCAAGGTCTACCATGTCAAATTTGAGCTTAATTGGGCAAATGGAACCATGTCAATGAAAATCAACAAAAACAGACACAATTTCATGCTTCAATTCACACCATCAATGCATACATCCACTTCAAAAATTCATATCTCATTGAAAACAAAAAAGAAATGGATGGGACCAAAACAGGAATGTCACATTATGTGTCTACAACATGCATATCAAATTTTATGACCATACAATTCCATATGAGGATTTCCCAATCAATCTACCAACATGTGTCACATGAGCTTGCAATTTCAATCACCAGAAATGAAAAATCATGATCAAATTGAAAATACAGTGAAAAATTCTACAAAAATTCATACAACATCCTAACATATCAACAATTCATCATGCAAAATTTCAGCCAATTCCAACATGCATAGGTCACTCAAAAAAATCCTGCAAGTTGACATAATGAGGTGTGACACAAATTGTCACACCTAAGTTCCAGAATTTGCTGCTCTCTAACCAGGTATCCAAAATTCATGAAATTTACATATAAATAATCCTCAATGAGTCTACAATCATCACAAAAATTTTCAAGAATTTATTTTACATTTTGTGCATTTCATGATCAAATTGGTAGAAGGTAGCAAAAATGGACACATGTGAAACAAGCCTAAGCCAAATAATATTATTACCAAGCACAACTTTGACCAATAGGTCAAAAAAAACCTACACTCACCAAGGAAGCTATAGAAAAAATTTCCATATTTTTTGGATTTTTTTACTATTTTTTACGATTTTTTAAAGGTCATATGAATTTTTTAATAATTAAAATGAATTAACTTAAATTAATGAAATTGCAGTGGCATTATGGTAATTTTTGGCGCGGCGGGAAACACATTATTTGAATTTTCAAACGAAATTAAGGATCAAACACATGAAATTCCCAGAAACTTCATCTTCCAAGTCCAGCAATGCCAAGAACACGTGGATTTCAAATCATCACCAAAACGAACAAGTGAATATCCGTTAGAACCGTCTTAACATGTAGTCTCAAATATCAACTTAATTTAACCTAAAAGTTCCTAAATCTCACAGATCGATCGAGTTAGGGTTTTGGTTCTAAACTTAAAATCAAGATTTCTTCCTCTACGGTTATCCATTCGCAAAACCAAAAGCATCACAGTGCTCTACACGAAACGCACTACACAAAGCATACAATAATTAACCAAATCATGAGTTTCGAATTCTGAGCACCTGAAATGGCAGTGGCGAGATTGACGAGCTTTGCGCGTGGAAGTCCAAAACAGTTGTAGTAAAAGGTTTGGAAGAGTGAACAGCGAAGCTAGATTCAATTGTAGTAGCTCCTAGTGCATGAAAACCTCAATTCACCATTGATGCCTCCAACATGAACAGCCACGAATGGAGCTTCTCTTGATCCAAATTTCCAAAACAGATGGAGTAGAGGATGATTGAAGATCAATGCAAAAAGAAATTCGAGAATTGATCAAGAATTCAAGGAGTTTGATGAATTTTTGTTCAATGTGATCTTGGGAGATTTTGGAGAATGTGGAGAGTTTTTGGATCTGACCTTGGGATTGTGAATTTTCTGTTATGATTAGGAAATGATTTAGAATTTATATGGATGCTTAATCCTCCACTAATCCACTTAATTAGTTAAATGGTAATGTTAAGTGAAAGTGCAATTTCCTTCAATTTGGCCAAAATGCCCTCTCTCCAAATCAGTTCATGTAGCAGCTCAATTTTGGTTCCAACAAGTCCAAAATGTCATATGCAATGTGTAGAAACAAGTTTCATTTCAATTGGATGCCTATTCTTGAATTTCACTATGTGGTAGAAAAAAGTCCAATTTTGCATTTCCATTCTTCGAGCCAAAACTCAAATTATGAGGCCTAGCCATGAAATGAATATTCAAACATACTTAAAATGCCATTCCTGAGGTGTTGGAAAAAGTCCCATTCAAAAATTCTAATTATTTTGACATTTGGACGATTTTGCCCCTGTTCCAATTCAGCTGTCCAGTTGAAAAGTGACTTTTTGCCTTGGCCATTTTTGAACAAATCCAATGATGCACCCTCAAAGTACATGTCAAATGGAGTTTGTGCATATAAAGAACTTGCAATTTGGACAAACCATGTGGAAGTTATGGCCTCCTGATTACGGTCTTTTCTGAAATTCACTGAGCCATATCTCGCAAACCGTACATCGGATTTTCAAGTTCTTGGACTTTTTGGAAAGGTGAGAACAAGATCTACATCTGTCATGTTGAACAATTTTTCATTTGAAGCTTCCTTGGACTTCTGTTTTTGAGGTCAAAAACTTTCCATTTTTGGAAACTTCAATTACAAGTCACTTGCTATTTTTGGCAGTTTTTGTCCTGACTTGATTTTCTTCATTTTTAAGCTTTGCAATGTCATTCAACACTTGTTCCAACATGAATGAAGTGTGTCTAACTTGTTTCCACCTCCAAATCCACCAGATCATGTACAGTTGACCACAGTTGACTTTTCATCTGATAGATGAATTTGGCAATGCATTGATCAATCTGAGCCCCAATTTCCAACTGAAATGGCTCAAGGGTGATACCCTAGCCTCCATAAGCACCATATAGTCACAAAATGATCCTCATCTCCTTCATAAACCCCATCTCCTGATCCAGCCCTGATTGGCCCAATACAACTGATTAGGGTTGACCAGTGGTCAAAACCCTAATCTCAAGGAATCTTCTCCAATCTCCTGATGACATCCAACCATGATGATGATGATGTATCAATTCAAACAAGATGAAGACCACTATCCTTGGAAATCATGAAACCCTAATTCACAGTCCAATCCTCAGATGGCCATGATCAGTCAATAAAACCCTAGGCTTGCACCTTTGAACTTCCTCATCTCCTGATCAAGACTTGGGAAGATGGCTTGCACTATGTAACCACATGTTATGCAATATGAAATGCCTAATGCCCTAAAATGATATGCAAATATATTAATGCTAGTCCCAAGAGAGGAGGGCAAATTTTGAGGTGTTACAGCTGCCCCTATTCAATCCACTGTGAACCTGTCGATACGAAATAGCCTCGGCTTTCGGATGATCAGGATGAAGAGTGATTGAATACCAAGAACAGACGAACAATTTGCACTCTGATGGGATAATAATTAACGACGCCTGTCAGCATCGGCGAAGAAACCGTTTCGGAAAACGTCGACCTGGATACCAAAATAAATGGTAACACAGGGATAACCACGGCCTGATCACCACATCCACTCGGGATTCTCATTCTTTCTTCTTTGTTATGCTTTTCTTGAACCCCGAAATTTTCTCTGCGCAAACGATCCTCGGATCTCTGCATTTGAAACCCGGAAAATGCCTCAGCACTCCTTCTTTGCCAAAATAATGAACCCCGATCTCCCATTTGAACCCCAGTCGCCTGACGATAACTCTCGATCGCCAGAATGAACCCCATTCTCCAGAAAATGTCGCAACATCTCCCTTTCTCCGTTTGAACCCCGGAACATGTCTCAGCATTTCCTTTCTCCATTTGAACCCCAGAAAATGCCTCAGCATCTCCTTTTCTCCAATCTCTCGTGATAATTCCGCTGGCAACGTCGGAAATAACACTCAACCACTCTGAGGGCGACATGTCAGAGGGTAAACCTTCACAAAGGAAGGTAGCATGTGTATCTCTTCCTCAGAAGACACCTATAACAACCTCCATTGACCTCAACCAGAGTCTAAGGTGACACATGAACAGAAGACGCTCCTAAGGACCTCATCCCGGATACAATCTTCAACTCCAATCTCCATTTGAACCCCAGAAAATGCCGCAACACTTCCTTTTCTCCAGTTGAACCCCGAAATTGCGCTGACCGCAAAACGTCCTTTGACTTTATTTCCATCTCTGTCCGACGGAAACATTTCCTCCAATATCGCACTATTGGGGAACATTGTTGATCTGACGTCGTGATGCTAAACTCCTCAGAGTAACATCTTCACCATCCAGCGAAACCAAAACTCCAAGCGGTAACCACGGCTTGAATTGCGCTGATCGCATAACCTTTCCATCTCTGTTCGACGGAAAACAATTACTCCAGTATCGCACCACTGGGGAAATACCTTTGATTCAATCACGATGCTGAACTCCTCGGAGTAACACCTCTTCACCTTTGGGCAAAACCACCTCTCAACCGGTAACCACGGCTTGAGACTAGCTTATGCTTGCCATGATGAATGATTGATTTTTTCAGCGTAATGCTCCACAATTATGGAAATGCTACGCGATTATTTATTTTTCTATGCAATATGCCATGTTTATTTTTTCATGATGAATGCATAAAGAAAGTATCCCCCTCAAGGGACTCTTCTGGGGAATACGAGACACTCTGCTGAGGGACTCGTCCACGCTCCGATTTCCACCATGCTGGGGAATCACTGCTGCTAGGGATAAGGCACCCTTGCTGGGGAATACCTCCTTTGCACCCAACCCTCTCGAGGACCTGCTGGGGAAGAAGAACCATCATCGCGCTCTGTGGGGATACCACAATCTCTTTGACTCGCTGGGGATACACGCCCCAACTCCACTTCGGGAAAACCCCCACAGATATCTGTCGACTTCACTGGGGAAATGCTCACAGATACTCTGCCAGGGGAATAGCAACCTCCAGGCTCAACTGGGGAAACATCAATACATCACCTGCTGGAGATAACCACCTGACCCTGCTAGGGAATGCATACTACTCCGCTGGGGACAATCCATGCAATCCATAGGTAGAATCAACTCAGCTGGGGATGCAAAAATCCGTCCACTACGGGAACTCGTTCAATCCACTGGTAGGATGAACACTGCTGGAGAAATATGTCATTGAAAAAGACCCGCTCCACTCGGGGAACTGCAACCTTCTGGCCTGGCTGCTGAGGAAACAACGTTGTAACCTGTCCGGGATAACCATCCCGACTCGGCTGGAGAAGTCACAGATCTGGAATCTGCTGGGGAGCTAATCCTATAACTCTGCTTGGGGACTTAGCTGGGAAATGAGAAAAGTTGGTACAGAACACCCATCGACTCGTCGAACCACGGTATCTACCTTCCAGCCTCGCATCAGCTTTCCACTTTTGAGAATTTCCAGACTCGTCTGGACCTTTTCTGCTCCATCATCTTGTATTCCAAGTCGCCCCGCGCTCGACGAGAAACGTACTCCTGGAATTATACAGAAATTTCAACCTTTCGACTTTGAAGAGTCTTCTTGGTTAATTTCAAAGGTCGTCAGACGTCCTTCGTCGTCTCTTCGCCGCCCTTCTCCGTGCACTCGTCCCTGATCGAACTCTGCGGGGAATTACAAACTTTCAAATCTTTCGACTTTGAAGAGTCTTCTTGATTAATTCCAAAGATCGTCGTACGTCTCAACGTCTTCGTCATTCTTTCATATTCTCTCGTCCCTGAGCCTGAGCGAACTCTCTAGGGATCTATTACAAAGCTTCCACATCACAACCTGCAAGTGAGTGAAGAATATCTAACAGTACCTGCAAAACAGATCGTCAGATAAAACCGTGCCCCAGGCGTGTCAAGATTTCAACATTTGGGTCACTCAACCTTCCAAATAAGATTTCAAGTTTTCAATCTTATAAACATGCATTGGAAGGAACCTGTATGTCTTAAAATGCAAAGATTCTTTATCAAAATAATCGGATGTTTTTGCAATCAAAGCGGTAATGAAAAACAAAAACAAAATTATTTGACTGAATATGCATTTTATTGATTGGAAAAGTGTGGCTCAAATGAGCAATACAAAGGGAAGCAATTCCTGAAAAGAGGTAATTGCGCTCAAAAGGAAAAATCTATCCTAATGGCAATGTGAAACCCGTGATCTCCTCGAGTTCCAACTCGGTTACACCCCATATGTCCTCAGACTTTCCTTGCTTTCTGCCTTCTGAACAAGACGCTTCTGATTGATCCCTACCGGGTATTATCCATGATGCTTCAAACAAAGCACAAACGATCATGCCAGACGCAGTTGTTCGTTTCAATCCCTCTTTTGCCTGGACCGCCCCTTCGGGTTTTCAGCCCACTGGGATACCCTTTTTTGCCCAAGTCGCCTTTTCAGGTTTTCGACTTGTCGGGTGTACAATTTTTCATTTATATCCCTAATTTTTGCCCGAACCTTTCTTCTGTTTTTGGTTCGCCGGGATGCCCATTTTTGCCTGGACTATTTTATTCTTTTCGTCCAGCGGGTCTCTTTTACACGAAGTATTTTTTAACTGCGTCCGCATTCACAGGGGATGGAAAATCTTCACCATCCATGGTCGTTAACAACAAGGCTCCTCCAGAGAAAACCTTCTTGACCACGAATGGACCTTCATAATTGGGTGTCCATTTACCCCTACGATCGTTTTGAGGAGGAAGGATCCTTTTCAGCACCATATCACCCACGTGATATACCCGAGGTCGCACCTTCTTGTCAAAAGCACGCTTCATCCTTTGCTGATACAACTGCCCATGACAGATGGCTGCTAGCCTCTTTTCCTCTATCAGGCTCAATTCTTCGTACCGGGTCCTTACCCATTCAGCCTCTTGCAATTTCACGTCCATCAGGACTCTCAAAGAAGGAATCTGAACCTCCACAGGTAATACCGCTTCCATCCCATATACCAATGAGAAAGGAGTTGCCCCAGTAGATGTGCGCACCGACGTTCGATACCCATGCAATGCAAACGGCAACATCTCATGCCAATCCTTGTAGGTCACCACCATTTTCTGCACAATCTTCTTAATATTCTTGTTGGCTGCCTCAACCGCCCCATTCATCTTCGGACGATAGGGAGAAGAGTTGTGATGCTCAATTTTGAATTCCCGGCACAACTCTGCCATCATCTTATTATTCAAATTAGAACCATTATCAGTAATGATTCTCTCGGGAACCCCGTATCGGCAAATGATGTCTCTCTTAAGAAATCTGGCTACAACCTGCTTCGTCACATTCGTATAAGAGGCTGCTTCTACCCACTTGGTGAAGTAATCAATAGCCACTAATATGAACCTGTGCCCATTCGAAGCTGTAGGCTCAATCTTCCCGATCATATCAATGCCCCACATAGCAAACGGCCACGGAGACGACATCAAGCTCAACGGATTTGGAGGCACGTGCACCTTATCAGCATAAATCTGGCATTTATGACACTTCCGCACGAAATTGAAACATTGGGCCTCCATTGTCATCCAGTAATAACCTGCTCTCAGCAGCTTCTTTACCATTGCATTCCCACTGGCATGGGTACCGAACGAGCCTTCATGAACCTCTTTCATCAATTGGCTTGCCTCTGCATCATCAACACATCTGAGCAAGACCCAATCGAAATTCCGCTTATACAAAACCCCATCCTTATTTAGGTAGAATACCATGGCTAACCTCCGCAGAGTCTTTCTATCTTTCTTTGACGCTCCCTCAGGATATTCTTGCGTCTCAAGATAGCGCTTGATATCGTGATACCACGGCTTATCATCGTCAGGCGCTGTATCAACAGCAAACACATAAGCCGGTCTATCCAGACGACCTACTTCAACACTGGGGAACTGATTCCACCTCTGCACCTTAATCAAGGCAGCCAGAGTAGCCAAAGCATCTGCCAAAGGATTCTCCTCTCTGGGCACATGATGCATCTTCACCTTGGTGAAAAACGTCAACAATCTCCTCGTATAATCTCGATACGGAACCAAATGAGATTGATGCGTATACCATTTTCCGTTAACCTGATTTATCACCAGAGCTGAATCTCCATATATGACAAGGTTCTTGATTCTCAAATCAATCGCCTCTTCAATACCCAAGATACAAGCTTCATATTCAGCTACGTTGTTGGTACATTCGAATGTTAGCCGGGCAGCAAAAGGAATGTGAGATCCTTTCGGCGTAACCAAAACAGCACCAACACCGCTTCCATTCACGTTAACGGCCCCATCAAACATCAGAATCCATTCGGATTCAGGGTCAGGCCCCTCCTCCGGGATTGGTTCCTCGCAATCTTTCGATTTGAGAAACATGATGTCCTCATCAGGGAATTCAAACTTCATCGGTTGATAATCATCAATGGGTTGCTGGGCGAGGTAATCAGACAATACACTCCCCTTGATCGCTTTTTGAGAGGTATACTGTATATCATATTCTGTCAAAATCATTTGCCACCTCGCAACCCGCCCGGTCAATGCTGGCTTCTCAAAAATGTACTTGATTGGATCCATCTTGGAAATCAATAAAGTGGTATGAACCAACATGTACTGCCTCAGTCGGCGAGCAGCCCAGACCAAAGCACAGCAAGTTTTCTCGAGCAGTGAATATCTTGTTTCACAGTCGGTAAACTTTTTGCTAAGGTAGTATATGGCATGCTCTTTTCGACCAGACTCGTCATGCTGCCCCAATACACACCCCATAGACCCCTCGAGGACTGTCAGGTACAGAATTAACGGTCTTCCCTCCACAGGAGGCATCAGAATCGGAGGCTCCTGCAAATACTCTTTTATTTTTTCAAACGCCGCTTGGCAATCATCATTCCACCTAACCGTTTGATCTTTTCTCAACAATTTGAATATCGGTTCACACGTGGCTGTTAGATGAGATATGAACCGTGAAATGTAGTTCAATCTACCCAAGAAACCACGAACCTCTTTCTCCGTTCTCGGTTCAGGCATTTCTTTTATCGCTTTTACTTTTGCAGGATCAACCTCGATTCCTTTCTCACTTACAATGAACCCCAGCAGTTTACCGGACCGCACTCCGAACGTGCACTTATTCGGATTCAACCTCAGTCTGAATTGTCTCAGCCGGTCAAACAACTTAGCCAAATCAACCAAATGCCCCTCTTCTGTTTGGGACTTTGCTATCATGTCATCAACATAGCATTCAATTTCATGATGAATCATATCATGAAACAAAGTCACCATGGCTCTCTGATAAGTAGCACCGGCGTTTTTGAGACCGAATGGCATCACCTTGTAACAAAAGGTGCCCCACGGTGTAATGAACGTTGTTTTCTCCATATCATCTGGCGACATTCTGATTTGATTATAGCCAGAAAAGCCATCCATGAAGGAAAACACCGAGAATTGAGCAGTATTATCTACCAACACGTCAATGTGTGGTAGTGGAAAATCATCTTTCGGACTAGCTCTATTCAGATCCCGGTAGTCCACACACATTCTCACCTTCCCATCCTTCTTCGGGACTGGCACAATGTTCGCAACCCATGGCGGATAATTAGTGACAGCAAGGAAACCAGCATCCCACTGCTTCTGCACTTCCTCTTTAATTTTCATTGCCATGTCAGGTCGAGTTCTGCGCAACTTCTGCTTCACTGGAGGACAATCTGTTCTCAACGGTAGCTTGTGCACAACGATATCGGTATCCAACCCTGGCATATCTTGATAAGACCAGGCAAAGATATCGACATATTCTTTCAGCAACGCCACCATTCGGCTCTTGACACTCTCCTCCAAAGCAGCCCCGATTTTCACCTCCTTCTTAACCTCATCGGTACCCAGATTCACGACCTCAATCTGTTCCTCATGCGGCTGAATGACCTTCTCCTCTTGTTTTAACAACCTGGCCAATTCCCCTGGTAGTTCACAATCTTCTTCGTCTTCTTCTTCAGCAAGATAGATCGGATTGTCGAAGTCATACAAGGGTGTAACAGGATTGTTATCACTGAGATCCGGAGAGGAATCGCATCTGCATGAATGTTGATTCATGCATTGCTTTAGAACCGGTGTGAAAAATTGAAAAGGAAAAATGAAAACATTGCCATTTTTATTTGTTTTTAATTTTTAAACTGCAAAAATAAATGAAAAACAGGGAACACCGCTTTTAACTGAAAAACATCCTTTATTTATGATGCAAAATCTGCAAATTTATGACATGAGGAGGCCCTTACAATGAACCATTACGTGTCGGGCAACACGCATGGTTTGCATGCAAATAAGAAAGAAAACAGGAAAAATATTACTCTTCGAGGAGAGTGACCCGGATGATTTCTTCGGCCTTCCAGTTGTGGATTTCCATCCCTGGTTCGCACGGCGTTATCCACCGGTCCATGTCACAGTCGCTGTCAGTATCTTCACCCATCATGCAGATGTGGTCCGGATCCAGCATTCCGGCACTCGTGAAAGTTACTGACGCACGACGTCCTCTTCCTCGTCCGGAGCCTCGGCTCGGCTTATATCCGACCCCGAAACGGTCCTTCTTCTCGGGGACCTCCATCACTCTTCCCCAACCGGGAGCCTCTCCGCTTTCGACTACCTCAGCAGCCTGCTTATAAGAAGCGATGGACGGTTTCTCCTCCTCCTGCTTAGCAAACAGAGCATTCTCCACCTTGACGGTTTCAAATGCCTGGCTAGGCGTCTCCCATATTTCTCCATCCATCTCCACATATTTAAACGAAGACAGGTGGCTGACAAAGATGTCCTCCTCTCCGCAAACAGTAACGACTTGGCCTCCCCAGACATATTTCAGCTTCTGGTGCAAAGTCGATGTAACTGCTCCCGCAGCATGGATCCATGGGCGACCCAACAAGCAACTGTAAGCCGGCTGGATGTCCATAACATAGAAGGTCGACTTAAACACTTCTGGGCCAATCTTCACTGGCAATTCCACCTCCCCAAATACGGCCCGCTTTGACCCATCAAAAGCTCGCACAATCAGATCAGTCGGGGTCAAAATCAGCCCATCACAGTTTAGCTTCGCTAGGGCTTTCTTAGGCAACACATTCAAAGAGGAACCGGTATCAACCAGCACATGCGAAAGCACGGCTCCTTTGCAGTCCATTGCAATGTGTAGAGCCCGGTTATGATTCCTGCCGTCCACTGTCAGGTCCATATCCGTAAAGCCCAGCCCATGGCTAGCATGCACGTTGGATACGACCGTCTCCAATTGGTTGATTGTGATCTCCTGAGGCACATAGGCTTTCTTCAGAATTTTCAATAAAGCCTCCCTATGACCCTCAGAACTCAACAGCAGTGACAGAATTGAGATTTTTGAAGGAGTCTGCTGCAAGTGATCAACCAACTTGTACTCTGACTTCTTGATGATCCTCAGAAATTCCTCAGCTTCATCATCAAATTTATTATCCGACCCCGCAGGCGCCGGTGTCATCACAGGAGTACTACCATTATCCACCACAGCCTTTCCCTTTGCCCTGGCTAAAGCCTCGGCCTTTTCTTTTTTCTCTTTTTCTTCCTCCCCCCTCCTCAATGCGTCGGGAGCAAACAACCTACCGCTGCGAGTGAAACCGCTGGGACCGGCATTATCCACCTTTAGCACGGTGGTTTCACTAGCAGATTGTTCTTCCAACCTCTCACCATTACAATATACCTCTCCCCCATAATGCCATGGCACGGCATCCTCTTTGTCGTATGGAATCGGCCCAGGTACCGTGATGGTAACTGGAGCCTCCTCCACCAGGTTAGACAAATCAACCGGGTCATAGAAAATGGTTATGGTGGAGACCTCCTCCTTCTTCCCTTCAGACTTCTCGATCACAATCTCCCCATCGTCCATCAGCCCCTGGACATGCTTCCTCAGAAGCTCACAACCATTTGCAGAAATAGTGCACTCAGCACACTCAAACCCGCAGCCCGGGTAAACCCCATTTCTTAACAACTGCCTCTTGACCTCAGCCAAAGGCGTCTTCAGCTGATCAACATCAAATAGCCCAACTCGACTTTCCTCAGAAATTGCATTCACCCCCCTCTGACCATGCGCAGGCATGGGATTTGCGTTGACATTGGGAGATGGCGCAAAATTAATGGCTTTGGAATCCACCAGGTCTTGAACTGTGTGCTTAAAAGCTTTACAGTTCTCAATGTTGTGCCCGGGCGCACCCGAGTGGAATTCACATTTAGCATTCTCATCATAACTGGCTGGCCTTTGATCAGGTCTCAAAGGTGCCAGAGTTCTGGTCTGCACAAGGCCCAAATCCTGCAGCTTCTTAAACAAGAAAGCATAACTCACTGGAGGCCTATCAAATTGACGATCCTGCGCTCTGCCTCGGATCTGATAACCAGCCCTTTGTTGTCTCTGCTGAAAGGGTTGTTGTCTTTGTTGCTGTTGCTGCTGTTGTTGTTGTTGCGGTTGTGCTGAATGAGACTCAGCAGGAATTGTTACTGCAGCATTGTGCTGGAAGTAACGGTCCCTACTGGGTCCGCGTTGAGCGTACACTGCACTGGTATCTCCCTCTTTCTTCCTCTGTCCACCATTGTTACCAAACGGCTTTTTCGACCCTGAAGAAGAAGAAGACGCACCCTGAATTTTGCCCAGCTTTAACCAACTCTCTATTCTTTCTCCAGCTACCACGATATCAGAGAAGTTGGTAACAGGACACCCCACCATTCGTTCTGCAAACGGCCCCTGCAGGGTCCCCATAAACAAATCCGACATCTCCCTGTCCACCAGAGGAGGTTGCACCCTCGCAGCCAGTTCTCTCCATCGCTGAGCATACTCCTTGAATCCTTCGTTATGCTTTTGAGACATACCCTGCAGCTGGGTACGACTCGGAGCCATATCAGCATTAAATTGGTATTGCTTAAAGAAAGCATCTCCCAAATCTTGCCAGCTTTTGATATCGGACGATCTCAACTTGGTGTACCATTCCAAGGAGCCTCCAGACAGGCTGTCCTGGAAAAAGTACATCCACAGTTTTTGATCCGCGGTGTATGCTGAGATTTTGCGGACAAATGCCTGGAGATGAGTTTCCGGGCAGGAACTACCGTTGTATTTGTCAAAGGCAGGCGCTTTGAATTTCTGAGGAATCACAATCCCCTCCACCAGTCCCATGTTGGACATATTTACCACCCCAGGAGTGGCATAGCTCTCAAGCACTTTTATCTTTTCAGCCAGCAGCTGAATTTCCTTGTTCTGAGGAGGAATGTCATAAGGCACAAAAGGCTCATTTCGCATAGAGAACTGGTCAGCCTCTCTATCTTCCTCCTGATCTTCGTCAAAACCATAAAACGGAGGCACAAAGTTGTCTTTCGTATTCTGACTAGGCCCAGGTTGACCAGCAGCACCAACATTATTCACCAGACCAACTGTTGTCCTCTTTCCACCATCACGAGATCCCTGACCCTGGTTGGAGACTCCATCCAGGTTGACCCCACTGTTCTGAGCAGAAACCCGCTCGAGTTTCTCAACTTTATCTGCGAGAGCCTTCTGACCAATGGCAAAACCTTGCATTATATTGATCAGTTCGGTCATTTTCTCCTTCAATTCCAGCATATCAGCACTGGGAAGCTCCATGAGTCTGGGAGTGTTTCTTCTTGTGTAATATCTGTGAGGGCGAGTTGAGTGCAGGGGTACTACTCTTCGAGCGCGAGCAATGGTTCCTGTTTACAAACAAGCACGTTAGTAATAGTCACCTGCAAAATAAAACACAAGTTATCATGATTAATGCATGTATGCAGTGTCTATCCGTATGAAGGACACTTTGTCTCTCGACCCTGGCATCATCGAGACAAATAATAAGCCGGCATTAACATTCTGATTAGCAGTGTTTGATTTCATCGTGCAGATCGGAGATATGTGATTTAGCATGATTCCCCCCAACCATGTGTGTGCTTGTGTAAGTGCATACGGTAAAGCAAATAAAGCTTGTCACCCAATCACTGAATAGAAACCATCATTACATAACCAAAAAGTGCACAAACAGTGCCATAGTCATACATCAACCAGACAAAGTCAAATACAATCCTCCAAAATTGGAAAGAGATACAGACAAGTGAATTCCGTCAACAAGCCTGACGGTAATCCAACACAAATGAAAGATCTAGCTAGATGAGGGTCCCACAGATGGCCCTATCTCATCTTCCATCCTCGCGAACTCTGCGGCGAACCTGAGCTCGGTATTCTCCTGCTGTAGTCTTCCAACTTCCTTCTGATGAATCTTCATCTGCCTGAAGTAGTGGTCTCTCTCAGCCATATAGTGATCTCTCTCTGCAATGATCTTTAGCTTCTCTGACTCCTTGACTTGCAGCTTTGCCTCCCATTCAGCAATGAGACCCCTGACTCTGTCATCTCTCTGATCCCGGACAATGATCTGCCTCCTCTTTTCATCTTCAATCACCTTCGATGCTCTGAACAGCTTCTCCTTTGTGATGTCATGTTCCCTGTTGGACGATGCTAAAGCTTGGCTGATCTTCCCATAGTAGGCTGTATCCATCTCGAAGCGTTTGGCCTCCAAAGCATGTCGCTTGTCTTGATCTTCCATCTTCACTTTGATTTCCTGATTAGCTGCCTGAAAATGAGCAACACTTCTTTCCAACTCCGCTTTCTCTGCAAATAACTGATCTCTGGCCCTCTTCATCTCAAGGAACTCCTCCATGCTGACAGAAGAACTTGGACCCTCAATCCTAGGACACACTGAGTCACCTCCAGGGAACGGTAGAAATGTAGACTCAATCCTCTTCCGCAACCAATCCTCAAATAGTGGAAAATACCGGCAGTTGACTTTGCCATAAGGAACCTTACCCCTCCTCTGGATATCTCGCCATTCGTCCAATACCTGCCTCAACTTGGTTTGGTTACCATCAATCGGGAAATAGAAGGACTCCTGAATCTCTCGCCCGAGAGGAGGACCCTCTATAGCAAACCCCATCTGTCTCCGGAGAAGCATCGGGTTGTAATTAATGCAACCCTGAACTCCCACCAAAGGCACATTAGGTAAACTCCCACAACTGCATATGAAGTCCTGACCAGCTAAACCATTATGAGTCCAAGCAATGTCATCAGCCCGCAGACCCATCAATCGGAAGGACCACTTGACACTAGGGTCAATCTGAACAAAAGCACCTCGGGAAGGCAAATACCCCATGAACCATCTAAAGAGCAACTGAGAGCAGCATCTAACCAGACCACCCCGCCTCTTCTCATTCCTGTTATGCACTGAGTAGTAGACATCTCCAATCAGGGTAGGAATAGGGTTTCTCTGCATAAACAATCTGATAGCATTATGGTCCACAAAATTCTTCTGGTTAGGAAACAACACAATCCCATAAATGCTCACAGCAATCAGAGCACAGACCGTCTTCCAGTTACCCACAGCAGCATGTTCCTTGGCATTGGCCTCCAAGAAACTCAAATGAAACCCGGGTAGCTTTCCTTTTTCCTTCAAACCTTCCTTGACCATTTCCGGACTCAAATAAAGAGCACGTGAAATTCCAAGGACATCTGGCTCTGCTCTGGTGACATGAAAAGGAATCTGATCACGGATCTGAATACCCAGGATGCTGACATAATCCTCCATCAGAGGTCCCAACAGATAGTCTGGAAAAACAAAGCATCTCAGCCCCGGGTCATAGAACTGGAGAAGAGTGTGGATGGCGCTCCTGTCGCAGTCAGTGAGTCTGAAAACCATCTTCAGAATACCGCCGTATGACTCTCTAAACATTCCCACATGGTCAGGAGTAATCAATGCTATCATATCCTTGAGCACACCAATCTCTGGATCAAAGAAACTGTAAGCAATGTTGTTCTTCAAACCGGTCCTCATATTGGAGCAGAAAATCTCTCAACCAGAATCTCGATCAAAAGTGTCCCTGCATATGGGTAAACATGGGTTAGATGCAATTAATGCAAAATGTAATGATGCTGATGAATGAATGCAATGCGTTGCCATCATCCAAGCCATCTGATCATTTGCACTGAATCTGGGCTCTGAACTGATCATAACCATCTGAGGAATGTACAATCCCAATTCTGACCCACGGGTTCCGAAATAAACGGAAGACAGATACATCATCATCACCATCCTCACCAAACCATATCCGAGTAGACACATCACCCTTATCTGAATCGGCCCGGGGAACCCGAAATAAACGGATCCCCACTGATAAAATATCTCGGCCCGGGGAATCCGAAATAAACGGATCCCCACTGATAAGTCACGGACAGCACTCCGGCGTCACGGCAATAAATGACCATAAATCCGACTTATAATTATGTCTCTGAATCATAGATCAAAAGTCACCATCTGAAGGCTATCTGAACAAACATCTGACAGAACAACCCTCCCCTCACAGGTAAGTTCTAATCAAGTCATCCTAAGGCGGATAATGGTCTCGACAATCGGGCGGAGATACTCAATGGGTTTGCCCTTTCGGGTGTGCCATTGTAGCTCCCTTAAAATCGTCTAAACCAAAGATCCGGGAATGATCGGTCACCAGAGTCAACAACTCAAATGGAGTGACTCAAACAAAGCGGAATATCCACAGAGATGAGCACTATCAAGTGAGCCTCGTCCGGCTTGTGGCACATCACGCCGCCAGGCACATGTTGACTTAACATGAAAGAGGCAACGTGAGACCACACTAGTCCTAGGTGTATACTCGGGCCTGGGTTTTAGCCCCACTCAGAACACCCACCCCACACAACAGAACCACCTGCAGAGGACAGCAACAACATGATAGTATGATGCATGCAAACATTTAATGCAAATATATACACACTGGTTAGTATAATAAATGCAATAAATAACACAAACAAGCAACCTAAACTAATCCTAGAACGCTAGGAAGGACTCGCTTAGGGACGATGGACCAGCATAGGTCTACATCGCAAGTCCCCAGCAGAGTCGCCAGCTGTCGCATCCTGCGAAAAATCAACCGGCGAGCCTAAAAATAAAACACACAGAGCCGCCACTAAACGTTATTTATCCCAAGATAGGGAAAGGAAACGCTCAGAGAAACCTGGAAAGACATGGTCTCGCGACCAAGAGAATGGGTTCGGGAGTCGGTTACGAAAGGGGAAGGTATTAGCACCCCTCACGTCCTAGGTACTCCTAGGGATCCACGTTCTAAGAATAAAGAAAAGGTTGCTAAACATCACACACACACACGGGGAACGCAGGTGGGGTTAGGAGGAACGAGCTCAATAAGGTATCGCACCTTATGCCTACATATCTTGTCTGCTACAAGAATCAGAGCCACTGTAGTTCGGCTTACGCACGCCAAACAACACAAAACATACAAACAAGCAAGGGTGGCAAACATGGAGCCCGACAACCAATGGATGGAATTACGTCGGCATCCGAACCAAAACACACTCAAAACGGCAAACGTGGAGCCCGACTGCCAATCACTGGGCTTACGTCGGCATCCGAACCCAAACATACAATCAGATAACAACAAATACAAACAAAAAAGAAAAAGGTTGCCCGGAGTGGTCTCGCACGACCACCTGCCTACATACCTCGTCTGGAACGAGGATCAGGGCGATGTAGTTCCCCTGAAAGGGACTAAATTGCTAACCAGAAACCGGGGAAAGACACACAACTAGGGAGCTGAGACTCGAGCCTAATGTTGTCATGCATCATTCACCTAAGTTCGGTTTTCTATCCTACTTGCATAAACAAACTATCCTAACCAGGAAAGAAGCAATCACACAAGCATACAATATACAAGCATATATCAGATGAGAACAGGCATCTCAAACAACACAAGCATGTCAATCAAATATCCACATAACACCCACTATAGCCAAACAAGGGGCTCAATCAATCGGGTTTGACTGCCTAAGCAAGTCGTCTGTACAGGCTGGTTTTGCTCTTAACCTTGCCATTACGAGGCTAAGGTGAAGCAGATGAAGAGGTGAAGTGAGGATCAGACCTCACAGCTCATATCCCTAACCAGGGAGAGCTGACAAATGAGCATGGGTCCAGAATAGGGGAACCCTTCTATACTCGATGACTCTGACTCAATGTGCACTGCACAGGATCTTGGGCTTTTGATCTCACTGCTACAACCATGTAATGGGAGCAAGGAGAAGACTCAACTGAATAGTGGGGGACAGGTTGCTTGTCCCTACCTTCCACCAATTGCCTTACTTGAAGGGCTTTTCCTGCTTGGCTTAAAAATAAACATACACAAGCATTGCCTCTTAAGGAGGACTTCAGACATTTATTTGCCCGGCCCGGTAACAGCCGGGTCTCCAGACTACATGAAGTCAAGAAGACCTACCTCAATGCAAGTTGCTTAAGCAACGCAAAGCAAAAGTTCGCAAGGAACTGAGCAACTAAAGTACCTGGAAACAGTTAAACACAGTTAGTACTCAGACAGACAAAACCAAACAGCAAGTTCAATCAGACAAACTATACAAGCTATGCACAAACAAAGCAAGCCAAGGCTCAAGTCTATGCTTCACAACCTACAAAACACAATTATGTTAGTGTACAAACATCAACAACATCAATTAAAGTTAATTTGAATCATTCTCCATGTGCATTGCCTTTTTGATCCTGAAAAATCAAGCAAATATTAGCAACTAGACCACTAGGCCAAGCCTAGGGTCCAAAAGCAAGAAAAAATCTAAAACAGCAAGGTATTCATCAACCAACATCAAATTATCATCAAACAAGAGCCAACATCATTGGTCTCATGTTTATATCATCCATCATATTCAATTCATGCACAAAAGAAGTCAAATGATGCCAAATGAACCACCAAACATACAAACAGAAGTATTGCCTTCAAATCCCTATCAAAATAAATCCAAAAATTCTCAAATTAAATACACCTAAACAGGGGTCAATCAAGGTCTACCATGTCAAATTTGAGCTTAATTGGGCAAATGGAACCATGTCAATGAAAATCAACAAAAACAGACACAATTTCATGCTTCAATTCACACCATCAATGCATACATCCACTTCAAAAATTCATATCTCATTGAAAACAAAAAAGAAATGGATGGGACCAAAACAGGAATGTCACATTATGTGTCTACAACATGCATATCAAATTTCATGACCATACAATTCCATATGAGGATTTCCCAATCAATCTACCAACATGTGTCACATGAGCTTGCAATTTCAATCACCAGAAATGAAAAATCATGATCAAATTGAAAATACAGTGAAAAATTCTACAAAAATTCATACAACATCCTAACATATCAACAATTCATCATGCAAAATTTCAGCCAATTCCAACATGCATAGGTCACTCAAAAAAATCCTGCAAGTTGACATAATGAGGTGTGACACAAATTGTCACACCTAAGTTCCAGAATTTGCTGCTCTCTAACCAGGTATCCAAAATTCATGAAATTTACATATAAATAATCCTCAATGAGTCTACAATCATCACAAAAATTTTCAAGAATTTATTTTACATTTTGTGCATTTCATGATCAAATTGGTAGAAGGTAGCAAAAATGGACACATGTGAAACAAGCCTAAGCCAAATAATATTATTACCAAGCACAACTTTGACCAATAGGTCAAAAAAAACCTACACTCACCAAGGAAGCTATAGAAAAAATTTCCATATTTTTTGGATTTTTTTACTATTTTTTACGATTTTTTAAAGGTCATATGAATTTTTTAATAATTAAAATGAATTAACTTAAATTAATGAAATTGCAGTGGCATTATGGTAATTTTTGGCGCGGCGGGAAACACATTATTTGAATTTTCAAACGAAATTAAGGATCAAACACATGAAATTCCCAGAAACTTCATCTTCCAAGTCCAGCAATGCCAAGAACACGTGGATTTCAAATCATCACCAAAACGAACAAGTGAATATCCGTTAGAACCGTCTTAACATGTAGATCTCAAATATCAACTTAATTTAACCTAAAAGTTCCTAAATCTCACAGATCGATCGAGTTAGGGTTTTGGTTCTAAACTTAAAATCAAGATTTCTTCCTCTACGGTTATCCATTCGCAAAACCAAAAGCATCACAGTGCTCTACACGAAACGCACTACACAAAGCATACAATAATTAACCAAATCATGAGTTTCGAATTCTGAGCACCTGAAATGGCAGTGGCGAGATTGACGAGCTTTGCGCGTGGAAGTCCAAAACAGTTGTAGTAAAAGGTTTGGAAGAGTGAACAGCGAAGCTAGATTCAATTGTAGTAGCTCCTAGTGCATGAAAACCTCAATTCACCATTGATGCCTCCAACATGAACAGCCACGAATGGAGCTTCTCTTGATCCAAATTTCCAAAACAGATGGAGTAGAGGATGATTGAAGATCAATGCAAAAAGAAATTCGAGAATTGATCAAGAATTCAAGGAGTTTGATGAATTTTTGTTCAATGTGATCTTGGGAGATTTTGGAGAATGTGGAGAGTTTTTGGATCTGACCTTGGGATTGTGAATTTTCTGTTATGATTAGGAAATGATTTAGAATTTATATGGATGCTTAATCCTCCACTAATCCACTTAATTAGTTAAATGGTAATGTTAAGTGAAAGTGCAATTTCCTTCAATTTGGCCAAAATGCCCTCTCTCCAAATCAGTTCATGTAGCAGCTCAATTTTGGTTCCAACAAGTCCAAAATGTCATATGCAATGTGTAGAAACAAGTTTCATTTCAATTGGATGCCTATTCTTGAATTTCACTATGTGGTAGAAAAAAGTCCAATTTTGCATTTCCATTCTTCGAGCCAAAACTCAAATTATGAGGCCTAGCCATGAAATGAATATTCAAACATACTTAAAATGCCATTCCTGAGGTGTTGGAAAAAGTCCCATTCAAAAATTCTAATTATTTTGACATTTGGACGATTTTGCCCCTGGTCCAATTCAGCTGTCCAGTTGAAAAGTGACTTTTTGCCTTGGCCATTTTTGAACAAATCCAATGATGCACCCTCAAAGTACATGTCAAATGGAGTTTGTGCATATAAAGAACTTGCAATTTGGACAAACCATGTGGAAGTTATGGCCTCCTGATTACGGTCTTTTCTGAAATTCACTGAGCCATATCTCGCAAACCGTACATCGGATTTTCAAGTTCTTGGACTTTTTGGAAAGGTGAGAACAAGATCTACATCTGTCATGTTGAACAATTTTTCATTTGAAGCTTCCTTGGACTTCTGTTTTTGAGGTCAAAAACTTTCCATTTTTGGAAACTTCAATTACAAGTCACTTGCTATTTTTGGCAGTTTTTGTCCTGACTTGATTTTCTTCATTTTTAAGCTTTGCAATGTCATTCAACACTTGTTCCAACATGAATGAAGTGTGTCTAACTTGTTTCCACCTCCAAATCCACCAGATCATGTACAGTTGACCACAGTTGACTTTTCATCTGATAGATGAATTTGGCAATGCATTGATCAATCTGAGCCCCAATTTCCAACTGAAATGGCTCAAGGGTGATACCCTAGCCTCCATAAGCACCATATAGTCACAAAATGATCCTCATCTCCTTCATAAACCCCATCTCCTGATCCAGCCCTGATTGGCCCAATACAACTGATTAGGGTTGACCAGTGGTCAAAACCCTAATCTCAAGGAATCTTCTCCAATCTCCTGATGACATCCAACCATGATGATGATGATGTATCAATTCAAACAAGATGAAGACCACTATCCTTGGAAATCATGAAACCCTAATTCACAGTCCAATCCTCAGATGGCCATGATCAGTCAATAAAACCCTAGGCTTGCACCTTTGAACTTCCTCATCTCCTGATCAAGACTTGGGAAGATGGCTTGCACTATGTAACCACATGTTATGCAATATGAAATGCCTAATGCCCTAAAATGATATGCAAATATATTAATGCTAGTCCCAAGAGAGGAGGGCAAATTTTGAGGTGTTACACTTTCTCAGCTCGAGGAATTGATCGTTCATTGCATCCATTTTCTCATGTACATCTGAGCCCTCAGACGCTTCAGAGTGATAAATGGTGTCGTCTACCCTAGGCATGGTATGCACGACAGGAGGAACGGGAATAGGGACCGGGCTAGATGCCGGCATTTGAGCAAACGTAGGAGCTGGCAGATCGGGCATAAAGCCGGGAGGCATCCCCCAAGGAAAACCGGGAGGCATAGCATTTGGCTGCTGGGCACTGACAGGCACCGATGAAGTAGCTATCTCAGATATAACCGTCCGCTGAACCGGAGTTGCTGGCTGAGGAGCAGGCTGATTCTGGGCAGCGAGAAGTTGCTCCATCAGTGCGCCAAGTCTGGCGACTTCATCCCTCAGACTCTGGTTCTCTTGTTCCAACTGCTCCATAATCCTTGCAGAGTTGACTCTCGTATAATACCGGTGAGTCAGCTTGTCTTCAAAATAAATGAAGAACAGATGTTAGAACCGGAAGACCAGAAACAAAGGGTACCTGTTTATGCAAGAATGATGCATGAAATGCTTGTGCAAATGCTTTGATTTTCAAGGAACCCTTAGGGTTTCGTTTGCAATATCTTGAATATTTAACATTTTAATTGTTCATGGAAAATATTTCATTCAAAATATGAAGACAAAGAAGTACATCATTCCTTTTAAATATTACAAAGAGAAAAGGTAAATGACATTCTATGGATCCCTATTAGCCCGGGATGCTGGAAGACGAGAAGTGCACAACTTCTTGATCTCTCTCTCATAGGCAACCTCCATATCAGCTTTCTCTTTAGCAAGTTGATCATACTTCCTTTTCCAGAATTTGGAAGACTGGGGAAGCAGAGAAGTCCAAGTGTCGTTCGGATCGTCGATCACTCGGTGCTCGAGAAATTCAATCATAGCATCCTTCTCCTTGAGCTGCTGCAGCAATTCCTCTCTTTCGCGGATCCAAGCACGCGAAAGGTCTTCTTCTCTCAACTCCTCTACACGTTGGGTAGGGAGGGTTGAAGGCCCAGCCACATCCAACAGTGTAGGTCTCGGATGATCATACGGCATCAGGTAGGTAGCAGCCCTCTGTCTGACCCAAGAGGTGTAGGGCTCCAAAGCAATGCAGTTCTTTGGACCCAATTCGTTCCTACTCTTTATGCGAATATTGCGCCAAGCGCGGACAAATCTGGCTTTCAGGCCTTGGGGATCTTTACCCTCCTGAAAGAATACACCTTCTAACAGAATGTTATGGGGTTTATCCTTTAGGGGGAACCCAAGCTGACGACGTGCAAGCGTAGGGTTGTAGGTAATCCCACCACATGTACCAAGAAGAGGCACATTGGGGAATTCACCACAAGAATTGATGATCTGAACGGTATCATACACGCGATCATACCAGGTGATATCATCATTGGTGAGAGACATGAGTCTCTGAGACCAACGTAGACATCCCTTGTTCTCCTTGAAAGCAACTGTCTGCGGCAAGTGCGAAATAAACCACTTGTACAGCAGGGGTAAACAGCAGACAATAACTCCTCCATTCTTCATATTCCTCAAATGCATAGAGACATATGCATCACCCAACAAGGTCGGAACTGGATTAAGGACTGAAAAGATCCTAATGGCATTCATGTCGACGAACTTGTCGAAGTTGGGAAACAGCACCAATCCATAGATAAGCAATACGAATAGAGCCTCAAAGGCATCCTCACTCATGGCCTTCCCATAAAAGGTAGCTTGGGAAATGAGGAACTCGGAAGGAAAACCTTGAATTCCGCCTTTGGTAGTCAGATTAGCTCTAATCAGATCTTCATCTATGTGCAACAAGCTGGAAATCTCTCGAGCAGATAGAATACTCTCTAAGCCACTGAACGGCACTTGATCCAGAATAGGAATCCCAATAAGGTGAGAGTATTCTTCCAAAGTCGGCAATAACTGGAAGTCCGGAAATAAGAAGCAATGATAGAGCGGATCATAGAACTGAGCAAGAGTGCTCATCAATCCCTCATCCACTTGAGTAGTCAACAGCGGCAGAAGCTTCCCATATCGAGCCTTGAAACCCAAGGGATCTAATACATATGATGTCAGATTCCTTAACTCTTTTACATCAGGCTGCTTAAAGCTGTATTTCTTTGTATGCCTTTTTGGTCTTTCCATGTCTGAAAATTTTGCAAATAACCCTTTAAGTTCCTTGAAAATTTTCTCTTTTGATGACATGAATGCGGATGAATGCGTGAATGCATGAATGCAACAAACACACTCAAGGATCAAGCAAAGCACACCAAACAAAGGTCGTGGGAAAGCTCTATGTATCCCTAATATCAATCATCCATTTTGGTGGATTTAGGTTTTCACCTTATCGACACCCAAGTTCCATTGATATTAACGGTACATGAACCGGTTCAGACATTCTTAATATCAACCAGCCGCTTTGGTGGATTTAGGTTTTACACCTGATCCGGGATCCATTGATATTAACAATGTTTGAACGACTCAACCACGAATCACGGGTTTGTTGAGAGTCACGAGCATGGAGTCTCGGTTAAGAACCACCCAAAGGGAGTGTACTAGGGTTTAAACCTGCCAGACATGTTCTATCAGAGGTTCCCATAATCATCGTTCCATCTTTCGAATATTATCGGAGGAACGAATACTCGTATTCCAAGAATATTCTCAAGAGAAACTCTTATGAGTGTAGTATCGCGTAACAATCGTATCAGAACTGACATCTGAACGACCTCCGCACTATGGTCCTAAAAAATAGGCCAAGATGGGTTTGGTAAACTAAGGTCCTTGGCTTCTGCGGAACATGATTGAAAGAATAATGCCTAACCACAAATAACTTGTGTGACATTATTAGTTCAACATGACCTCCACCAAGTGAATGGGCTCGCAAGTCAACTGGCTAAGGACTACTCCACACCAGTCAACAAGACTATGCCATTCTCCTATCCTAGAGAGCACTCGAGTTCGGGTATAGAACTCATCTCACAGATCACCAAAGCACACAGCAAATGTATATCAAGCAATTCACACATTACAATCAATACAGTTATCCCAAATCGTACAAAAATATGTCAGAAATAAATGATACATATCATACAACAATGGTGAAAAGTAGGCAATACCACCAAGGATCGATTTCTTCCCCAGTGGAGTCGCCACTTTTCTGTAGCGGTGTATTCGTCGCTATATGATCTATTGATTAAATCATAAGCTATGAGATACATTGAAATTTTCGAGTCGCCACCGCACTTTTATTTATCCAAAGGACTGGCTAAAAAGCGAACAAAAGCCTAAGAAGTTTTACACGTAGAAAACTAATAAAAAGATCAGAGATTCTGGGTAAGGGGTAAATTACGCAATGGGAAGGTGTTAGGCACCCACTACGTCCTAGGTACTCCTAGGGAGCCCTTTTCACACTTGTTGTATTAAATTGTTATTTGTTATGACATAAAGATTGTGCAAACATGATTGAGATGGTGAGAAAAGAATATACATTTTTTATTGGGTATTGGGTTCGAACGGATGAACCCGTTGCCTACGTACCTTCCATCAAAGGTAAGGATCAGAACGCCGTAGTTCGGCTAAAAGATTTCCAAAAGTTGGTGGATTCAGTTTTAAACACAAGCACTGAGGCTTTTCATTATCAATGGGAGAACACTCGACCAAGACCAACATCCACCATGCGAGGATAGCTTCGACGTACTAGAGGGGTTAGCCCTGTTTGAAGTACGGAAGTCTTACTGTCGACTCACTAAGGATAGGCAAGATTTACATCAACCACAATGATAATTGAAACCTATGGCTAATGTGAAAGGATTAATAATGGACAGAGCCAAAACAAGTGAATGAGCGAAGTTAATTGATTATGATTATGAAAGTGGAGTCAAAGTATGATTAAGATTGATTCAGAGAAGTATTATGAAATGAAGTTTGAAAAAGGTCAAGGACTTGAGTCCAGGTTTTTAGTTTGAAAACATGAAGATGTTTGCACAACACTTATGTCAAGTTTGAAAGATAAAGTGTGAAAAAGTTCTAAGACGTAATGAATGATGAATGGATAAGGATGGATAGTAAAACTTCTTAGAAGGTTCACTTCTTGAAATCATATAGCAGATGATTCAAGTGTGTCCTTTGGAATAGCAATTAATAATAACAAACAAGCAAAGCAAGCAAAAGCGGATATCGGATGCCAATCAATGGTCTTATACCAATCTCCTAAAACAGAAATGGATATCAGATGCCACTCAATGGACTTACTCTAATCTCCTCAAAAGAAAAACAAAGATGAGAAATGGAAGTCAACTGCCAATTTGTCGGGACTTAGGTTAACTCCACAGTATGCTCACAGGAAATCCATTGCCACATCACTGGGACTTATAATGGATCCTCGCATACAAGAACAAAAGCAACAATATGATTACAGGAATGCAAATGCCAACTTACAGGGACTTATAATTGCAACCTATCACACAAACAGATAGACAAACTATGATCACAGGAAAGCAGATGCCAACTTACAGGGACTTATAACTGCAACCTCACATACAAATCAAACAGATCAAATTATGATCACAGGATAACAGATGCCAACTTACAGGGACTTATAACTGTATCCTCACATACACACAGATAAACAGAAGATATGAGTGACCAATGAGGTCTTACACTCTATCCTTCCATATCATAGGAGCAAATGCCAAAGCAATGGACTTACAATTGTCCTCAATGGGCAAACAACAATGATAGCATCACACAAAGCAAATGAGATGATCATGCACTAATGGCAATTGATGATGATGATAAATGCATAGCATACAGGCAAGCAAGTGCACATGAAGCAATCAATCAATCAATGAATATCAAACAGCACACTCTATAGCCAAACAATGGGGGGCTCACACAAGAGGGTTTGACTTTGAAAGTCTACTGTAATGGGTAAAGGTCGCTCTTAACCTTGCCATTTGAGAGGCTAAGGTGAAGCAGATGAATAGGAAATGAGGGGTGTGCCTCATTGCTTCTATCTCAGATCAGAGAGAGCATCAAAGAAGGTGTGGGAGTTCAGAAAGTAGGAACTCTCTCCACATTATTGACTCGATTAGATCTTGGGTATTTATCTCAATGCTTCAACCATGTAATGGGAGCAAAGAGAGGACACACTGAATAGTGGGGGATAGATTGCTTATCCCTACCTTCCACCAATTGCCTCAAATGAGGACTTTTCCTGCTTAGGACAAAATTAAACACACACAGGCATTGCCTCTTAAGGAGGACTTCAGACAGTTTGCCCGGTCAAATAACAGACCGGGTCTCCAGACTACATGAAGAAGAAAGGTTTATACCTCAAAGCAAATGCTAAAAAGCAAAGCAAGCAAGTTCAAAGAACTTAGGCAACTAAAGTACCTGAAAAAGTCAAACTTATTAGCAAACAGTTCAACAGTCAAAATCAAAGGCAAATGGATAAACAAAAGTCAACCACAGAGGGACCAATTGTGCAAGGCACAAAGACTCAAGCATATGAGTCACCTACAAAACAAAGGTTAGCACATTAAACAATCAAACTAAGACACATTTGAATGATCCTCAAGGCATTGGTGCTTAACCTGAAACAGATGAACTCAACATAAGCTTAGAAGACCTCTAGGACTAGCCTAGGGTCAAAGATGAAAGAAAAAGTCAAGGCAGCAAGGAAAAGTCAACCCAAACCAAGTCCAAACATTCAAGAAGCATTCTCAATTGGATTCATAATCATATCATGCATCATGGTCATTTCATATGCAAAAGGATGCAAAGCATGGTAAGAGAAAGCATACAAAAGTCAACAGCAAAGACTTCATTCAAAAGTCAACTCAAACAATCTCAAAAATTATGAAATAAATCACACTCAATCCTAACATCTAACATGGTATACATGTCAAATTTCAATGCATTTGGATGAAAGGAAGGCAGTCAAGTAAAATCATGAAGTCAAACCAAATTCAAGTAAGCATGGTGAAAGTCAACAAACATGGGTCAACTTCAAAAAATCATATCAATTTGAAAACAGAAGAGAGATGAATGAGATTAACACCAATGCAAAGCTTGAGATGTCTAGTTATCACATATGAAATTTCATGGACATACAATAAGATTTGAGAATTTCACAAAAGATTTGGCAACATGTATCACATAAAGTCAACAAATGACTAAGCATGGAAGAAAATTCTCAAATAAATTGGAAACAGCATGATTAATTCCAAGAAAATTCATACATCAACTAGACATGTAAAGGATCATTCATGCAAAATTTGGGATCATTTGGATGTAGGGAAGCATGTGAACAAAATTTGGGAAAATGCATGTTCATGTTGTGACACCAAATGCAACACATAACTTCAGAAAATCATAACTCTCAATCCACAAATGATAAATGCACAAACTTTATATGGAAATGAAGGTCAATGTGTCTAGTTTCACCACAAAAAATTTCAGGCTCATTGGATGCAACATGAGAATTTCACAATTGAAATGGCACAATGTATCATTTATGCATACATGTTGGAAAATCAATTATCATTAAAAATCCAGACAATGAAAAATTAATTAAAATTCACAATAAAATAGAGGACACATTCATGAACATGAGGAAAAAATTTCATAATTTTTGGGTGAAATTTGAATTAAAAATGAATTGTTTAAGTTGAGTGAATAATGGATGAAGTATGAACATGAAAGCATGGCAAATGGGGTCAACGTGTGGTCAACCGATGGCAGAGTTGTAAATAGCGCGCCACTAATCGAAGTGCTGCGTTTTGGGCAAGGCAAATGAAATGTTTTCATTGGCTCTTGCCCAATGAAACAGTAAATTGGCCAATCATTCAAATTTTCTGGTTTTTTCACATAAACCCTAGGGTTTACAGCATGACAAAGGCAATGGCAACAACAGCAGCACACAAACTCGACCAGCAACAACATCATGCAATCATCATGTAGGCATCAAGCAAACAAATAACAGCATGTGGATTTTATGAGCAAGTTCAAAACAGCAGCAAAGTATATTCATCATCCAATGTTCAACATCATCAAAACAAGCAAAACAAATACTAACATGGCAATGGTAATGTTCCTACTGCAACCAAACAACAGCATACAACATAATCGAATGGATTTTCATGGCAATGTTCAAGGAGTTTCAAAACTGCAGGGTCTTATCTTCATGTTCATCAATCATCATCCACATGAACAACAACATTAACACATAATCATGGCCATGAAACCTCATCAACTAACAGCAAAACCAACATAACCAAGGGAATTTTGGGCATGGTAGGTTCATGGTTTAAGCATAACAACAGGGCATTAACAGCATCAAGTTCATGTTCATAAAACCAGCTTCAAGTAAAATTAACACAACAGCACGGCATTTAAGTAAAGTCCATACAGCAACCTAACAACAACATACCAAATGCAATTCATGAGGGTTTTCTAAACTGCAGTAAGCATTCAAGCAATCAGCATCATGAACAAAACTAGACCAAGTCTCACACCACAGCATAGCATAATTATGGACAAAGTAATTGGTTTAAACAACAGCAGCATTCATGTTTATCAACCAAGTTCCTCATCAAAACAAAAATCGAATTGCATCAATCACACAGCAGGGCATTGGTACAGGAGCATCAATCAATACCAACCAAAACACGAAATTCAAATTTCTGGAAATTAGAACATGTAAAGCTCATGAACAGCAGGGTTCTATGGTTTTAGAAACAACAGCATACAACTATCATCATCATTCAAACAGCAACCAAACCACAGCATACAATATATTTCACATGGATTTTCTGGACATGATGTTTGGTTCAAATAACAGCAGCATAGCATATTCCATTCAATGTTCATCATCAAACCATAAGCAATAACATCAACAAACAAATGTGGCCATGGAACATCAACATTAAGCAGCATCAGCCAACATCAAAACATGGGAAATCCGGGCAGGGTATAGGTTTTAAACAGCAGCAGTATTTCATCATTCAGCTTCATCATCATGTCGAAATCAAACAACAACATGGAAACCACATGGCAACACACACTCATGATGCTCATATAACAAACAGCAAACAACATACACGAGCTGGATTTTTGGAAAAAGTAAAGGGTTTCAAAACAGCAACAGTATTCATCATCATCATGCAACTTGAATTTTCATATGCCCAGAAATCGAAAACCAAGCATTCTAATATCATCCATAAACATCAAGCAACAAGAATAAACCATCACTTTTCACTAAATCATCATAGCCAAGCCAAATCGATGGAAAACATGTTTGGTCATAAAAATGAAAGTTCAGATTTCTCCATCATGAGAGCATCATTTCAAGCAAGGCATAGCATTTTAGAATCAGCATTCAGAGACCTTTCACAAGCATAGCATAGCAAGGCAAATGATGGAGGTTGATTACTTACTTGGTTTTGAAGCAAAATGGGAAACAGGGCTGTTTTTGATGATAGAAGCGCAAACAGTAGCAAGCAATGTTTGATAATGAAGGATGATGAAGCTTGTTCAGCTCAGGAATGCTTGGAATTGACTGAATCACGATTTGCCATGTTTGGACCTTGGTGAAAACAGAACGAGGAGAGGAGCTTCCAGTTGGGATTTAAGGGCTCAAAATGCTTTACAATGTGATCCAAATGATGAAGGATGCAAGGATTCCTTGTGGTCTTTGAGGGTTTTTCAAAATCGAGCAAGAATGCAAAGTTGCAAGAGAAGAGAGAATGAAGTTTTTCTGTTTGGTGGCTGTCAAAACTAGGGTTGGATTTTACAGAATGAAGCTTAAATATGGTCTGTTTATCATTACTAAACCATGTGCTAAGTTGGTTTAGTGTTAATGAACTCAATTGCATTTTTTTTTTGCTAATTATGCATAAGTGGAGAAGGGAGGTATAAAGCTGGTCAATTTGGGCTGGGCACAGGCTGTCAAAGACCTTTGCAAATGCTGTTTTATGTTGCTGAAGGATTGCTGTCCTTGTTGTACTCTCTTATGCTCCCATTTGCAAAACTAACAAATTATGCACTTTTGCCAAAATTATGGTATGGTAATGGTATGGACATGAATTTGGGATTGGAGCAAGTTACAAATGATATATGGAACATTTCCCAATTGGCAAAATGATGAGAAAGTCCATAAATCAAAAAGTCAAAGTTTGGTCAAACTTTGAATTTAAATGAAAAGGTCCAAAAATGCCATTTTGAATGGTAAGGTTTTAGGTCATGAAATTTATATTTTTGGAAAGAGGATGAAAAATGTGGTTTGTAGGAAAAAACCCCACCAAATTTGGCCTTATGGTTTGAGAGATATGGCTTGTTGAAGTTCAAAAATTGGTGAAAATGATTTGATCATATCTTGACAACCACACATGGGATTTGAGAGTTCTTGGACTTTTTGAAAATGGGAAGACAAGATCTTCAACTTTCATGTTGGGCAAAAATTCATTTGAAGCTTGTATCATGATGTAAGTTTAAGATCAAGAAGTTTCCATTTTTGGCAGTTGAAATTACAGGTCCACTTTCTATTTCTGGAAAATTTCTGATTGGCTTGATTTTCTCCCATGATGAGGTTGGACATGATAGATGAGGCTTATATAAGCATAAATGAACTCCTTCAAATCAATTCTACCCATCAAATCCTTGATTAAATCAACAGTTGACCAAGTTTGACTTTTCTAGGGTTTTGGGTGACTGGACCACTTCTGATGAATTCCAAACCCTAATTCCTTGAGAACTTGACTTCAAATGATGTCCCAAGATGTATGAGCTCTTGATTATTGATCATGATGCCCAAATTCCACAAGAATGGCCATCATCCATTGCTTTGACTGATCAATGACTGTCTTTGACCTAATTGCTGATGATTGCTTCAACTGCAAGCAACAAGGTTAGACTGACAATATTTTTGTACTTTTTGAATGATAAACATATGAAAAGCAAAGATATACAAATGCAAAGTATGCTTGGTGATCAAGAAACAAACCTACAAGGCAATCTACCCACTAGGAGGGGACAAAGGCATGCAATGATCCTTGAGGTTATGAAATGAATGATATGGGCCATGAGGGATCTTAGGGCCCAAAATTGGGGTCTTACACTATCAAGTTTGACTTCCCAGATAAAGATGTGATGTATTCAAAGGCAAGAGACTGTGATGAACCATTACCAGATGAAGGGCCAGAGTCGGGATCCCGTTGGGGATTGATATTTGATGGAACTGTTAATGCTTACGCTAATGGAATTGGGCCCATCATTGTTACTCCTCATGGTTCCCACATTCCTTTTACCGCATGGTTACCATTCAATTGTACAAACAACATGGCGGAGTATGAGGCTTGCATTATGGGTCTTGAAGAAGCTATCGACTTCAGAATCAAGATTCTGGATATGTATGGAGACTCGACTTTGGTAATCAATCAGATCAAAGGAGAGTGGGAAATTAGTTAACCCGGTTTAATCCCCTACAAAGATTATGCAAGGAGGTTGTGAACCTTCTTCAATGAATTTAAGTTTCATCATATTCCCTGTGAAGAAAATCAAATGGCAGATGCATTAGCCATTTTGTACTTTATGATTGTGGTGAATCGGTGGAATGATGTGCCCAAAATTGACGTTATGTGTCTTGGCATACCCGCTCATGTATTTTCAGCAGAAGAGGTCAAAGATGATAAGTCGTGGTATCATGATATCAAATGCTTTATTCAGAAGCAAGAGTACCCACTTGGGGCATCAAACATACACAAGAAAACTTTGAGAAGATTGGTTGGTATCTTCTTTTTGAATGATGACGTGTTGTATAAAAGAAATTTTGACATGGTCTTGCTCATATGTGTGGATAGAAATGAAACAGACTTGTTAATTAAAGAGATTCGTGAAGGGTCATTTGGTACTCATGTCAATGGACATGCAATGGAGAAGAAAATGTTAAGGGCAGGATATTATTGGTTGACAATGGAGTCTCATTGTTGCAAATATGTGAAGACATGTCACAAATTCCAGATCTATGCTGATAAGATTCATGTACCTCCAGCTCTTCTCAACATTCTTTCTTCTCATTGGCCTTTCTCCATGTGGGGAATTGATATGATTGGAATGATTGAGCCCAAAGGTTTGAATGGACATTGTTTCATACTGGTGACCACTGACTATTTTACCAAATGGGTTGAAGCAGCGTCATATGCTAATGTCACCAAGCAAGTGGTTGTCTGGTTATTAGCTGGAAAATTCCGGCTAGGGGAAAACCCAATTTCGACCAGGGGTTCCGTTGGAAGTTCCTCGACAAAAGGGTGGACGAGTATATCGGTTGAAAGATTGCATCGAGTTTGCCAAAGGATGCTAGGAATGTCAAAGGCACGCGGGTATCCAACATATGCCGGAAAGTGAGTTGCATGTTATTATCAAACCATGGCCTTCTAGGGGGTGTGCTTTAGACATCCTTGGAGAAATTCGACCGGCTTCATCGAAGCAACAAAAGTTTATCCTAGTCGGGATAAACTACTTCACCAAATGGGTCGAAGATATCCCTCTGGTAAAGGTGGACCAAGAGGTGGTGATTGAATTCATTAAGATACATATCATGAATAGGTATGGTATCCCAAAGACCATTATGACGGATCAAGGGTCAGTATTCGTGGGACAAAAGACGCATGAATTTGTTGACGAGACGGGTTTCAGATTGGTTACCTCTACACCCTACTATGCACGAGCAAATGGCCAAGTAGAAGCGGTCAACAAAGTAATAATAAGTTTGATTAATAAGCATGTTTGTAAAAATCCAAAGAATTTGCACAAGACTTTGGACCAAGTTCTATGGGCATGTCGAACGTCCCCCAGAGAGGCGACAGATTCGATGCCATTTCGACTAACGTTTGGTCACGATGCCATATTTCCGATGGAGATATGCTTACAAGCCGTCAGAGTCCATCGTCAGAATGCTCTTCAATCAAAGCAATACTGGAACATGATGTTTGACGAGTTGGATGATTTAGACAAAGAAAGATTGGTTGCGATCGAAATGCTGATCTGGAAAAAGGAACGTGTAGCCAAGGTATACAATAGAAAAATAAAGGAAAAAACCTTTGTTGATAATGATTATGTTTGGAAAGTAATCTTGCTTATGGATCATCGAGATCGAACCCTAGGTAAATGGTCACCAAAGTGGGAAGGACCTTTTCGAGTAACTCGAACATACAGTAACAATGCGTATGAAATCAAAGAACTTGGTGGGGATAAAAGGGTATTAAGAGTAAATGGAAAATATTTGAAGAAATATAAACCTATGCTACTGGAAATCCAGATCCAAACATAAGTTTCATTGATTTTTAAGAAATTGTCCCAGGAGGACATTACAAATATGGTCGGCGGACCTACAAAAATTGAAGAAAGATTTAAATGGGGAACCTAGATTTGAAATCCTCAAACACGGTCATCTCATGCTTAATCCTATTATCCAGAGATATTTTCTTCCCTCGTAGATACTTGATGTTAGCCTCAAATTTGAGGGCTCTCTCCCCATGAGATATTCCCCTCATGACCTCACTGTCGATTTCCTCCTACTCAAGGACCCCCTCAACTGTCTCCAGAGAAGCCTTCTACGCTTCCACTTCAGCAATCTTTTTGTGAAGCTCAACGATTTAAGCTTGGTAATCAGAGATTTGTTGATCGAAGACTTCCCGCTGACGGAGACGTTATTCCTTCTTGTGTTTGAACTCATCAAGCTCCCATTCACAAGCCTCAATGTAATCCCATTCGATCTTTGCCTCGTTGAGTTTCATGTTTATTTGGAAGTAAGCATTTTGTCGGAGGCTTAAGTCCTTGGTGAATTGAGTGAAGAAAGCCTTGAACTCGACAAAATACTTCACCATTGAGGCTGGAAGGTTACGAAGGGCCATAAAGTCGAGAAACTTTGAGATATCACAAGTGATCTCCCCATTTTTCCTAAGAGCATCTAGAAATCCATCGTCGCAGAGTGACACCTTCAGCTGCTGAAGGGTGAGGACAACCTCAGCATGAAGCTCTGAGGAATCACCGACAGTAGTTGATGGAGGTGGTGCGTCAATCGACAACTGACGAATTTGTTGCAGTTTTCTTAAGGCCTCTACAGGATTCTGGTGTTTGATTAACCTTATGTCATCCGGTGTCGGAAGGTTGGCCATTGCATTTTCATCAGCCACGTTCCAATCAGGAGGTGGCAAAGAGGAAGGAGGTTGAGAGGTCGCAGGGGAATCATTTTGAAACTTAACTTGTTGTTGTGGGCTTAAGGCAACATCAATGGGGGGATGTTCGATCGAATCCCTAACTTCGACTTCGACCTCAATCGGGGAGCCCACTGGTCCCTGAAAGATACAAGTGTTAGATCATAAAGCAAAAAGAAACTCATGTATGATGAGAGAAGTGTGGGCAAATACTTGGAGATCAATAGGAGGCGAAGTAGTATGAGTCTTTTCTGAATCCCGGGGGGTGAAAACCTCTTCGATGTCTTTTTGGATTGTCGGGGAAGCCCTATGAGTCACATTGGTCGGAGTTTTCTGGGCCGGAGCCTTCTTCTGCCGCGTAGGGGTGGTGAAGTCTTGGGTGGGGCTTTCGATGGAGAGAAAATATGGGAGTATGCACTCTTGTTTGAGTCTTCGTCGTCCGTCATAGACACTTCTTCAGACACCTAGATATGGAGACATATAAAGAGTTGGTAAAAAGTCTTAGCAGAAAACTGGTTCATAAGAAGAGTGGGTCATACCTGTGGAGGCGGGCTCGAAGGCACCCGTTGCTTTTTGAAAGGTTTCACCAAAGGAGGTTCAGCGACCCTCTTTCGACCCTAATAGAAAAACCTGCCAGATTAGCAGAACACCAAGTAAATAAAATTAAGTCGGTGTACATGTACCTTTTTAAGGGCTTCGTCGACAACATGCTTTTGGATTTTTGGGTCGGGAGAAATAACGGACGGAGGCGGAGGTTGTATGTCGCCGGCGAGGGTGGAAAGCGCATCGACCATGTTCTGGAAGAACTGGTCGCTGGCAAAGGTGCGATTATAGTAGGAGTTCCACCAGTCATCAAACTCAGTGGTTGTCAAAAAAGATTGTTGGAATCGAAAAACTGGAAGTTCATAACAGTTGTTGGATCGACAGAAATGAAGACAAGCCCTGTGATCATAAGTTATTAGTGATTGACCATACCAAACAATGTCGGTATCATGAGATACCAGAGACTTTGGAACCATCTGGCTCAAGCCAAGTTGACGGGCGACAAGGTTCGGTTGGTGGCTCATGAAGCTGAATCCCTTTGACCCTGGTTCAATCCTATAGGACAACAAAGTTGGAGTCAGAAAAGCCCTCCATATAGCATTCGACTGTGCTGCAGTTTGGGGAGAGCTTCCAGGGAAGGGATCCTCGAACCATTTAGGGCCAAAATTCATGTCAACAAACAGCGCCATACTAGGAGCGAACTTGTCCGCTTCAATGAACATGTTTGGATATTTCATGAAGATGCTGGTGTTTGGAGTTTCCTGACAGGTTGTCAGAGCCAACCTGGCCCCTTCGATTGGCCGATCTTTGTTCAGTCGCATAAGACGCTCCGACATGGTGTATCCTAGTTGATACTCGAAGGTAGCGTTTGACCAGTGTTGTAGGAGCCACAAATAACCCGACAAGTTCAGGGATTTTGGGGTGTTGGCGAGGAGTTTTAGCTTCAAGGTTGCCAGCCCCAGGGCCTGGTACAAAGAAGCCAGCAGAAGTTTGCCCAACGATATTTGTTGACCCTCATGTATCTGGATCGCTAGGGCAATATAACTCTTGGCTATCTGCAGGGACCCGAGACATAAGACATAATAAGAGATCCATAGGGTGAGAAAAGCTATGTCCTCTTCGTCAGACACTTCGACATAATCTTTGTTGTGATGGTCTTCGATATAATTCAGGAGGCTGGCCCGACCAAACGTGAAGGTATTCTATGTCAAAAGAGTTGGGTCGAAAGTCTCCCCCAAGGGTGAAAGGTCAATAATTGCCGCCATATCGAAGAGAGTAGGTGTCAGCATTCCACATGGTAGCTGTAAGGTGTTAGTCGAACCTTCCCAGAAGTCAAGGGACGCCAACAACATGCAAGGGTTAACACGATGGGCGTACCTTGAGACCTGAATGAGGTCGAAAATCCCAGCACTCCTCCACTGGTCTTGACGCTTGCACTGGACTTTGTTAAGCCACACTAAGTACTCCTTGTTGCCGTGAGTGGGCATGAAGCAAAAAACTCTAGCTTTTGCCTCCATGAACCTAACTTCAAGTGCGTCAAATATGTCGAAAGCAGGAGGCATAGCGGGTTTATACCCAGGAAAGAAGGGTGCGACCTTTGTTGGGGAAAATTTGGTATCAGCAAGGGGACCATGGAAAGCTAGTAGCTTTTTGTCCACCACGAATGGGATCACCAACTGGTTTTTCCAGTTCTTGAGAATGGCTTCATCAGATAATGAAGGTTGATGAGTACTTCTTATCCCTTCTTTAGCAGTAAGCTTGAAGGCGATGAGGTTATGGCCAGTACCGTAAGAGACAATTTATTTCGCGAGAGATGAAGAAGCCATTGAAGAAATGAAGCAAAGGTTTGAGGGTTTTATCAGAAATGTTGTGTAAGAAAGCGCAATGTAGAAGTGTGCTTAAAGTTTTAAGAAAAAGGATACACAAGTATGGAAGCAGAAGAATGTGTAAAGAAGGGGAAGATTCTATTTATAAGCCAAGTGAGGTGAATAGTCGAGTAGTAAGTGATTGACAAGTGGCTGACTATGGAGTAATCAGAAGAGTTAGTGGGGTTCGGTTGAGATCCCACGACCTAGGGATGGCTGCTAATAATGGTTGAGTGTCTTGAAAATCGCGCGGCCGGAAAAAGAAGTCATCATTATGTATTAAGTCTTGAGTACTTACAAGACAACTAGCCGAAATATGGAACGTCAAAAGGACAGTTTCTCAATCGACTCGCTCATGTCGAAGCCAGCCTTTTTAGGGGGCAATTTGTTAGCTGGCAAATTTAGGCTGGCCTGGGGTTCCGTCGGAAGTGTGAAGGCAAGCCTCTAAATGGTTTTGATGAAGACAACATTATTCATTCAAGATGTTATGCATGCTCAAAAAGGAAATGGATCAAGACATTGAAGTGAGAACAAGATTTCATATTATTTAAAGTCTTGAAGATTTATCTTGGATTGATCAAAGGTATAACATTCATCTCTTGATAATGTTTATGCAAGTGTTCAAAAGTGTCTCATGCATGCTATATAAGTTTAAGGGTGTTAGAAAATATATGCCATAAGTTTCATGCTTTTAAAGAATTGTTTTTAAACCTTTTTTAACAGTGTTAATCGGTTAACACTTTGGTTAATCGATTAACCAGTTGGAATTTGAATATTTTTTATAATTTCTTTAAACATGCAGTTGTTGGTAAATTATGGCATTTTGAACCGCCGTAATTTGCATCGTTTTGAAGAGTATTTTACTTTTGAATATTTTCTGCACGTTGAGGTGTGTTAATTTTAAACATGCAGTTGTTTGTAAATTATGGCGTTTTGAACCGCCGTAATTTGCATTGTTTTGAAGCCGTATTTTACTTTTGAATATTTTCTGCACGTTGAGGTATGTTAACCGATTAACACATATGTTAATCGATTAACACTGATGCAGTGGCTAAAAATAGGCAACTTTTCATGTCTTTGTGTCTAAAACTTTTCTCAAATGAATCATGGCATCCCCTCATCATTGATACCTATTTGTAGAGATGTTTTAGCAATATATAAACATCATAATGTCAGAATTTCAAATATACCTCCTTTGCATAAAACTTCAAAAACAATCATTTACATAAAATATTCATTTTCACAAAGTGTTCATAAAACTTTCAAAAGTGTGAAACTTGTGCATCAAACTTTCATATATTATTCATCTAAGTTTCATCATACACTTGAACAATTGCTTGTACATTATTAAAGTGATTGTTACATAAGGAGAAGATCAATCAAGAGAAGATTGATAGTACTACACTTTATTCAAATCATCAAAGAAGATTTATTTCTGTTTGACTTGTGATCCAGGATTGTTGGACACAAGGGTTAGTGTTGAAGAGGATTGTTCTTCATACACTTGTTTACCTATAGGTTAGATAGTAAGCATCACCATTGGTGTGAGTAGGCTGTACAATAATTCTAACTATAGTGAAATCTCTTTCGAGTCGAAAGGGGAGTGGATGTACCTTCGGAGTGTGAAGGGAACCACTATAAATTCCGGTGTCTTTTTACTTTCCGCAATTTATTTTTCCGCACTTAAACAAAAAAATAACCAAGAACCGTAAACAAAATCGAAGAATTTTTAACCACCTAATTCACCCCCCCCCCCTCTTAGGCGCATTTACAACTTACAATTGGCATCAGAGTAAGTTATAGGTAACTTGTTCCTAAAGATTCAGATGGCTTCCGCAAACAATGATCTTGTATTTAAAGATGGTGGTAGTAGTAACAAGCCTCCTTTGTTTTCCGGTCAATATTTCGACTTTTGGAAAATCCGTATGAAGGCACATTTAGAAGCACAAGGAAGTGACATATGGGAGGCAGTTCAAAATGGTCATTTTGTTCCTACAACGGTTGTTAACGGCGTCGGTTCATCAAAGCCTAAAACTTCATGGGATGATGATAAGAAAAGGGTTCTCTATGATAAAAAGGCGATTAATATTTTACAAAGTGCACTTGGAATGGATGAATTCTTTCGCGTCTCAACATGTATAACGGCAAAGGAAATATGGGATACTCTTGTAGAAACTCACGAAGGAACGACCGAAGTCAAGAGATCTAGATTGAACACGTTAAGTTAAGAGTACGAGTTATTCCGAATGCAACCGGGAGAATCAATCCTCGACTTGAAAAAAAGATTCGTGCATTTGACAAATCACTTGAAAGAACTTGGTAAGACACTAACTAATGATGAACTTAATCTTAAAGTGCTTAGGTCTTTAACAAGAGAATGGCAACCCAAAGTGACGGCGATTTCCGAAAAGAAAAGTTTATCAACAATGACATCCGCTACTTTATTCGGAAAGCTTCAAGAATATGAGACGAAACTTGGACTGTTGGAGAAACATGAGGTTCAAGAGAAGAAATCCAAGAGCATTGCCTTAAAAGTTGAGTCCAAAGTTGTGAAGAAAGAAGACAATCCCGAAGAGGACGAAAACTTTATGCGTCTTGTAAAAAGACTAGGAAAATATTTTGGTGCAGAAAATAATATTGGAAACTCTAGTTACACAAGAAGAAAGAAGTTCTCAAAGAACAAAGAAAGAGAAGCATCAACATCAAATGAAGACATTACATGCTATGAATGTGGAAAACAAGGCCACATCAAACCGGAATGTCCCAAACTCACAAAGAATCGTGACAACAAAGGAAAGAAGGATTACAATAAGAAGGCCTACATTGCTTGGGATGACAATGAAATAAGTTCTTCAGCGGATTCCGATAGTGATCAAAGCGCAAATCTAGCATTGATGGCATCACATCATTCCGACGATGAAGGCGATGAGGTTAGTAGTAACTTTTCAATTTTTGATAATGATGCTCAAGGAGCAATTGATGAACTTTTAAGTGAATGCAAAATTCTATACAAAACCATTTCATCTCAAAAGAATCAAATATCAACTTTGGAAGAAAATATTGAGAAAATGAAAAATAATCTCAAAGATGAAAAGGAAGAATTAATCAAGAATTTTGCATGCACTAAATGTGAGTCACTTGCTTTTCAAATAGTTCAATTGAAGAGAGTTATTGAAAGATATGAAAAAGGTCAAATCGGATTGGAACATGTTCTTAGTAGTCAAAGATACTCAAATGATAAAAGTGGTTTAGGTTATTCAAATTTTTCTAAACATACTTCTAACAAGACCATTTTTGTAAAAGCTAAAGAACAAATTCCTCTAGATAAAAGTAACAAGCCTAAAGTGGTTCATCAATATAATAATAGGAAAAGGAACAAATCTTATTATAAAAAGAAATCTTATCCTCCTAGATATAAAAGCAAATTTGAGCCTACATGTTTCTATTGTGGTATTAAAGGTCATACTCCTAATGCATGTTATGTTAGAAACTTTAGTGTTGCTCAAGGCCATTATGTATGGGTTAAGAAAGGAACTAACTATCATGGACCCAAAGCACATTGGGTACCAAATAAAACTTAATTGTTTTGTAGGTTTACTTGGAGACCACTTCAAAATCTATGCTTTATTGATAAAGTGGTTGTTCTAAGTTTTTGATGGGAGGCATAAACTAACTTTCAAATCTAGTTCCAAAGTCCAAGGGTTATTTTACATATGGGGAATACCTTAAAGGAAGAATTCTTGGCATGGGCAAAGTTGAAGCACTAACTTTCACATCCAATTGAAGATATACTTTAAGTTGACAAACTAAAGCATAATCTTCCAAGTATAAATCAACTTTGTAACAAAGACTTCAAAATCATGTGTCGGCAAGAATAATTATTTGATGAAGTCTCTCATGAGGTAAAACTCATAGGTAAACATTATTATTTTGTTTTATTCTTAATTTTTCATGATTTCTTTACATATTTCAAGTCTTTTCCCATCCTTTTTGCTAATGACAAAGGGGGAGAAGAAATATGTGTTTGTGTTTGTTTTTTTTCTATCAAAGTGCAGCTAGAAAAGACTCTCTAAAAATCATGAATTTAGGGGGAGTCTTTTGTGTTAGAGAAACAAAAATAGAGCAAACTTTCAAAATTGGGTTGTCATCATCAAAAAGGGGGAGAATGTGAAGGCAAGCCTCTAAATGGTTTTGATGAAGACAACATTATTCATTCAAGATGTTATGCATGCTCAAAAAGGAAATGGATCAAGACATTGAAGCGAGAACAAGATTTCATATTATTTAAAGTCTTGAAGATTTATCTTGGATTGATCAAAGGTATAACATTCATCTCTTGATAATGTTTATGCAAGTGCTCAAAAGTGTCTCATGCATGCTATATAAGTTTAAGGGTGTTAGAAAATATATGCCATAAGTTTCATGCTTTTAAAGAATTGTTTTTAAACCTTTTTTAACAGTGTTAATCGGTTAACACTTTGGTTAATCGATTAACCAGTTGGAATTTGAATATTTTTTTTAATTTCTTTAAACATGCAGTTGTTGGTAAATTATGGCGTTTTGAACCGCCGTAATTTGCATCGTTTTGAAGAGTATTTTACTTTTGAATATTTTCTGCACGTTGACGTGTGTTAATTTTAAACATGCAGTTGTTGGTAAATTATGGCGTTTTGAACCGCCATAATTTGCATCGTTTTGAAGCCGTATTTTACTTTTGAATATTTTCTGCACGTTGAGGTGTGTTAATCGATTAACACTGATGCAGTGGCTAAAAATAGGCAACTTTTCATGTCTTTGTGTCTAAAACTTTTCTCAAATGAATCATGGCATCCCCTCATCATTGATACCTATTTGTAGAGATGTTTTAGCAATATATAAACATCATAATGTCAGAATTTCAAATATACCTCCTTTACATAAAACTTCAAAAACAATCATTTACATAAAATATTCATTTTCACAAAGTGTTCATAAAACTTTCAAAAGTGTGAAACTTGTGCATCAAACTTTCATATATTATTATCTAAGTTTCATCATACACTTGAACAATTGCTTGTACATTATTAAAGTGATTGTTACATAAGGAGAAGATTGATAGTACTACACTTTATTCAAATCATCAAAGAAGATTTATTTCTGTTTGACTTGTGATCCAGGATTGTTGGACACAAGGGTTAGTGTTGAAGAGGATTGTTCTTCATACACTTGTTTACCTATAGGTTAGATAGTAAGCATCACCATTGGTGTGAGTAGGTTGTACAATAATTCTAACTATAGTGAAATCTCTTTCGAGTCGAAAGGGGAGTAGATGTACCTTCGGAGTGTGAAGGGAACCACTATAAATTCCGGTGTCTTTTTACTTTCCGAAATTTATTTTTCTGCACTTAAACAAAAAAATAACCAAGAACCAGAAACAAAATCGAAGAATTTTTAACCACCTAATTCACCCCCCCCCCCCCTCTTAGGCGCATTTACAACTTACAGGAAGCTCCTCGACAGAAGGTTGGACGAGTCTGTCGATCGACACATGCAAGCTTCGGTCGAAGTCAAAACGTTTTGAGCGGAGAATGGGAACATGGGAACATAAAGAGGTCGTGGGTAGTTATGCGCCAAGATGGGGGAAGTGGACTGACACGTGGCACCACAAGAAGGCTTTGTAACCTCCCGACTGTTATTTTCTAACTAGTATTTAAGCCAATGTTAGGTGAGAATTCGAAGGTGGCAATTTGAACATTTACAGTAGGGGTAAAGCTTGAAGTACCAAAGCGTTTACGAGAACAAAGTTACTCTCCTCACAAACAATGTATTTTGCCTCCACTTTATAATTATAAGTCATTTAATCTTTGCAAAGTTTATCTTTTGTCTTGTCTCGCTTTATCGTTTAACCTTTTTGTTTAAGTACTTTATTGTTTCTACTTTTCATTTTACCTTTATTACTTCCCTGACTCGTCAAGAGTCTCGTTTACACCCTTTCAACCAGTCAGAAAGATTGTTTACCAAATATCCATACACCCAAAACATTAAGTTCGGAACTCCTTAGTCGGTCCTGCAAGTAAACTCATATAGGAAGGTTAGGGATTATTGCGCAAAACAACATCGGTTTATCAAAAATCAACTAATCTTCTGTTATAGTGTTCCAAGCATGATCATCACTCATAATGGATCGAACTTGAACAACAAAATGATGAGAGAGATGTGTGCAGAGTTCAAAATTGAACACCATAACTCTTCTCCTTACAGACCCAAGATGAACGATGTTGTCGAAGCTGCAAACAAGAACATAAAGAAGATTATTCAACAGATGGTTGTGACTTATAAAGACTGGCATGAAATACTTCTTTTTTATTTGCATGGGAATTACACATCAGTCTGCACTTCAACACGGGCAACTCTTTTCTCTTTGGTATACGGCATGGAAGCAGCGCTCTTGATAGAAGTTGAGATTCTATCAATGAGAGTCTTGATGGAAGATAATTTGTCCGAGGCTAAATGGTGTCAGAGCATGTATGATCAATTGAATCTGATTGAAGAAGAGAGGATGATAACTTTATGCCATGGTTAGTTGTATCAACAAAGAATGAAGAAAGCTTTTGACAAAAAGGTCTGACCTCGCATATTCAGAGAAGATGACCTCGTGCCTAAGAATATCCAATATTTCATTTCTGATTCTAGGGGAAAGTGGACTCCTAATTATGATGACCCATATATTGTCAAGAAGGCCTTTTCTGGTGGTGCATTAATTCTTGCAACTATGGATGGTAAAGAGTTCACTCTTCCTATGAATGTTGATGCAGTCAAGAAATACTTCGCCTAACAAAAATAAAAGAGCGGCTCGCTAAGTTGAAAACCCGAAAGGGCGGCTTAGGAAAAAATGAGCGCCTCGATGGGCTGAAAACCCGAAAGGGGCGGTTAAGGCAAAAATTAGAGACATAAACAAAAATAATCATCCCGGTAGATTGAAAACCTAAAAGGGAAATCTAGGAAAAAGTTAGGGATAATGGTAAATAATTGCATCATACCAGATTGGATCATCTAAGGCGACCTCATCCATCAAGAGTTCTCAATCAAATTGCTCTCAGTGGGAAGCTTAAGAATGTTTGGAATTCAAAAGTTGTTAGGGAGAAAAGTGGTCATCGTATTTTAATGTAGCATTTTCCCTTTAATTACTATTTTCAAAAAATTTAAAATTATCCATGGAATCACACCATTTGTTGATTACCATTCCTTCAATGAAATTTGAGACTTTATCCATTTATTTGCAATTCTTATTTTATTTTATCTTGCAAAATGTCATTTTTACTTTTGATAGCAAGTATTGAAACAAAAGCTTTTATTTTTGACAGAAATGTGTGTGTTTTCCTTTGATTTATGAATATAAGAAGGAACATCAACAATTTCTCCAAGAACGGTTAAAGCTTAAGATGTAGGACTATGTGTTTTTGTGATCTACCTTGCAAGTATCCCCAGATGATGGATCTTTACTTCAAGTTTGCTATGACATGTTAAGGTGTATGGATCAGTATCCCCCAGTTGATGTCTTTGGGAGTTAACGTTCCCCATTGAAGTACTAAACCTAATTCCCCAACCAAGCTTTGATTCAGGTTCCTCCATCTGAGGGTTCCTTTCCTAGCAGAATACATAATTTACTTCATCCGGAGCCTGGAACCCTCAACTGAAACGGAGTTCGTGTGGTTGTCCTTTTTAATTAGACAAAGGTTGTCTGGATTTATCCTCAGTGTTGTTTATCTCCAGTGATGGCTAGCCAAATATCTGGTTATATTGTGATGTTTATTTCATCACCACTTTAACTGTTGCATCTGTTTTGTCAACATAAACATAACAAACATACATGCATAGCTAAACTCATAGTCATATTCATTTCACATTTTCTTGATGTGATCACTTCACCTTGGTTGTGTTTCTCCCCAAGTGACACTTTTTTTACTCCAATAGAGTTGTCAACCTTAAGCAGAAAGTGTATATCCTTTCTGTTTCCCCACTGAGTTATCCCTCATGAAATATTTTTCTTTTTCTTTCCTTTCCTTCCATGGATCGGGAAAATCCACTGTTGGGTTTTGTTCCTCATTGGTAGTGTCTTGTTTGACAGTTTCTTTCCAGTTTATTCCTGGATTGAACTCGGTCTCTGTTGATTTTAATAATTGAGTCTCTCTAGGTTGTGAAACCTGGATTGAGAGTGCATTTATTTTGCACCTTTGAATACTTTGTCCCCTCAATAAGAATCTATTGGTGGTTCCCCATTGAAGATAAGTTTTATTTCCCCAACAATATTGTTACAACACTCCCTTGAAGTTTATAACCAACATCGAGTGGTGATCTCTTTATTTGAGAAGCTTGTTTTGTTCCTGGATTTCCTTGTGAATGACAAATGGTAATCTCTTCCCGAGAAGTTTGTTTGTCCCCAATGAAGCTATCAATACCTCAAATTACCCTTCATTAAATGGCTATCTCTCTGGGAAGTTTCCGTTAGAGAAGTTTTAAGATCAACATATCAATTTTCCTTTCATCAGATGGTAATCTCTCCGAAAGTCTCGAAGAGAAGTATGCTAAAGTTATTTCTCATCAAATGGTTATCTCTCCGAAAAATTCCATTATAGGAGTTTGTCGAATATTATTACAAGTGTTTCATCTGATTCATGAAATGTAAACCACAGTTAATGGCAGCTTCCCCAGTAAGTTTATTGTCAAATTATGGTTATATCCCTAGTAAGTGTCGGTGAGAAGTTTGATGAAGATCCATACAAATGATTTTCTCTTTATTTGAGAAATCTATTTAGCAAATTAATTGACCCACATCTCTTTAAAGATCCCCGGTGAAGTTATCAATTCAGAAAATGGTTACCCTTTTAGAAGCTTGTTTGCTTGTCCTTTTCAAGTGGAAGACTAGATTAAAGAAGAATCTGAGACTTGTTCATGGTTTATGACAAGAATCATGGGGAGGTTTATTACCCTTTTCAAGTGGAAAACTTGATTAAAGAAGAAACCGCGACCCGTTCGTGGTTGTTGACCCGAAGCGTTGGAGAGGTTTATTTTATCTTTTTCAAGTGGAAAACTTGATTAAAGAAGAAACTGAGACCCGTTCGCGGCTTACAACCCGGAGAGTTTGGGAGGTTTATTTACTTTTTATGAGTAGATTATTTCGTTAAAGAAGAAACTAAACCATATTTTGTTAATGGAAGTTTGTTATTCTTCAACTGGACTCGTTATTTGAACAGGCGGTCATCTCTTTATCTGAGAAATTTGTTGCAATCAGATATTTTTCCTGATTTTATTACCTTTGCTTAGACTACCATATGTTTGGTAGTAGGTAATATTTCTATCCCTTGTGAGTCTACCTTACGATTGGTAGTTGACAGTCTCTTCCCCAATGAAGTTCCTATCTTTCCAATTGTCAGAATCACATTTTTTTTTACAACGAAGTTGCAACCCTTTCCGAGTAATCTTAATCCTTTCCCAGTAATATTAATCATTTCCCACTAGATTAGTTTGTTGTTATTCCCATTTGGTGTTATTTCCCACATAATCTTTTTCTGCATTCATATCATATCATATCATTTTGTGGCATCTTAGGGGCCAAAATTGATCATGTTTGTATTTAAGTCTCTCATATCTCGTCGAGACAAAAATGTCAATCTTCATATCTTCGGATGGAAGAAACTTAAATAGGGCCATCTGTCATACCCTAAATTTTACCCCTAAGATCCCATCTCATTTTCATCATTTGCATAGCATAAAACACCTCATGTGTGTGTCTTTTATGCATTACCAACCTTATGAAAATACAAAAATACGTTTTGTCTTGTTTGATTCTTTAACAAGGTAGGTGTGTTGGTTTAAGGAGCTCAAGTGATTGATTAGTTAAGATTATAGGTACTCCTAAATAATTAAAGCCTCTCATTCATTCACAATAGTCAAGTGATTTCCATTCATCATAATCAAGTTCAAGATTGCATCCACTCAAGATTGACAAGTTCCAAATTCATCTGATGCCTAAATTAGGGTTTTGATCAAGATTGCTCTGATGTTGACTTTTTGACCAAGACATGATCTAATGGTTTGAAATATGATTCAAGGTACTTAAGTTCTTCATTATGATCCATTCATGTGCTTCAGTTGGCTAAAGAATTTTGATTCATTTATCATTGAAGATTTGGAATTCATTTGATGAAAAGTCAACTACTCAAGGTCAAAGTTTGACTTTTGATATTTTTTGGTCAACCATGGGTTTCTCAAGTCAAGAATCACGAAAATATGGTTGATGAATGGTTTTGATCAAGAAAATCAAAAATAATAAAGGAAAAGTTCAAAAATGTCAAATATAGGGTTTTCAAAATTTCTCGAAGTTATGAAATTGCATGTTCATGAAGCCCACTTTACAAGTTTGTAACTTCTTCCTCAAGTCAACATTTTTAATGATCAAAGGGTGTAATTGTAGATGGTGTTCCATACTTCAACTTTGTAGAAAGAATGAACCAAATATCTCATAAGGATTGGAATATATGAAGTGATGAAGATGAGATCTCAAAGTTGTAAAATTATTCAACACTTGGAGAATTTTCCAAGTGTTTAGCAGTTAAGATTATCAGAGTTGATGGTCAAACATATCCATAATTCAAGATGAATCTCTTGAAATATCCAACATGAAAGTTGTAGAGGATGGGAATATATTCCCAAAGATCCCATTGGCATAAATTTATCACACTTGAGCTAGAATTTTTCAAGAAGGAAAGTCAACATGTTAGGCCAAATTGAAAGCCCATCTTCATGTCAAGTTTCATGTTCAAACCAAAGCCAAACCTTAAGATCTTACTTTGTAGACTATGATGCTTATAAGTCTCAGCATAATGAGTGTTTTACATAAACCATTGATGAATTACACAAGGTCTTAAACCATTATCCAAACAACATACCATTCATGGATCATTTTGCCATAAAGCTTCATTGCCATTTCCATAAAGATCACTTTTCCCAACCACTTTTGCTTGGATCTTTGTAAATATATATTGCTTTGATATTACTCTATCTAAACACAAAAAGCAAAAGCACTTTTGTACTTTTCACCGTTTTTTTAGATTTGATCCAAAGTCCATCAAACAATACCAATAACCACTGCACCAAATCTGAATTCATTCGCTATAAAAGGAAGCCTCATTGCAATGCTCCAACACATAAAACACATTTATTATCAAGCAAGAAATAACATCAAATCATTATTGCACTCTTTCCACATTTTCACTAAAGGAAACTAAAGAGATCATTATTTCTCATCTGGAAGTGCTTTTGAAGGTGTAATGGACACACTCTGTAAAAAAAGCTCATTTTGAACTCCCTCATTAAAGCATCATTTTCACTCATTCTTGTTACCATTATGTTTGTTTTGAACATGAACTCTCTCATAAAAAGCTCATTTATTTTGTTATTTAGTTTTTAATTTTTATATTAAAATATCCAAAAATAAATAAATATTATTTATTCCTTTTTATCTTTTCATCTAAGTATGCTTTGATACAATTTTTCTCATGATTAATTTGCTCCCATTTTTTATCCATATGTGTTGAACACCTTGATTATACTTGGACTTAGACTTGATGATAACTTGTTTATTTTATTTGTACTTGAAGTACATGGATGTTTATGGTTGATGACTTGCTTTGAAACCCTAATGTATGAACCTTAGAGGCATGAACCCTAATGACTTGAACCCTTGTATGAGGTGAACTTTTGTCATAAAGTAATACTTTGATATGCTTCGAACTTGCTCTTAAACATTTCTTTAATCTTGATGCATGACATATTTGTTTAAAGTTTAACATGCTTGTATGTTCCTTATAGGTCCATTTTTAAAATGCCTTGACCATTGCTTTACATGTCTTGTGATTGATACCATGATATATCTTGTTTGATGTTTTGACTTGATGAACTTTGCAAAATTATTCTTGAGGAAAATTTTGTTTGTATGGTTCATGTGTTATGAACTATTCTCTATACCACGCATTTTGCTTTATTCTTTATTGATGACCTTGATTGGTGTCTTAAGATGTTTAAGCTGGATACATGGTAGTGACTTTGTTCATATGCTTTCTTGGTGCATATTGTTAATCTATGATATTTCTTGCATGATACTTGTACTTATGTTTCAATCGAAGGGAAAAGGATTATAGTTGACTTATTGTCATGTTCATATTTATTGTGTCTGTTTGTAGCTTCCTTTACCCACCTTGTGCCCTTTAACCTCTTCTAAACCCTAGTCCAATCTTAGGATTTTTCAAACTTGAACTTCTTTCATAAAAAACCTTGACTTTAGGTCATTGAATTTTCAAACTTTCTTTCTTCATAAATGCTTCAAAAAAACTTTAAGCATGTCAAACTCTTTCTATAAGACAAAAAAACACAAATCTCATTCAAAACTTTTTCCACCCGCCTTTTTAATTTTAAACACTTTTTCAAAAGAGACTAGACATGAATCATCTTTATAGTTTATATATAAATATCTTACCCCATATTAATGATTGAAATTGATGTTGATTCTTTTCCATATGAAGGAGTTAGTGGCATACTTGTAGATTCTATATCCAAGTTGAAGCCATTCCTTCATAATAATGCAAAGATCCATCTTCACATATTTGAGGTGGTTTAGATGAATATTCTCTTTAAGATGACGCCTTGTCTCTTCTTTTAAAATTAATTAAACAAGCTTTTTTGTTATTTGTACCCCGAACTACAAGATTTTGATCCTTCATTGATACGTAGACACAAGACTTTATATCTTTTCAAATAATAAAAAAGTAATAAAACACACTTTTCTTCTCATCTCCCCAATCTTTAGCAAACAATAATAACCAAACACAAATATCTAAAGAGGTTCCTATAGGATACTATAGATGATTAGGGTGATAGTACCTTCCCTTTTCATAACAAACCCCAAACCTTCAATCTCTTTATTGCACTATTTTTCATTGCATATTTATGGGTTATTTTATATTTTCCCCTTCCCTTGGATAAATTAAAGTTCGATGGTGACATTTTGTTTTGCGAGTCAAGTTAACCTAATATCTTGGTCTCCGATTCTCACTACGACACCCACTTAATGACATAACTTCTTCAATTATTAATATAAGAAACCAGGTTGTTAATACACAACCAAATGGATCATGTATTCCATATATTAAAAGACGAAATGTTGGTGTTATTCAAGATTTGGGTGTTAATATTATAAATAAGTTTGTAAGTGAGAGTTAACCACCTGCTTCATCATCAACAAGTCAGATACCAACAAATGAAGCTACAATCTTGACTCTAACTCCTGGTGAACAAATTCAAAGTGAAGTCTCTCATGATGAAACGTTAATGATTGAATACTCAAGTGACGGTGTTGGTGAATACCAACATGAAGATTCTAACTCTGGTACAAGCTCAATTTTTGAAGATGATGAAACTTATGATTCTAATTATTCGTTTGTTGGACATGAGAATATTGGTACATATTATTATACTATAATCATTCTACTGTAATTTCTATGTATACTTTGTTTTATAATATATGTACAATATTTTTGTCCAAACAACCAAGTACTCAAATTATTGTTTTGTTATTCAGGATATTCAGATATTAGATATCCTATTATTGAATGCAGACATTGTGGAGCATTAATGTGGTATCAATAGAGGATTGGAAAAAAACAGATATACGAAAACGCCTAAGTACTAACTTTATTGTGGAAATGGTAAGGTTCAGTTGCAAATTTTGAAATCAGTGTCGTTATTACTTAAGCATTTTTTGTTTGATCGTGATGGACCAGATAACAGAAATTATCAGAAGCATGCTAGATTATACAACACTATGTTTTCTTTCACGTTTGTAGGATTAAAGATCTACAATAACTTCCAAAGAGGAAAATGGCCACCGAACCTTAGAATACACGATCAATCTTGCCATATAATTGGGAGCATGTTGCCTTTACCTAGCCATTCTCCAAAGTTTGCTCAACTATACATTTATGACCCTGACAATGAGATTCAAAATAAGATTCAAGGAATAATGTAATCACTATTTATACTTATTATAAATCAATTTGGTATATATTATTTGTCTACTCCTTATGATTAACATGTATTCTATATGTATTATATTATAGTAACCACTTGATAACATGCAATATCAACCCAAATATTCTTCCATAAATTGTTAATGAGTTGAAAGTTATGTTGGATGAGTACAATATACATGCCAAGTCTTTTTGTAGATGTTTTTGATTAGCTGCATTTTATGTTAAAACACTTACTGTACTTAGATGTCTTGACTGATGTCATGACATGCTTAAGTAGTATGCTGCAGGATTAGCTAATACAGGATTTACTGGATGTCAAACTGAATGTTATGACATTCATTCATGACAACATTTTCTGGATGTCAAACTGAATGTTATGACATTCATTCATCACAACATTTTCTGGATGTCAAACTGAATGTTATGACATTCATCCCTGACAGCAGATGCTGAAGTATAGGCTGATTTTTCTGTTATGTTTCAGTATTTATCTCAGGCTGATTTTCAGGAAACTAACAACTGTGCTAAAATTAAGAGACCTAGCATATAGCCTATTTGTTAGCACCCTAATGTGTGGAAATTAGGTTAACTTGCTTAACCCAAATTTTATGAAATTCAAGTTCAAGGCCCAAGTACTGCATTATAAAAGGATGGCAATCCTACTTTCAGCAATTCAGGGATTTGAAGCGTGAAGAATTAAATATATCATTATATATCCTTGTTGAACTTTCATTGTATCTTGAATTAGGTTTTACTTATGAGCCAAGCAATTATCACCTAGATGATTGCATTGGACTAGGGTGTTTATTGAGTTGTAATTGTTGTGTCACTCTAAGCTTTTAAGCGTGAGTGTTGTGTTTCTTGATTAAAGCTTTTAAGCACAATCAAGAGTTGTTTGAAGTATATCTTCACCACTGACTTTAAAATTCTTAATGGTTGTAATCATTGTTGTGATTGAGGGGGAGTGAGTAGGTACTCAGGTCTTAGTTTAGATTGAAATTGCATTGAGTAGGTCTTAAGTGATAGGATTAAACTGGTGGTTTAAGTCCTGAATTAATACCTCTTATAGTGGATTTCCTCCCTGGCTTGGTAGCCCCCAGAGTAGGTGTGTTTGTCACCGAAGTGGGTAAACAATTCTCTGTGTCGTTTACTGCTTTTTACATTTACTTTCTGCATACATTACCTGTCTGCACATAATTGGATGTCATAACATCCAATGTGACATCGATAGTCTGTTACTAGAATTTCAATTGGCATCAGAGCATGCACCCTGGCTGTTAATTTATGGGTGAGATCTAGGGACGTTACTTTCTAGTACCATGGACAAGGATGTAGGATTCTCAAATAGACCACCCATGCTGGATGGTTCTAACTATGATGACTGGAAACCTCGTATGATAGCCTTCTTGAGGTCTCTAGATAGCAAGGTCTGGAGAGCTGTCAACAAAGGATGGGAACATCCAAAGAAGACAGGTAAAAATGGAATCATTATGCAAATTCCTGAAGAAGAGTGGGACAAAGAGCAAGAGGCATTAGCCCTTGGAAACTCTAAGGCTTTGAATGCACTGTTCAATGGGATAAATAAGAACATTTTCAGATTGGTGCATCACTGTGAACTGGCTAAAGAAGTTTGGGATACTCTCAAAACAACTCATGAAGGTACCTCCAAGGTAAGGATGTCTAAACTCCAGATGCTGACTACTAAGTTTGAAAGTCTGAGGATGAAAGGGGATGGGACTATTCATGACTTCCACATGAATATTCTTGAAATTGCCAACACTTCTGCAGGCTCAGGAGAGAAAATGTCTGAAGAAAAAATTGTAAGAAAGATTCTTAGATCATTGCCTAAGAGATTTGTCATGAAGGTTACTGTTATAGAAGAGGCTCAAGATATTTGCAATATGAAGTTTGATGAGCTTATTGGTTCTCTCCAAACTTTTGAAATGGGCTTGTGTGAGAATGGTGAAAAGAAAAACAAAAGCATAGCTTTTGTATCAAATACTGAAGAGGATTCAGAAGAAGGAAATATTGGAGGTGATGAAAGCATATCAGAAGCTATAGCCATGCTTGGAAGACAGTTCAACAAGTTCATAAAGAAGATTGATAAAAAAGGTAGACCAAATGTCAAGAACACTTCATCTGACATCAGTAGAAGATCAAAATCTGAAGAAAAGTCCAACCAAGGCAAGGGAATCTAGTGTCATGGATGTGAAGGTTTTGGACACATTAGAGCTGAATGTCCTACCTTCCTTAAGATGCAAAAGAAGGGACTATCTGTCACCTGGTCTGAGGGAGACTCTGAGAGTGAATCAGAAGGAGAATCTGCAAAACATGTCACTGCACTAACTAGTGTCTGTGCCTCTGATGATGACTAAAGTGGAGATGAACTTACATTTGATGAACTTGCTGCTTCATATAAAGAGTTATGTGTCAAAAGTGCAGAAGTGTGTCTACAAGAAGAAAAGCAGAAGAAACTTATCAAGGAACTGGAAGATGAGAAGAAGAAGCATCTGATAGTCATAGAGGATCTAAATGGTGAGATAACCTTGTTGACCTCTAAGCTAGATCAAATGACAAAATCCATCAGAATGCTGAATAAATGAACTGACACTTTGGAAGAAATTCTAAAGGTGGGACAGAAATCAGGAACCATGTCTGGTTTAGGCTTTGTTAAGGAATCTTCATCTGAATTCAAAAGCTCAAAGGCTGAAGTTCAGAAAATCAAGCAGAAGTCACAACCAATGTCACAACATCATGGAAACAGGAGGATTAACCATCAAAAGAAGAAATTTCAAAGATGGAGATGCCACTACTGTGGAAGATTTGGTTACATTAAACCCTTCTGCTACAGGTTGCATGGTTATCCTAACCAAACCCCTCAAGTCAGACCTAAGCAGAAGGCACCTAAGCATAATGCCCCTATCAAGAAACAACAATGGGTTGCTAGAATAGCTCACACATCTCTAAGGGCATCTACCAAAGAAGACTGGTATTTTGATAGTGGGTGCTCAAGACATATGACTGGGATGAATAACTTATTGGTAGATATACAACCTCATACTACCAGTTATGTGACCTTTGGGAATGGAGCTAAAGGAAAAATCAAAGGTGTTGGTAAGCTGGACATTCCTGGAGTTCCAGAACTGAATAATGTGTTGTTAGTAAAAGGACTAACTGCTAATCTCATCAGCATAAGCCAGTTATGTGATCAAGGCTTCTATGTACAGTTCACTAAGGAAGAATGTGTTGTGACAAATGGAGAAATAAGGAAGTTATGAGAGGATCCAGATCCAAAGATAACTGCTATCTATGGGAACCTAAGGTCTCAAACGACTCCTCAATATGCTTCTCAGCCAAGGAAGAAAAGGAAGTGAAGTTGTGGCATAAAAGACTTGGACATCTTCATTTAAGAGGAATGAAGAAGATCATATCCAAGGAAGCAGTTAGAGGAATCCCAAAGCTGCTTATTGATGAAGGAAAAGTCTGTGGAGAATGTCAAGTTGGCAAGCAAACCAAGATGTCACATCCTAAGCTTGGACATCCTACAACATCCAAAACTCTAGAACTTTTGCACATGGACTTAATGGGACCTATGCAGGTTGAAAGTCTTGGTGGGAAGAGACATGCTTATGTGGTTGTTGATGATCATTCCAGATACACATGGATAAGCTTCATCAGAGAAAAATCATATGCATTTGATGTCTTCAAAGATCTATGCATAAGACTCCAAAGAGAAAAGGATAGTAGTGTTGTCAGAATAAGAAGTGACCATGGAAAGGAGTTTAAAAATTCCAAGTTTGATGATTTTTGTTCATCTGAAGGAATAAGTCATGAGTTGTCCTCACCTATTACTCCTCAACAAAATGGAGTAGTTGAAAGTAAGAACAGAACTATTCAATAATCTGCTAGAGCTATGATTCATGCAAAGAAGCTTCCTATGCACTTTTGGGCTGAAGCCATGAATACAACTTGTTATGTTCACAACAGAGTTACCTTGAGAAAGGGAACCTCTTCCACTTTGTATGAAATATGGAAAGGCAGAAAACCTACTGTGAAGTACTTTCATATCTTTGGAAGCAAATGTTATATTCTTACAGATCGTGAACAGAGAAGAAAAATGGACCCTAAAAGTGATGAGGGTATATTCCTGGGATACTCTACTAACAGCAGAGCATACAGAGTTTTCAACTCCAGAACTAATGTCCTGATGGAATCCATAAATGTTATTGTTGATGATAAAGATGAAGAATCCAATGTCATAGAGGATGTTGGAATATTCCTTGAGACTTCAACAGAAAATGTACAGGATACTCCTCCTGGACTTGAGTTAGAAGCATCCAACAAAGTGCCTTCTATCAGGATTCAGAAAGACCACCCTAAGGATCTTATCATAGGAGATCCCAATAGTGGTGTGATTACCAGATCAAGGGAGAATAGCTCAAATTCTTGCTTTGTATCCAAGGTTGAACCTAAAAATGTGAAAGAAGCTCTGACTGATGAATATTGGATCAATGCTATGCAAGATGAACTAGAGAAGTTTAAAAGGAATGAAGTATGGGAGTTAGTTCCAAGACCTGAAGGGACTAACATCATTGGTACCAAGTGGATTTACAAGAACAAGTCTGATGAGAAAGGAGTAATCACTAGGAATAAAGCAAGACTAGTGGCACAAGGGTATACTCAAGTTGAAGGGGTTGATTTTGATGAGACTTTTGCACCTGTTACAAGACTTGAGTCAATAAGGTTGTTGTTAGGTGTTGCCTGCATTCTGAAGTTCAAATTGTTCCAAATGGATGTGAAGAGTGCCTTTTTAAATGACTACTTGAATGAAAGAAGTCTATGTGGAACAACCTAAAGGGTTCAGTGATCCTAATCTACCAAAAGTTGTGTACAAGTTGAGGAAAGCTCTGTATGGATTGAAGCAAGCTCCTAGAGCTTGGTATGAGAGGCTGACTGAATTTCTGACTACTAATGGTTACAGAAAAGGAGGGATAGATAAGACTTTATTTGTGAAGGATGAAGATGGAAAAACCATGATTGCCCAAATATATGTGGATGATATTGTCTTTGGTGGAATGTCAGATAGAATGGTGAAACATTTTGTTAACCAGATGCAATCTGAATTTGAAATGAGTTTGGTTGGGGAATTGACTTATTTTCTTGGACTGCAAGTTAAACAGATGGAAGATTCTATGTTTCTCTCCCAAAGCAAATATGCCAAGAACATAGTTAAGAAGTTTGGTATGGATAATGCTAGTTACAAAAGAACTCTTGCACCTAGTCATTTAAAGTTAACTAAAGATGAAGGAGGTTCTAGTATTGATCAATGCTTGTATAGAAGCATGATAGGTAGCCTACTATATCTAACTGCTAGTAGAACTGATATTACCTATGCAGTTGGTGTGTGTGCTAGATACCAAGCAGAACCCAAAGTGAGTCACTTAAATCAAGTCATGAGGATTCTCAAGTATATTCATGGGACTTGTGATTATGGTATGCTCTACTCTCATGGCTCTGAGCCTATCTTATTTGAGTATTGTGATGTTGATTGGGCTGGGAGTGTTGATGACAGAAAAAGCACATCAGAAGGATGTTTCTTCTTGGGAAACAATCTCATATCTTGGTTCAGCAAGAAACAGAACTGTGTATCATTATCCACTGCAGAAGCTGAGTACATAGCAGCTGGAAGCAGTTGTTCCCAACTGGTATGGATGAAACAAATGCAGACTAAGTACAATGTCACTCAGAATGTCATGACATTGTTCTGTGACAATCTCAGTGCCGTCAACATTTCAAAGAATCCTATCCAACACAGCAGGACCAAACATATTGACATTAGACATCACTTCATAAGAGATCTGGTAGAAGACAAAGTGATTACCTTGGAACATTGTCATACCCCAATTTTGTCCGGCCATTTTGGTTTAATCCATGAGATTTCTTTGTTTCAAAAGTCCCATATTTAGAATTTGCATTTTTTTAGAAAAAAATAGAATTATTTTTTTAATTAAAAGTCTCATGTTTAGATTTTTTGTATTTAAAATAGAATTGTGTTGTTTTTAAATTAAATTACTATACTTAGTAATTATGTTGTTCTTTAGATTAATTCATTATACTTAAATTAGAAATTTGTTTTTAAATTAAGTCGTTATACTTAAATTAGAAATTTGTTTTTAAATTAAGTCATTATACTTAAATTAGAAATTTGTTTTTAAATTGAGTCATTATACTTAAATTAGAAATTTATTTTTAGATTAATTCATTATACTTAAGTTAGAAATTTGTTGTTTTTTAAAAAGTTGAAATTGATTAGCATAAATAAATATTGAGATAAATTTTGAAAGATTAAAAGGTTGAATACATAATTATTAATGGTTATTAGACTTTTAATTCAATAAGTTACATAATCCAAGCACACATTTGTCTTAAAAAAAAACCCAATGTAATTACAATGAAATTTGCTACAAATGGGAATAAATCCTAAAGACCAAAGCCAGGTAATCAAATGGAAATCTCTTTGAACTGGGGGGCGCCTCCAACCTTGTTGTATTACAACCCACAAACTATTCATCAAAGTCACTTCATGTTGTAACCTGCAGAGAGAAAAACAACTTAAATAAAAAGCCCTTTCCAAAAGCGCTTAAAGAACTGAAAAATAACTAATAAGTTAATCAGTTTAGCACTTTATCCAGAAGACCAACATGAATACTCAAAAAGCATTTCGAAAATGGCTTAAAACAGTAACATATTTACAAAAATGAAATCCAAAATAACCTGGAATGAAAAGGCATAACAGACAGAGTTTTTTTTAGACTTAAAAATTCATCTGTGAAAAGATTATCAGATATAAGATAACGCAGTAGAAAAATCCAAGGAGGAACCTTTTCATAAAAAAACTCAAGTTTTCAAAAATCTAAGAGAGAGTTTTCTCGTTGAAACTCTGGCCTATGTGAGGTTAGATCCTCCTACCTCTTCAAAAGCGCAACGGTATTAGAGGAGAGAAGAAAAGTGTTGATTTACCTGAAATCCCTACTGGGCGGTAAAACCCCTTGCCTCTCATTTTAAAAAGAACTTGCATAATCTTCATTTATACTGGATTTCGCACTGTCTATCTCGTTTGCTCGCTCCTGGGTGTTTGTCGTTTGAGCTCCGGTTTGAGCGAACCCCTTAGCATTTCGCTCTTTGGAATCCTCGATTCGGACTTCAATCTTTCTCTTCGGTTCTTCGTTTGATCTTTCTTGTTTGTTCTTCGTACTCGTTGGCTCAGGGCGAATCGGTTTTTGTGTTAAGGGTTTAGGGATTTTAGAGGTTGGATTCGAACTCGAAAGGGGGTATTTAGAGGGTTAAGTTGTGTTTTGGGGAGGGTGGTCGGAGAAGAAGGGAGACTCCACCGTAAGCCGTCGCCTTCGGCCGTCTTCTCCGAGAGGAAAGAAAGTTTTTTAGGGTTTGCTGAGTTTTGGAGCGGCTGAAAATTGCAGAGAGAGAAAGGCTATTGAGAAAGCAACGATTCCTTTTCCTTTTTCTGTTTTAAGTTAACCTAGGTGGGTCTGTTTCGGGCCTTCCAGATTTGGCCCATTAATCCCTATCAGCACCCCCCATACGATTGGTTGGTTTTTTTTAAGACCATAATGATTTTTTTTTAATGTTAATTGGAAAAATATCTTAGGATTTAATTAGATAATTTTTTATTTAGAAATAATTATATATTAATTAGAATTCTTTTGTGATTTTGATTTGTTTTAGAATTTTAACTTAATTTAGAATGATTTTAAAATTTAAATCTTTGTTAATATTTTAGGATTTAATTAGATAATTTTTTTAGAAATAATTGTAGATTAATTAGAATTCTTTTGTGATTTAGATTTGTTTTAGAATTTTAACTTGATTTAGAATGATTTTAAAATTTAAATCTTTGTTAATATTTTAGGATTTAATTAGATAATTTTTTTAGAAATAATTGTAGATTAATTAAAATCCTATTGTGATTTAGATTTATTTTAGAATTTTAGTTTAATTTAGAATGATTTTAGAATTTAATTGGAAAATATCTTAGAATTTAATTAGATAATTTTTTATTTAGAAATAATTATAGATTAATTAGAATTCTATTGTGATTTAGAATTGTTTTAGAATTTTAACTTAATTTAGAATGATTTTAAAATTTAAATCTTTGTTAATATTTTAGGATTTAATTAGATAATTTTTTATTTAGAAATAATTGTAGATTAATTAGAATCCTATTGTGATTTAGATTTATTTTAGAATTTTAGTTTAATTTAGAATGATTTTAGAATTTAATTGGAAAATATCTTAGAATTTAATTAGATAATTTTTTATTTAGAAATAATTATAGATTAATTAGAATTCTATTGTGATTTAGATTTGTTTTAGAATTTTAACTTAATTTAGAATGATTTTAAAATTTAATTTTTGTTAATATTTTAGGATTTAATTAGATAATTTTTTATTTAGAAATAATTGTGGATTAATTAGAATTCTATTGTGATTTAGATTTATTTTAGAATTTTAATTTAATTTAGAATGATTTTAGAATTTAATCTTTGTTAATATTTTAAAATTAATATTTTGGATAATAGTTTAGAATTGAGATTTTTGATAGTTTAATATTGTTTTGAGTTTTAATTTAATGATACTTTTATTAGTTGTTTAAATTTTAGTTATTTGTTTTAGATTTAATATTTTATTGTAATTCTCTTGATTATTTCATGTTGATTTCAATTAACACCTAACATTTAACTATTAACTCTAATTTTTAATTTCCGCAATTAACATCTAACTCTTTTAAATTCCGCTTCTAACATTTATTTATTTTTTACTTCACTTTATGCTATATCATTGTACATTCTTCATCTCATCTTAAAATGAACCTAAAAATGATAAAGACTTAAAAGATACAAAAGGATTATAATTCTCATGCCATCAATTCAAACCAATTTTTTAAAAATAAATAGAACTTCTCGATTCAAAGTCGAGCCCATTTTAAATGCCTTTGTAAGTCGATCGCTTGAAAAAGCATCGCCATCAACCTCACATGGCTTACTCTTGGGCTTTCTTACAATGAGACCTACTCGGTTTTAATTAATCGATTAAATGGACCATTCACTAAATAAATTCAATTCATTCACAAGAATGCAATTTTTAAAAAACCTCAATTCGACATCGAAAGTTAAATTAAAATACTTAATCACATCTAAACAACACTTCATTTGAAAATGAAAAGGGGGATGGTTTTGAGTTTTCAACTCCTCTCCTCGATTATTTGAATACGAGTTTTCTTACTCGGTTAGTCAAATGGTCGTCATTTCTAATCCATTTAAGCACAAACAAATCAAATCCTTTTATAACAAGAAACTAAAAGGGAGATAACTTTGAGTCTTCAATTTTTTCTCCACGACTATTTGAATACAAGTTCTCTTACTTGGTTATTCAAATAATTGTCATTTCTTTACAAACTTCCAAACCCGACTAAATCAAATTATTTTCATAGTAAGCTAAATGAAAAGGGAGATGACTTTGAGTCTTCAACTTCTCTCCTCAATTGTTCGAATACGAGTTCTCTTACTCGGTCAGTCGAACTATTGTCATTTTTTGCAAACATATAACCTAATAAAATCATTTTCATATCAATACTATACGAAAAGGGAGATGGCCTTGAGTTTTCAATTCCTCTTCTCAAATGCTTGGATATGAGTTGTCTTACTCAACCATTCAAGTACTTGTCGTCTACGCTAAAATACGTCAACCTTATCTAATCTAGTTTTCATAAATATTCAGATGAAACAGAAAACGGTCTAGAGTCTTCTATTCCTTTTCCCGATTATTAGGATACGAGTTGTCTTACTCGACCGTCCGAGTAATCGTCATCCATTCAAAATACCTTAACTATTATCAACTCCTTTCACAATAAAGGATGAAAAGGGAGATGGTCTAGAGCCTTCGATTCCTCTCCTCGACTATTAGGATACAAGTTGTCTTACTCGACTATCCGAGTAATCGTCATCCAACCAAAAAACATCTTAACCAATCAAAAACACCCAACATATTGATCCAACTTGTCACCCCCGCGTGACCAAAACTCTTTTCAGAAAGAACACTGTTAATCATTTCTAATGCGCACAACAAACCAATGCTTAAGCCTCCGCCGAGAGTAGACAAGCTAGCGTTTAGCCTTTAGAACGCGATCTAAACAGTTGTTCACTAAAAGACACTAACCAACCGTAGTTCCCCGAACTACGAATGCTCTGATTTCCTTATTTAAGGATACGTAGGCAGGAGATTGATGTATCTTCGCGAGCACACTAATAAAAAACCTCCCCTTTCCCTTTCTGAGGTTCTCATCCATTTCTATTTCTAATATCTTATAACCCAAAGATAACAAACAAACATAAATTAACACTCGAAACGCACATTAGAACTAAAAGGTTCCCGTTGAGTACAACGAACGTAAGGGGTGCTAATACCTTCCCCTTATGTAATCCACTCCCGAACCCGAATATGGTTGCGACGACCATTATTCCATTTCCTAAAGGTTTTATCGATATTTTCCTATCCCTTCATTGGGATAAATAAAGTTCGGTGGCGACTCTGTTCGAACATAAATTTTTTCCGCGACCATCGCGAGGAATCGTATTTTTCGAGATGCGACAGATGGCGACTCTGCTGGGGAATAGCTCCAAGCAAGAGAGTGAAGCCTAATTTAGTTCAATTTCTGTATTGTGTGTTAATCTTGTTTGTTTATCTGTTATTTTTTATTTTGCTATTATTATTCTGTCATAATTATTATATTGTGATTTATTGACTATGTCTTATTGGGGGAGCTCTGGTTGATGATACTTTGTGAGATAGGCTCTCCACCCGAGTCTGAGAAAAACCATAAGATTAAGTTGGTGGTTGCGTAATGGGCGCCCACAAGGAGTCTTCCTTGTTGGGAAGAAACGAAGACCCCGCCTAGAGGAGATTCTCTTGAAATATTATTGCCCGACGAGTTTTCGTCACGACGATAGTATTCTCAAGTTGGATCAATGACTCTAGGGACCTTTTAACCCATTATATCTGGTGGTTATGTAGTATTTACCTGAAAAGTCTCAGACTTATTAGGTTAATACGAAAACCCCAATCAGATGAGATCCCTTGGGTGTATTACTACCTTACAGTGGTATTCCCAACCTCTATCTATGACTTTGAGAACCTTATTAGAACCTTGGACTCGAGAGTTGTGTAATATGGACCCACTAGGAGTCTTCCTCTTTGGGATCATACGAAGGCCTCACCCAAACGAGACTCTGTTTAGGGATGTTATTAGCATATGAGTTTTCGTCATGACAATAACTTTCTTAAACATTGATTGATGACTTTGGGAACTTCTTACCTTTAGCATTCTACCAAAAGGGTTTTATTTAGTAACCAAGAATACCCGCCCTCAAGACTTGTATATTAACCTACATGTGACACGCATAATATCATTCATAGCATAACATTCATACTATTTTATTTCCAAGGAATCTGAGTATCATGAGTTGCAGGAATTCAAGAAACATGGAATCAAGCAAAAGAAACATTTACTCCTTCAAGGTCAAGGATCCCGATCTGAAGAATTTACGTAACTTGGTCTCTCAGATGCACCCTGTATACAGAATCAACTTTGGAAAGAATTATGGCAATTTACTCAGCATCCTCAATCAACAAGTGGACCATACAACCTTGATCACTTTAACCCAATTTTATGACTTACCTTTAAGATGCTTCACATTCCAAGACTTCCAGCTAGCACCAACGTTGGAAGAATTTGAGCATCTTGTTAGGATTCCTATGAAGGACAAGCCACTATTTATAGGGACAGATGAATCTTTGTCCCTCGAGGTCATTGCCAGTGCGCTTCACATGGACGAAAAGGAAGCAAAAGACAATTTAGAGACCAAAGGAAATACCAAAGGGTTCTCACTAAGTTTTCTTTTGGAAAGAGATCATACCCTGTTGAAGGCAGAAAGTTGGGATGCTTGTTACTCTGCTATTGCATTGGCTATCTATGGCATCATCCTGTTCCCTAATATGGATGGTTTCGTAGAAATGACTGCCATTTGTGTCTTCCTTATTGGGAACCCAGTACCCACTTTGTTAGCCGATGTCTATTATCACATAAGTCATAGTTATACTAAGAAGAAGGGGTTGATTGCTTGTTGTGCTCCTTTATTGTATCAGTGGTTTCTAGAACATCTTCCGAAGACAGGTGCTTGGGTTGAACAGACAGATATTAGTTGGCCTCAGAGATTGGGATCACTCCGATCTGAAGATCTCTCTTGGTACTCCAAAGAATATATCAACGCAGACATCATATTCAGTTGTGGAGATTTCCCAAATCTACCGCTCATTGGAACTCAAGGATGTGTGAATGCTAATCCAGTTATATCACTCAGACAACTCGGTTACCCAATGGAAGGCCCTCCAGAGGCAAATTCTTTGGAAGCTTTCTTGTTACTTGACTTTGGGGTTGAGAATCCTAGCTTATTCCAGCGAATCAAAGAAGCTTGGAAAAATATCAATCGAAAAGGAAAAGCTGAGTTAGGGAGAGCAAATGGGATTACAAAAGAACCATATTTTCAGTGGGTAAAGGAAAGGGTGCAGATAATTAAAATGTCGTTCGTCATTCAGACACCTATACCTCTTCTTGAACCTAAGCTCACCCATGTCCCTATTGAAGAAATTGAGGAACTTAAGACCACCATGGGAAAGCTAGAAAAAGAGAATGAAGAGCTGCAGACAAAACTCCAACAAACCATCAATGAGAAAAATAATATGAAGTGGGAGCTTGAGACAAAAGAAGTGCAACTTCAAGCCCACGTGGAAAAGTTCAACAAGGAGGAGCATAAGAGAAAGAAGATCAAAGTGGGATTAGAACAGGCTGATCATTGTTTGGATACTCTTAAAGGTCAACTACGACAAGCTCAGAAAGAATGTCAAGACAATGAGCGTTGGTGGCATCTAGCCACAAAGGAGAACAAAACAATAAGGGATACACTTGGGGCTCAGATAAAAGAACTTACCAATTCTGTTCGTCAGGAAAAAGCTAAAGTAGATCGGGAGCGCCGACTCAAGAAAATAGCCACTGAAGCTTCTAGGGTGTCACCCATGGTATGGGAGGAGAAGTGTCGAGAAGTAAGAGATGCCAGGGAGTCTGTAAGCTATTGGAAGAACCAGCTAGAGTCATTACGCCAGGACAACTCCATATGGTTAAAAGAGCGAGACTATGTGATTGAAGATTATGAATCCTTTAAGAAGACCAGAGACTTCTTACAAGGGGACAGGGATAAGTTTCGTGCAAAACTCGATGGGCTAGTAGGATTCTGTAATTGGGCAGCTAAAGAGTTGCCATGGAGGTTGAGAGACGCAGTCGAAGAGTTGAAAGAAGATAGCACTCCTCCAGCCATAATCAATTTCGTTATGCTCTGCAAAGGGTTGTTGAAGAGATTCAATGAGGAACTAGAAGAGCTTCAGGCCAGAAAGCCAGCTGTTTAATTTGCTTATGTCTTGTATTTTATTTCTTTAACAAATGTACTTTGGAATTATGACCTTTTTGGACCTCTATGTTATATATTGGAATGGATGACGTTTAAAAATTACTCCATTATTGCTATTATAAGTATTTTTTTGTTTCTTCGAATTACTAACAACTAATGAAACTCGAATGACTCCCTGGAAATAAAATATGCATAACATTCGCATTATGCATCACACTTCATGAAAATAAAAAAAAACTTACCCAACCTTTTTACCCTTTATCCAGCCACACTGACTAATCGACACCGGTACGAGACGCGAAGCAAATACAAGATGACATTAGAACAAGTGGAGGCCAACCAGGTTACCATGAGGACAAACATCAATATGATCCAGGAGAAGATGGATTAGCTGTTGGAGACAATGCTTGAAATCACTCAGAGAGAGAGAGGAGCGAGGAGGAAGAAGCTAGGGCAAAAAGGAACGATGGCACGCCAGGTCCAAATCCCCAAGACGAAAGTTACGTCCCCACCAAGAAAAGATTGGTTCAGATACCAGTAGGAGGAAAAGGAGATGGAGACAGTGCAGAACCTTCTGATACGTCTACTCATCATGGATCCGAAATTGGAGATGACCAGTATGATACATTCTACATGCCCGATCAACCAAAGCCCAAGATACTTTCAGATCCTGCTGCAGATAGGCTCCGTGCCCTGGAAAAGAAAATCAAAGCCATAGAAGGAAACAACATCTTCGGTGCTTCTACCATAAACATGCGTTTGGTATCAAATTTAGTCATCCTGGCTAAATTTAAAACCCCTGATTTCGAGAAATACAAAGGACAGACTTGTCCAAGAAGTCACTTGGTGATGTATTTCAGGAAAATGGCTGCTCATACCGAAAATGACAAACTACTCGTACACTGTTTCCAAGACAGTTTGAGTGGAGCATCTCTGAGATGGCATATGAGTTTAGAATAGGGCCGAATTCAAAGTTGGGAGGATTTGGTTTACGCATTTCTCCGTCAGTACAAATACAACTTAGATATGGCACCCGACCAAATGCAAGTGCAGGGGATGGCTATGAAGGAGAGTGAGTCATTCAAAGAATATGCCCAGCGATGGAGAGAGTTGGCTGCTCAGGTAGAGCCACCGTTGTCTGAGAAGGAAATGACCGGTATATTTGTGGACACCTTGAAGGACCCATTCTTTGATCGATTAGTGAGCAGTGCCGCATCTGACTTCGCACATCTCGTCACGATTGGAGACCGCATAGAGAAGGGGTTAAAGGATGGAAAAATTCCTAGAGCAATAACAACATCTAGCGCACCAAAGAAATATTCTGGAGGCTTCCCAAAGAAAAGAGAAGGTGAAACAAACACCATATCTAGGAACTATAAAGGGAAGCAACAAGCTTCATATGGTCAAGTCGCCGCCGTGGTACCTATACCCTATCAACAGCCGATGCAGCAACAACAAATGTATCAACCACAACATCAACAACATCATCATCAGCAAAATACCGCACCACCAAGACAGTTCAAGCCAAGACCTCCAAGGAGACAACTTGATCCTCTACCAGTACCTTATAGTCAGATATTCCCATATCTGCAGAAGGAGGGTCTTGTAACATTGAGGGAGTTAAAACCATCTGTTTTTCCGTATCCACCTGGATACGACGCTAATGCCCATTGTGAATTCCACATGGGAGCACCTGGTCATACTTTGGAAAACTGTTTCACATTCCAGAATCGAGTACAAGACTTGATCGAAGCCAAGGCCGTTTCTTTCACTCCAAGACGCCCGAACGTGAATACCAACCATATGTCGACGCATAAGGATGCTTCCGTCAGTGCCATTGAGGAGAGTGATGAAGGCAAACTAATCCATAAGGTTGAAGAGATTCAAACCCCTATCACCATGATAGGAGCACAATTGCTGAAGAGTGGTCTGATCCTGGAAGAGCTGGTGGAGGAAGAGAATAATGAAGGGTTGAGGAGTTTTATACAACAAATGTTGGATCGAGGCGAGTTACAGATAACTTACTGTGTCAAGAGCAAGCGTCAGGAAGAGATAGCCGTGGTAGATATCCCCTATGATGAGGTCAAAGTAGAAATACCTATAAGCTCGTTGGTGATAGAGTTCCCAACACCATTCAAATATAAAGATGAGAAGGCAGTCCCATGGATATATCAGCCCAGAGCTTTTAAGCAAGGCCAGGAAGATAAACCTTTAATGATTAACGAACCAAATGTCACTTCAATTGTGGGGCCAGCAGGAATGACACGTAGCGGCCGAGTGTTCGCACCAAGAACTGCTGATACTTCTGAGAGAGCTAAAGGGAAGGAGGTTGTTGTCCAGATCCCCATTCCTAATCAGGGGATGCAAGACATGCACCTGTCTCCTAAAGCTGGTGTCACTCGTGAGGAGGCTGAGTTTTTGAAAATAATCAAGAAAAGCGATTACAAGGTGGTGGACCAGCTAAACCAAACACCCTCCCAAATTTCCATGTTATCTCTCCTACTCAACTCAAAAGCACACAGGAATTCGTTGTTGAAGGTATTGAGCGCCGCTCATATCACCAAGGACATAACAATAGAACAATTTGATGACGTAATAGCTTGTGTGACTACTGGAAATTTCTTGGGTTTTAATGATGACGAACTACCGATTGAAGGAAAGAACCATAACAAGGCTCTCCACATCTCTTTGAAATGCATGGATACTATACTGTCAAGGGTGTTGGTAGACACAGGTTCCTCATTGAACGTCATGCCAAAGACAACTTTGATAAAACTGCCAGTGGAAGGAATAAGTATGAAGCCCAGCACCCTAATCGTAAAAGCATTTGATGGCTCAAGGCGAGCAGTGATAGGAGAGGTTGACTTACCAACCAAGATAGGTCCAACAATTTTTAATATTACATTCCAGGTCATGGATATACATCCTGGTTACAGTTTCTTACTCGGGAGACCCTGGATTCACTCCGCAGGTGCTGTCACCTCCACTCTGCATCAAAAACTAAAATTCATCACAAATGACAAGATGATTGTGGTTGGAGGAGAAGAAGATATCTTGGTCAATCACTTAACATCTTTTCGATATATTGAGGTGGATGGCGAAATCACTGAGACACCATTCTAATCCCTGGAAGTGGTAAACATGATGGTCGTTCAACAGACCTTGGAAGTCCCGAAATCCGGACCATCCATGGCCTCATGGCAAGGAGCTAAAGCCGTTATGGAAAGTGAAGATGCACAAGACTGGGGCAAAGTGGTGGAATTAAAAGAGAAACGAGACAAGTTTGGCTTGGGATATGACCCATCATCACACAAAGTTGGTAACCAATCTGACAAAGAGAAGATTCCTTCTGTGGAGAAAACATTCACCAACGTTGGTCATATCTTTGGCAAGCAGGTGGCAATGATCAGTGAAGAAGACCGCAAGGAGGGGGAGTCCAGCTGGATGCGTCAAGCCGCACCTAATGAAGAACTAACAAACTGGAAGGTTGTGGAAGTTCCCCAAATATTTCAAAAGTAATTTTATCATTTTTAGACAAAACCATGTGCTCTGCCCAAGGCACAGTGGCATGTTGTAGGGCCTCCTTTATCTTTTTCAAGAGTTTTTTTTCATTAATGAAATGACGTTTTGCATTCAAATTTTTGTTCCTTGTCTTTCGTTTTGATCTATTTACAAAATGGCAATCAATTTTTATGCACGCACTTTCTAAATAAATTGCATAAATCATAACATGCAGAAACACCACCGAGACCATTGATAACGACACTGCTATGGTCCAATATGACTTTGATTGTCCAATCTACCAAGCTGAAGATGAAGTGGGGGAAGATTGCGAAATCCCTAAAGAGTTGGCCAGATTACTCAGACAAGAAGAAAAGTCTATTCAACCACACCAGGAAGACGTTGAAGTTATCAATCTGGGAACAGAAGAAGATAAGAGAGAAGTAAAGGTAGGCGCAGCGCTTCAAGATACAGTGAAGACAAGAATGATAGAGCTCCTCCACGAATATGACGACGTGTTTGCTTGGTCATACCAAGACATGCCCGGATTAGACACTGACATCGTGACCCACAAGCTTCCCCTTAAAGAAGAGTGCCCTGCTGTAAAACAAAAGCTAAGAAGAACTCGACCAGATATGGCTCTCAAGATCAGAGAAGAGGTGAGAAAGAAGTTTGACGCTGGTTTCCTCGAAGTCGCTAAATACCCACAATGGGTTACCAACATTGTACCGGTGCCGAAGAAAGATGGAAAAGTCCGCATGTGCGTAGACTACCGAGACTTAAACAGAGCTAGTCCCAAAGACGGTTTCCCATTACCTCACATTGATGTACTAGTGGATAACACAGCTCAAATTCTCCGTGTTTTCCTTCATGAATGGTTTCTCAGGATACAACCAAATTAAGATGGATCCCGAAGACATGGAGAAGACCACATTCATTACTCCTTGGGGCACCTTTTGTTACAAAGTAATGCCGTTTGGTTTAAAAAACGCCGGGGCAACATATCAACGTGCCATGGTGACTCTCTTTCACGACATGATTCATGAAGAGATCAAGGTGTATGTCGATGACATGATTGCCAAATCCCAGACAAAAGAAGAGCACATCACCAACCTGGAGAAACTATTCACACGTTTGAGGAAGTTTAGGTTGACACTTAATCCTAATAAATGCACATTTGGGGTTCGATCTGGAAAGCTTTTAGGCTTTATTGTAAGCCAAAAGGGAATTGAAGTAGATCCTGACAAGGTTCGAGCCATTCAGAACATGCCTGTACCAAAGACTGAGAAGGAGGTTCGTGGTTTCTTGGGGAGACTAAATTACATCGCCAGGTTTATCTCTCACCTTACTGCAACATGCAAACCAATATTCAAGCTTTTGAGGAAGAATCAAGGCGTGGAGTGGAATGAGGACTGTCAGATAGCCTTTGACAAAATCAAAGAATACTTGCAAGAGCCACCGATTCTAATGCCTCCTACCGAAGGAAGACCTCTCATCATGTATCTAACCGTGCTCGATGAATCCATGGGTTGTGTATTGGGACAACAAGATGAAACTGGTAGAAAAGAGCATGCCATCTGCTATCTGAGCAAGAAATTTAATGATTGCGAGACCAGATATTCATTACTCGAGAAGACTTGTTGCGCACTCGCATGGGCTGCTAAGCGTCTCAGGCAGTACATGCTAACTCATACAACTTGGCTGGTATCTAAAATGGATCCTATCAAGTACATATTCGAGAAACTAGCTCTCACTGGTAGGATTGCTCGATGGCAGATGTTGTTGTCAAAATATGATATCCAATACGTTGCACAAAAAGCGATCAAGGGAAGCATACTAGCAGACCATCTTGCTCACCAACCACTGGAGGATTACCAATCGTTGAAATTTGACTTTCCAGACGAGGACATCATGGCTGTTAAGAATGTTGAAGACTCCGAACTAGAGAAAATCCTCGAGCCAAGAGCAGGCTGGACGCTTATGTTTGATGGTGCCTCAAATGCAATAGGCCATGGAATTGGGGCAGTGCTGATGTCTCCCAAGAATTTCCATTTACCATTCACCGCAAAGCTCTGTTTTACCTGCACAAATAACATGGCCGAGTATGAAGCTTGCATACTAGGGTTGGAAGAAGCTATTGAGTTGAAGATCAAGATACTAGAAGTATTCGGGGACTCCGCTCTAGTCATACATCAGATCAGAGGCGATTGGGAAACAAGACATGCTAACCTAATTCCATACCGGGATTATGTGCTGAAGCTACTCCCCAAGTTTGACGAAATCACTTTCTCTCATATTCCTCGAGAAGAGAACCAGATGGCAGATGCCTTAGCAACTCTAGCCTCCATGTACAAATTGATATGGCCCAACCATCAGCCTCATATTGAAATTAGGCGTTTCGATGAACCTGCTTATTGCCTGATGACAGCAGAAGAGCCAGATGGTAAACCTTGGTTCTTTGATATCAAACAATATCTAGAGAAGCAGGGATATCCGACAGAGGCTTTCAGTCTTGACAAAAGGACCCTCCGGAGGTTGGCATCAAAATTCCTCTTGAATGGAGAGGTATTGTACAAGCAAAACTACGACATGGTTTTGTTAAGGTGTGTGGACAAACATGAAGCAGATCATCTTATGAGGGACATACACGAAGGTTCTTTCGGTACGCACGCCAATGGGCATGCCATGGCCAAGAAAATTCTAAGGGCAGGTTACTACTGGTTGACAATGGAAGCTGACTGTTACCATTACACCAAAGCATGCCACAAGTGCCAGATCTATGCTGACAAAATACATGTATCGCCTACCCCGCTGAATGTCATAGCATCACCTTGGCCTTTCTCTATGTGGGGCATCGACATGATTGGAATGATAGAATCCAAAGCGTCAAATGGACACAGATTTATCTTGGTGGCCATAGATTATTTTACCAAATGGGTGGAAGCCGCGTCTTATGCGAATGTCACCAAGCATGTAGTCGCTCGTTTCTTGAAAAATAACATCATATGTCGATATGGGATTCCCAACAAAATCATCACTGATAATGGGTCCAATCTCAACAACAAAACCATGGATGAGTTATGCGCAACATTCAAGATCGAGCACCACAACTCATCACCCTATCGACCAAAGATGAATGGGGTTGTTGAAGCTGCAAATAAAAATATCAAGAAAATCATCCAAAAGATGGTTGTTACGTACAGGGATGGGCACGAGATGTTACCTTTTGCGTTACATGGCTATCGCACGTCGATACGAACTTCAACAGGGGCAACTCCTTATTCCTTGGTATACGGTATGGAAGCAGTTCTCCCTATAGAAGTAGAGATCCCCTCGATGAGAGTCCTAATGGAGGCTGATCAGTCACCATTTATGCTAGACAGTCCACTATTTAACCGTAAATAAGTCAGGTAAACTGTGTAAATTGAAGCATTTTTAGTTAGATAGAAGCTCAATTCTATAATATTAGGTGTGTTGTTACTTATGAGTTTCTTGAGGATATTTTACACTTTTTGGTATGTTAGCAGGTAAAAAGCTAGTTTGGAAGCTCAGGAAATCAAATGTAAGATGCGAAATCGAGCCCGAGCAAGAAAACGGAAGAAAAAGCCAATTTCTGGAGAACCTGCTGTCCATACGCGTATGGCCTTGCATGATACGCGTATGGACCTTCCCAGTACGCGTAGCATACGCAAATGACCAGAGGGATGGAAAATTCAGCCAAAAGACCAGCTTCTGGTGATACGCGTACCAGTCTGGGCAATACGCGTACCAGTCTGGGCAATACGCGTACCAGACTGGGCAATACGCGTATCAGAGGCTGTGTACGTGCAGTACGCGTTTGAGACCAGCCAATACGCGTATGGGACAGCTCAATACGCGTATGGAGCACAAAATCAGGAAAAATCCAACTGAAGAGCTATTAAGACACCAGAGACCACGATTTTCCGGGAGTTGGACATTTTTTGGAGAGAAAAGACGCGTTTTGAGAGCTGGAGACTCAACGAATATCAAAGGATTCATATGTTCAAGAGTTTTCCGACTATTGAAGATTGATTCCTCACGAAATTCTGTAATGACAACAATATTAATCTTTGTTTTTACTTTTGTTATGAGTAGCTAACCCCCCCCCCCCCCCCCCCCCCCCCCCCCCCGTTGCTAGGGGGGTGACCCTGATTCTGAATGTGACAGATTTGATGTTTATGAAAGTATTGCTTATTTCTTCTTTTCCATTAATTTATTCTTATCGCCGTTCTTTGTGCTTTATTCGTCGGACTAACGAATGATGATTAATATGAATAGTGTAAGCTGGACAGCAATTATTCATTGACCTGGATAAGAACTTTGGATAGTAAAAATAACCTAGGACTAGGGATTTTCTATCTGACCGGTGATTCTTGATATGTGAATGCTTGAGTATGAACCTAATTGTTTATGGACATAGTAATTAGGTTACATAATCAAAGGTCTATTACTAAGGACTTAGGAATAGATACCCTTGAGGACCGGAATTAATTTGACAGGAATATTGTCTAAGTCTTCATAAATTATATCTGTTACAGGAAGATTCATTCACCGAACCCTAGCAATCTTCTCTCATTTGTATCTCGTTCAACCTTTTTACTTGTTTTCTTTATTTGAAATTGGTAGGATAATTACTCACCACACAAAAACCAAAGGCTTTTGTCTAATTGAAACAATCTATAAACTCTGTATTGTCAAGCAGTCCTTGAGATCGACAAACGGGGAAATTCCCTTTTATTACTACAGTGAGAAGAATAGTACACTTGCTATTTTCCCATCAAGTTTTTGGCGCCGTTGCCGGGGACTGCCAAAGATAGTAGAGTTTATTAATTTATTTTCAATTAGAATTTTGTTGCTCTGCATCTAAAATTTTATTTATTATTAATTGTATTTTTATTATTATTATAACTAACTTCTGTCTAATCTGTGTATGCGAGGTAAGGCCTCAGCTGATTTTCATTTTGACGCAGAACCAGAGAGAACATTGCGCAAAAAGCTCAGAGAAGCTAGAAGAAAGAAACTGGCCAACTCTGACACCGAAGAACCGGTCACACCAGTTTCTGTTCACTCCGAAAAATCTGAGTCAGACACAGATTCACATCCAGACACTGAAAACATGGCTGCAGACCCACCTCCAGCGGAAAGACTTTTAGGTGATTATGGCAGACAGAATAACCCAGCAGTGCGGTTGACCATTGTTAACCAACCTGTTAATGTTGCTCACTTCCAATTACATCCCTCAACTATCCGCCAGTTAGAAAGCAAACCTTTTGCAGGAAAGATCAATGAGGATGCAAACAAGCATCTGCAGAGGTTTCTGACTATGACTACATCATTGAAAATTGATGGGCATTCTGAAGAGGCAAAGAGATTGGTCATGTTCCCTTTCACATTATCTGAGGACGTTGAGGAATGGTTCTATTCACTACCCGCAGGAAGCATTACTACTTGGCAACAAATGGAAACAACATTCTTGAATGAGTATTTTCCTGCTTCTGTGTATATCCGTAAGAGGTATGACATTGTGAATTTCAAACAGAAAGACGGAGAGACACTTGGAGATGCATACAAAAGATTCAAGAGATGTTTAGTTGCATGTCCTACACATAATCTGGATGAAACTGAACAAATGCAGAATTTTGTAAACGGGCTGAAAATGAAAACTAAGCAACTCATTGATACAGCTGCTGGTGGCTCATCTAATTTTTCAACAGCAACCGGTATCAAAAAGATCATCGAAGCTATTGCAGCAAATGAGCATTTGGAATTATATGACCGTACTGTGAATCAGCCAGAGGGAAAAATTGACTTGAAATTAGCAAATCAGGTAGTGAAAATGGAGGACCAGGTTGCTGCTGAGGTTGAAAGAAGATTGAAAGCTATGAATTTAGGTACCCAGACTGTTGCTCAAGTGCAACCGGTTCCGACCATGATTTGTGAGATTTGTAGTGGACCACACTTTACTATGCATTGTGTTGCAACCGCAGAACAAGTGCAAGCTATAAATTACTTGAGGCAGAATAATCCCTACTCCAATACTTATAATCCGGGGTGGAAAAATCATCCTAATTTCTCTTGGAAAGATCAGCAGGGTAATATTCAGAACCAAGGACCTCCACAACAACAACCACCGTACCAACAGCAACCTTATCAGCAACAGGTACCGAAGAAAGCGGATTGGGAGATTGCTATAGAGAAGATGGCAACTCATAATATGCAATTTCAGGAGGAAACCAGGAATAATCAGAAAAGCACCAATGCATCCATTAAAAATCTGGAGATTCAATTGGGTCAGATAGCACAACAGATAACAAATTCCCAAATACCAGGTGCATTACCTAGTGCAACTGTGACAAATCCGAGGGAGCACAATAATGTGAGTGCGGTAACAACAAGAAGCGGGAAATCTGTTGAAGATCTTAAGAAGAAGGATGAAGAAGAAGATCAACTGCTTGAAGTGGACCTGGAAATCTTAGAAAACAAGACACCAACTGAGGAAGAAAGTGTGACACTGCCGGTGGTGCAAGAAAAGCTACCTGAACCAAAACCCATCATTAAGCTTCCATTCCCACAAAGAAACAAAAAGAAGAAGCAAGATGAGAAAAATTTTCAGAAATTCATGGAGTTGTTCAGGAAACTAGAAATCAATATTCCATTCTCTGAGGCACTCGAGCAGATGCCTATCTATGCGAAGTTCATGAAAGACATCATCTCCAAGAAGCGCACCACTGACACTGACCCTGTTATATTAACTGAAACTTGTAGTGCTATTTTGCAGGGTATGAAGATTCCAGTAAAGAAGCCAGATAGAGGTTCTGTGACCATCCCGTGTACCATTGGAGATAGGTCTTTTAAAAGGGCGCTGATTGATTTGGGGGCTAGTGTTAGCCTTATGCCTTTGTCTATTTACAGGAAGCTGGGAATTGGAAATGTTCAGGATACCAGAATGACACTTCAATTTGCTGACCACTCAATGAAGAGACCTTTTGGGGTAGTTGAGGATGTTCTGGTCAAAGTTGATAAATTTGTTTTTCCTGTTGATTTTGTAATTTTGGAAATGCCAGAAGATGAAGAGATACCTCTGATTCTGGGAAGACCTTTCTTAGAAACAGGTAGATGCATGATAGACATTGAAGGAGGTACCTTGACCCTAAAGGTATATGATGAAGAACTCAGAATTGATGTCCGGGAAACTATGAAACATAAAGAGGAGATGTGTACAAACCACTCTGTTGAAGTAATTGATCAAATGGTAACTAGCACAATGCAAAGAAAGTTTCCTGAATTACCATTGGAAAGAGTTCTTAGTCTGTCGGTCAGAGAGATTGAAGAGAATGATGATGAAAAAGAAAAAGAAGTGCTTGCCATGCTGGATACACAACCTCTTTGGATGAAATCCAAACCACGTCGGTGGGAGGATCTGAGATCCTCACCAGAATTAGAAAATGAAAAGGTAAGTAAACCAGGTATAGATTTTGAATTAAAACAATTGCCTGTAAATCTTAAATATGTCTTTCTAGGATCTGGAACAAATTATCCTGCTATTATCAGTTCTGAGCTAAATGCCATAGATGAGGAAAAGTTGATACAGGTACTAAAGAAGCATAAAAGTGCTATTGGGTGGACTATTGAGGATTTAAAAGGTATTAGCCCCACAGTATGCATGCATAAGATACTGATGGAGGATAATCAGAAACCAGTAGTGCAACCACAGAGGAGGTTAAACCCAGCAATGAAAGAAGTGGTAAGGAAAGAGGTTGTAAAGTTGTTAGATTCGGGAATGATTTACCCCATTTCTGACAGCTCGCGGGTGAGTCCAGTGCATGTGGTACCCAAGAAAGGAGGAACCACAGTAATTTTAAATGAAAAGAATGAACTGATCCCAACTCGCACAGTAACAGGGTGGCGAGTATGCATCGATTACAGAAGACTGAACACTGCAACAAGAAAGGACCATTTTCCTCTCCCGTTTATTGATCAAATGTTAGAAAGACTTGCAGGTCATGAGTATTATTGCTTTCTGGATGGATATTCGGGATACAACCAAATTGCTGTAGCCCCGGAAGATCAGGAAAAAACTGCATTTACATGTCCTTATGGTATTTTCGCTTACAGACGGATGCCATTTGGGCTGTGCAATGCCCCAGCTACTTTTCAGAGATGTATGACCTCTATATTCTCCGACATGCTTGAGAAGTATATGGAGGTGTTTATGGATGATTTCTCTGTGTTTGGTTCTTCTTTTGATAATTGTTTAGCTAACTTGTCTCTTGTTTTGCAAAGATGTCAGGAAACTAACCTTATTCTCAATTGGGAGAAATGTCATTTCATGGTGCAGGAAGGAATTGTGCTAGGACACAAAATTTCCCACAAAGGAATTGAAGTGGATAAAGCCAAAGTGGAGGTGATAGCTAACCTCCCACCTCCTGTGAATGAAAAAGGGATAAGGAGTTTTTTGGGTCATGCAGGTTTTTATCGCAGGTTTATCAGAGACTTCTCAAAAGTCGCAAAACCGTTGACTGATTTGCTAGTCAAAGACAAGCAATTTAATTTTGATAAAAACTGCATGGTAGCTTTCGAAACTTTAAAGAGTAAGTTGATCAGTGCACCTGTTGTAATCGCCCCCGATTGGTCCTTGCCTTTCGAAATAATGTGTGATGCAAGTGACCTTGCTGTGGGGGCTGTCCTAGGACAGAGAAAGGACAAATTATTGCATGTGATTTATTATGCTAGTCATGTCCTTAACCCGGCCCAGATGAATTATGCAACTACCGAAAAGGAGTTGTTGGCCGTGGTTTATGCTTTTGACAAATTTAGATCATATTTGCTTGGTTCAAAAGTCATTGTGTATACTGATCATGCTGCTTTAAAGTATTTGTTTGCTAAGCAGGAATCAAAGCCGAGACTTTTGAGATGGATCCTCCTCCTTCAGGAGTTTGATTTGGAAATCAAAGACAAAAAGGGGTGCGAGAATACGGTCGCGGATCACTTATCTCGCATGTCCCCAATCAAAGAAACTGAGGAGGATCATCCTATTCGGGACACATTCGTTGATGAGAAAATACTTGTTGTTCAGGAGATACCATGGTTTGCTGACTATGCGAACTATGTGGTAGGTGGGGTTATACCTGATGACTTTAATTCTCACCAAAAGAAAAAGTTTCTTTATGATTGCAGGTTATACCTATGGGATGATCCATTTCTCTACAAAAAGGGAGTGGATGGTTTGATCAGAAGATGTGTTCCAGAAAGAGAGCAAGCCGATATTCTGAAAGCTTGTCATAATTCAGAGTATGGTGGACATTTCAGTGGAGATAGAACTGCAGCAAAAGTCCTCCAATCAGGTTTGTATTGGCCGTCACTATTCAAGGATGCAAATTCTATAGTCCGAGAATGTGACAGGTGCCAACGAATGGGTAACATTACAAAACGGAATCAGATGCCGCAAAACTCCATGCTAGAAGTGGAGCTATTTGATGTTTGGGGAATTGATTTTATGGGACCCTTTCCGCCATCCTCTGGTAAGAATTACATATTGGTTGCGGTCGATTATGTGTCAAAGTGGGTAGAAGCTGTGGCATTACCAACAAATGATGCTAAAGTGGTGGTGAATTTCTTGAGGCATAACATCTTCTCTAGGTTTGGGGTACCACGGGCTTTAATTAGTGACCAAGGTACGCATTTTATAAATAAACTCTTGGAGAATCTGTTGAAGAAGTATAATGTCAAACATAAGATAGCCACACCATATCACCCCCAGACGAGTGGGCAAGTGGAAGTATCCAACCGTCAAATAAAGCAAATCTTAGAAAAGACGGTAAGTGCTTCTCGGAAAGATTGGTCAGTAAAGCTGGATGATGCATTGTGGGCATACAGGACTGCATTTAAAACACCAATAGGTATGTCCCCCTATCAATTAGTTTACGGTAAGGCTTGTCATTTACCACTCGAACTCGAGCACAGAGCTTTCTGGGCCTCCAAATTCCTAAACTGTGATCTTTTTAAAGCTGGTGAATCCCGATTCTTCAACTTCATGAGTTGGAAGAATTCAGGAATCAAGCTTATGAAAATGCCAAAATTTACAAAGAACAAACAAAAAAATGGCATGATCAAAAGATACAGAAGAGGGAATTTCGGGAGGGACAACTTGTACTGCTATTTAATTCCAGGTTGAAGTTGTTCCAAGGGAAATTGAGGTCAAGATGGTCAGGACCATTCGTCATTAACAAAGTACTTCCTTATGGAGCAATAGAGCTTAAAAATGAGAAGAATGGCGACACCTTCAAAGTCAATGGTCAGAGGTTGAAACCATACAATCCCGGTGAAGGGGGACCGATTGAAACTGTTAAACTCATCTGAGTATGAGTGTCCCGTCGAGCCATGCGACGTTAAACGAAGCGCTGCTTGGGAGGCAACCCAAGGGAGGTTTGATTGTTAGTGTCATTTTATTTTTGCCGAGTCAGTTTTTTTTAGAAAATCAAAGAAATGAAAACAAAAAGAAATTTTTTTTTGAAAATGAATCTGTCAATACGCGTATGGGTCTTATGATACGCGTATTGGACACCAAAAATGCACGCCTCTGGTGAAACGCGTATGATACGTGTATAGACGAAGCATACGCGTATGATACGCGTAAGGGACCAGGCCATACGCGTATTACCTTATGATACGTGATCTGTTACGCAGATCATGTTTTACACTTGTTTCAGCAGCGTATGATACGCGTAGGGCAGAGTGATACGCGTACGGTACGCGTAAGGGAGCCTGATACGCGTATTGGCAGCGTATCATACGCGTATCAGTTTTATGGTGCTGTATATATAGTTTTTGTCCGTACGGACTTCATTTTCTCACTTTTTCATTACGTATTTTCTGCGTATTACTGTGATTTTTCTCTGCTTTCTTCTTTTTCCTTCAGTCCACAGATTAATATCATGTCTCAATCACCAAACGAGATCAACACATTCCGTACCACCTACCATGAAGATCGATATGAGCAAATCAAGAATCGCAACATGGTCGAAGAAAAACATTGGATGTATCAGAATGACACGTATCCAGAGGTCACTAATATTCTGAAAAAGCAGAAGCTGATATACTTCAATGACAAAATCCAACCGGTTTCACTGGATCTGATCTGGGAGTTCTATGCCAATGCACTACGGGTAACATCTGATGAGGAAGACCCCACAGGGAATGCATCGTTCGTTTCATGGGTAAGGGGCAAAGTGGTCAAATATGATGGGAAAACGATTAACAGTGTGCTGAAATGCAAATTTTATGAGTCCATTTGCCCGTTTGCCGAAATGAAACGATCAGACAAAAACTACTGGCCTTACACTGATATGAAGAACTCACTGATTAGGCCAGGTCACGATTGGGCACCCACTTCAAAAATTTCTCCGGCGAAGATTATGGTGGTTGATCTCGCTCCGATTCCGAAGGCATTGGCCTATTTCACTCATCATAATCTGAGTACTAATCGAAGCGGGTCAGAATTGATATCAGAACGTGCCTTACTGCTCCATCAGATCCTGCATCAGAAACAAGTGAATATTGGACAAATCATAGCTGCTGATATGGATGACATCGCTCAGTCGCCTAAGAAATCCTTAGGCCATGCGACGGTGATTTACCTGCTGTGCAAGAAAGCGGGTGTTCCGGACTTTTCTGATTCGCTGATGTTGCGACCGGCTGCACCGCTGAACGCCAATTGGATGAAGGAGAGGACGGTCACAGATGATCCGCCCCGACCTCTGAGGCAACCACGAGACAGGGAGGGAAGCACCAGTGCTCCGCACCAGGAGGCTCAGCCGAATGCAGCAGAGACACAACCACCTCAGCCTCCTCCTATTGATGAGAACTCCAGAGAGTACCGGATGCAGATGTCACAGTTTTGTGTTATGCAGGACTTCTGCTTTCAGTATGGCCTATCAGGGAGAGTTTTGACTCATCAGACGGATCTGTGGGAGGAGGCACAGCGCTTCAGAGATAGATTCTCGGGACCGCCTCCAGCACCTCATTTTGGCCAGTTCACCTTTCCTTGGTGGAACCAGCCAGTTCAGATAGGGGGAGAGATTCCGCAGCAGCCACCGCAGCAGCCACCGCACCAGACACCCCCTCAGCAGCAGCAGTCTCCGTCGGGCCACACAGAGACGTTGACGCCTATCTCTGCCTTCGCACGAGGGCAGACTATCTTGGATCCGACAGATATGATTAACTTTGATACCCATATGCAGGACGGTGGTCAGAGTGATTGATTTTGCTTGTTGTTTTTGTACTTTTGGTTTTTTTTTTGTGTAATTTTTGTTTTTTTTAGTTAGTTATTCAGTTTTTAATTTCTGTTGCTTTGATGTAACCACCTATTATGGGTTGGCTTATTCTAATGAATTTGATTTGGTTTACCTCCAGTTTCCTGTTTATTGCATTAGATACGTGACTATGTCTGGCTATTGGTTTTCTTGATCACGTACACCAACTACTTGGGCGTTCTCTCTTTCAGTCCCCTGACTGTAGATACTGTTGTTTATGATTGGACGCACTGGTTAAGATTAACATCAGAACCACGAGCATGAGCTTTGAACTCAGAGGTATGATAGAACAAGTCAGCTTAACCCGTCCTGGTGAGTTCATAAAAAGCCAAACACTTATTATCATATGAGCGATATCAGGTATGTCTTTATCAATCTTGGTTTGCGTACGTTCTTTTGTTATTATTAGCTGTACGAATACACACACTGAGGCATGTTTTTTGTTATCACCTAGAGCCTTTCTAGCCATCCCATTATTATTATAATCCATTGTTTTACCCTGTTGAGCCTTTAATCATTTATTGTTGATATACCCGTTTTTTTTCTAAACCCATGACCTTGGACCTATCTTACCCTGTTCAGAGTATGTGAGAATTGATTTCATATCTACATTTCTATCTAAGTTTGGGGTTGTTGTTGGTATAGCAACCTTTAAGTTTGGGGTAGCTTTGCAGTACATGAATAGTATGTGAATGTCGTATAAAAATAATTAAAAAAAAAATGAAAAAGAAAGAAAGAAAAAAAAAATAAGAATAAAAAGAAAGAAATAGAAAAGCGAAGAACAGCTTTTGAAAGATGCTACATTCACTGGAAATAAAAGGAAAAGAGGATTGCATAACCCTACAGGAATAATAACAAAGAAACGTAGTAAGAGAATGATTGCATGTACTCTGAACCAAAAAAAAAAAAAAAATAATAATAATAATAATAATAATAATAATAAACATAAACCCTAGGTTCCACTTTCATAGCCTACCTAAACCCAAGCCCCGTTACAACCCTAAAAGACCTCAAAAAGTGTGTGTGATTGTACATGTTGATAGGATAAGAGAATTTATTCAAACTGCTGATTTGATATTGCATATTGTGATTTGAGAGTGATAACACTTTAACCCAGAGAGACTTGGTGAGAGTGTGATATAAGCTGACAGGTAAAGTCATATCTCTGAGGGAAAGAGTTTCTAGCTCGTTGGCTATGTGGAAGAATCAGAAAACCTGAAAAACATCAAGAGGTCCAGTGCGAAAAATTTCAGCAGTATTGTGGTAAGAACTGTTTTACAGTAAGTTTGGGGTGACATGATCTTTGATGGTAATAAAATGTTACTTGAGGACAAGCAACAAGCTAAGTTTGGGGTTGTGATCAGTCACCATTTATGCTAGACAGTCCACTATTTAACCGTAAATAAGTCAGGTAAACTGTGTAAATTGAAGCATTTTTAGTTAGATAGAAGCTCAATTCTATAATATTAGGTGTGTTGTTACTTATGAGTTTCTTGAGGATATTTTACACTTTTTGGTATGTTAGCAGGTAAAAAGCTAGTTTGGAAGCTCAGGAAATCAAATGTAAGATGCGAAATCGAGCCCGAGCAAGAAAACGGAAGAAAAAGCCAATTTCTGGAGAACCTGCTGTCCATACGCGTATGGCCTTGCATGATACGCGTATGGACCTTCCCAGTACGCGTAGCATACGCAAATGACCAGAGGGATGGAAAATTCAGCCAAAAGACCAGCTTCTGGTGATACGCGTACCAGTCTGGGCAATACGCGTACCAGTCTGGGCAATACGCGTACCAGACTGGACAATACGCGTATCAGAGGCTGTGTACGTGCAGTACGCGTTTGAGACCAGCCAATACGCGTATGGGACAGCTCAATACGCGTATGGAGCACAAAATCAGGAAAAATCCAACTGAAGAGCTATTAAGACACTAGAGACCACGATTTTCCGGGGGTTGGACATTTTTTGGAGAGAAAAGACGCGTTTTGAGAGCTGGAGACTCAACGAATATCAAAGGATTCATATGTTCAAGAGTTTTCCGACTATTGAAGATTGATTCCTCACGAAATTCGGTAATGACAACAATATTAATCTTTGTTTTTACTTTTGTTATGAGTAGCTAAACCCCCCCCCCCCCCCCCCCCCCCCGTTGCTAGGGGGGTGACCCTGATTCTGAATGTGACAGATTTGATGTTTATGAAAGTATTGCTTATTTCTTCTTTTCCATTAATTTGTTCTTATCGCCGTTCTTTGTGCTTTATTCGTCGGACTAACGAATGATGATTAATATGAATAGTGTAAGCTGGACAGCAATTATTCATTGACCTGGATAAGAACTTTGGATAGTAAAAATAACCTAGGACTAGGGATTTTCTATCTGACCGGTGATTCTTGATATGTGAATGCTTGAGTATGAACCTAATTGTTTATGGACATAGTAATTAGGTTACATAATCAAAGGTCTATTACTAAGGACTTAGGAATAGATACCCTTGAGGACCGGAATTAATTTGACAGGAATATTGTCTAAGTCTTCATAAATTATATCTGTTACAGGAAGATTCATTCACCGAACCCTAGCAATCTTCTCTCATTTGTATCTCGTTCAACCTTTTTACTTGTTTTCTTTATTTGAAATTGGTAGGATAATTACTCACCACACAAAAACCAAAGGCTTTTGTCTAATTGAAACAATCTATAAACTCTGTATTGTCAAGCAGTCCTTGAGATCGACAAACGGGGAAATTCCCTTTTATTACTACAGTGAGAAGAATAGTACACTTGCTATTTTCCCATCAGAGGCTAAGCTAGACGAGGCGAAATGGGTTCAATCAAGGTATGACGAGCTCAACCTTATTGAGGAGAAACGCTTGAAAGCGTTAGGTCACGGTCAACTCTATCAGAGGCGTCTTAAAAAGGCATTCGACAAGAAAGTTCGTCCCAGGGTGTTTCAAGAGGGAGATTTGGTACTGAAGAAAATCTTGCCCATTCACAAAGACTCTAGAGGGAAATGGACACCAAATTATGAAGGCCCATTTGTGGTGGTTAGAGCCTTTTCCGGAGGTGCTCTAATTCTAGCAACTATGGACGGTGATGAGTTGCCGCTTCCCACCAACGCTGATGTTGTTAAAAAGTACTTCGCCTAAAAAAATGGAATAATAAAAGCCGCTAAATCGAAAACCTGAAAGGGCGATTTAGGCAAAAAATGGCTATCCCGGTGGATCGAAAACCCGAAAGGGCGATCCAGGCAAAAATTAGGGATAAAAATAAAAGAATTTGACCCGCTGAGTTGAAAATCCGAAAGGGCGACTCAGGCAAAAATGGGTATCCCGGTGGATCGAAAACCCGAAAGGGCGGTCCAGGCAAAAGTTAGGGATTAATTCCAAGGCAAAGATTTGTACTTACAGACATCTGACATACCCTCGAAGACAAAGAATCGATCTACCTCACTTTTCAAAAGCAAAGTGCTCGGACTATCGAAGACATAAGGATCATAGCAGTGTGGAAACTCAATAAGAACTCAATTCTCATTGCCATTTTGTTTTCTATGCACAACAATTACCTCATTAAGGAATTGCGTCTTTATGTACAATCACCCATTTAAGGGTCAAATCAATAAAAGAGATTTTTTCTCAACAAAGTGTGCCCAAATCATTTTTTATTTTATCTGTTTGTTTGCAAAGAACCTTTTGTTTTTTATAAACATCACTTTTTAAAAAAACTATTGGAGAAAATAAAACGCATGTTTTAAAAAAGTGGTAAAAATTGCTTTTGAAACAGTAAGCGGACAAATCCTTTAGTCCCCAAGATTCACTCTTGTCTTTCATAAAGGTGCAGGACTGATTGCAGACGATTATGTTCCTTCCAACTACTGATCCATACCTCTCATAAATGTACTCATGGTATAGCCAGACCGGGACAAGGCTCCACCATATTTCCAACAGAAACATTGATAAATCATGGACGGAGTATCGCGTTTTGAAAAGTCTGAACCTTTCAATGATTCGGAACAACCCAAATATATTCCCAAAACCACCTAGCAGGGGCATTAAAATTTGATCTCCATTGATCTCCCCAAATGATAAAAAAAATCCATACTGCTGGCAGCATACCTCAAAGCGAAATGTCCTAACTGGGGCATATCCAATTACCCAGTTGCATTCCTACATGCATCACAAGCATCATTTCATGCATAATTTCCTGCCAAACAAGGAAATTAAAAAAAAAACAGTCATATCAATCGTCAACATACTCATGCATAACACTCCCACAAAATGGGAATTTCAGCAAAATAAAAATCATTCGCATTCCTACAGCCAAATATCCCCAGCAAAATTGCATACTTGCATACATCCCATGCATGGAATTCCCACCTAAAGTGGGGCATTATACAAAAATCAAATATAAAATAACAGGATCCAAGGTCATTCGTGTATATCTTGGACACTCCTTATTTCCAAATGAAGTTATTTCCCTGCATGTGCTCGTAGAATTATTTCTCAGCAAATCATTGTTCAACTTTATGATTAAAAATGATATTTCCAACATTTTTCTTTGCTAGCATTGCTCCCCAAGCAGAGGTTACCATAAAAAGTCTCTTATGAGCTTTCCCCCTACTGAGCTTTGCCAATATATTTCCTCCAAAAGGAATCGTTTCTTAAAAATTTCCCCCAACAGACGAACAGTCGGGATACTGCTTCATTTATCTGAAGAATCTCATTTCTCTGTTTGAGATACTGCTTCATCAATTTGAAGAATCTCATTTGTTTTCAGAGATACTGCTCTAATATCCTCGGAGAGTCTTAGATTCAATTAAGGTATTTTTCCCTGCTGGAATATCTTAATTCTATCGTATAAGATGCTGCTTCGACTCGATACAGAGAATCTCATTTTTACTGTTTGAGATACTGCTTCATCAATATGAAGAGTCTCATTTCAGATTTTTTTTAGAGGTATTGCTCTAAGTATCCTCGAAGAGTCTTAGATTCAATTAAGGTATCTTTCCCTTGTTGGAATATCTTAATTCTATCACATAAGATGCTGCTTCGACTCGATACAGAGAATCTCATTTTTACTATTTGAGATACTGCTTCATCAATATGAAAAGTCTCATTTCAGATTTTTTGGAGGTACTGCTCTAAGTATCCTTGGAGAGTCTTAGATTCAGTTAAGGTAGTTTTCCCTTCCTGGAACATCTTAATTCTATCATATAAGATGCTGCTTCGACCCGATACAGAGAATCTCACTTTTACTGTTTGAGATGTTGCTTCATCAATATGAAGAGTCTCATTTCAGATTTTTTTAGAGATGCTGCTCTAAGTATCCTCGGAGAGTCTTAGATTCAATTAAAGTATTTTTCCCTTGCTAGAATATTTTAATTCTATCATATAAGATGTTGTTTCGACTCGATACGGAGAATCTCACTTTTACTGTTTGAGATACTGCTTCATCAATCTGAAGAGTCTCATTTCAGATTTTTTTTAGAGATACTGCTCTAATATCCTCAGAAAGTTTTAGATTTAATTAAAGTATTTTTCCCTTGCTGGAATATTTTAATTCTATCATATAAGATGCTGTTTCGACTCGATACAAAGAATCTCATTTTTACTGTTCGACATGCTGCTTCACCGATATGAAGAGTCTCATGCCAGATTTTCTTTATACTGCTCTAGCATCTTGAAAAATCTTGAGTTTTAGCTAGGGATGTCATTCCGTTGCTAACATATCTCGACTGTGACGTCCAAGATACTGTTCTGACGACTCCTAAAAAGTCTTGACTGTTCTATTTTACTGTGGGATGATGTCTTTTGCCATTTCTCACCGCATGATTCTTCCTGTATTTTCTTCCTTTCATTGCCTAGGACAAAATTTGGGTCTTCTTGTATTTAATTATCTCCCACCGTGAATGCGTAAAGACTACTGGCGTTATCACTTACCGGTTTAAGGTAATTAAATAGGGGCAACTGTCATACCCCAATTTTGTCCGGCCATTTTGGTTTAATCCATGAGATTTCTTTGTTTCAAAAGTCCCATATTTAGAATTTGCATTTTTTAAGAAAAAAATAGAATTGTTTTTTAATTAAAAGTCTCATGTTTAGATTTTTTGTATTTAAAATAGAATTGTGTTGTTTTTAAATTAAATTACTATACTTAGTAATTATGTTGTTCTTTAGATTAATTCATTATACTTAAATTAGAAATTTGTTTTTAAATTAAGTCGTTATACTTAAATTAGAAATTTGTTTTTAAATTAAGTCATTATACTTAAATTAAAAACTTGTTTTTAAATTGAGTCATTATACTTAAATTAGAAATTTATTTTTAGATTAATTCATTATACTTAAGTTAGAAATTTGTTGTTTTTTAAAAAGTTGAAATTGATTAGCATAAATAAATATTGAGATAAATTTTGAAAGATTAAAAGGTTGAATACATAATTATTAATGGTTATTAGACTTTTAATTCAATAAGTTACATAATCCAAGCACACATTTGTCTTAAAAAAACCCAATGTAATTACAGTGAAATTTGCTACAAATGGGAATAAATCCTAAAGACCAAAGTCAGGTAATCAAATGGAAATCTCTTTGAACTGGGGGGCGCCTCCAACCTTGCTGTATTACAGCCCACAAACTATCCATCAAAGTCACTTCACGTTGTAACCTGCAAAGAGAAAAACAGCTTAGATAAAAAGCCCTTTCGAAAAGCGCTTAAAGAACTGAAAAATAACTAATAAGTTAATCAGTTTAGCACTTTATCCAGAAGACCAACATGAATACTCAAAAAGCATTTCGAAAATGGCTTAAAACAGTAACACATTTATAAAAATGAAATCCAAAATAACCTGGAATGAAAAGGCATAACAGACAGAGTTTTTTTTAGACTTAAAAATTCATCTGTGAAAAGATTATCAGATATAAGATAACGCAGCAGAAAAATCCAAGGAGGAACCTTTTCACAAAAAAACTCAAGTTTTCAAAAATCTAAGAGAGAGTTTTCTCGTTGAAACTCTGGCCTAGGTGAGGTTAGATCCTCCTACCTCTTCAAAAGCTCAACAGTATTAGAGGAGAGAAGAAAAGTGTTGATTTACCTGAAAGCCCTACTGGACGGTAAAACCCCTTGCCTCTCATTTTAAAAAGAACTTACATAATCTTCATTTATACTGGATTTCACACTGTCTATCTCGTTTGCTCGCTCCTGGGTGTTTGTCGTTTGAGCTCCGATTTGAGCGAACCCCTTAGCATTTCGCTCTTTGGAATCCTCGATTCGGACTTCAATCTTTCTCTTCGGTTCTTCGTTTGATCTTTCTTGTTTGTTCTTCGTACTCGTTGGCTCAGGGCGAATCGGTTTTTGTGTTAAGGGTTTAGGGATTTTAGAGGTTGGATTCGAACTCGAAAGGGGGTATTTAGAGGGTTAAGTTGTGTTTTGGGGAGGGTGGCCGGAGAAGAAGGGAGGCTCCACCGTAAGTCGTCGCCTTCGGCCGTCTTCTCCGGGAGGAAAGAAAGTTTTTTAGGGTTTGCTGAGTTTTGGAGCGGTTGAAAATTGCAGAGAGAGAAAGGCTATTGAGAAAGCAACGATTCCTTTTCCTTTTTCTGTTTTAAGTTAACCTAGGTGGGTCTGTTTCGGGCCTTCCAGATTTGGCCCATTAATCCCTATCAGCACCCCCCATACGATTGGTTGGTTTTTTTTAAGACCATAATGATTTTTTTTAATGTTAATTGGAAAAATATCTTAGAATTTAATTAGATAATTTTTTATTTAGAAATAATTATAGATTAATTATAATTCTTTTGTGATTTAGATTTGTTTTAGAATTTTAACTTAATTTAGAATGATTTTAAAATTTAAATCTTTGTTAATATTTTAGGATTTAATTAGATAATTTTTTTAGAAATAATTGTAGATTAATTAGAAGTCTTTTGTGATTTAGATTTGTTTTAGAATTTTAACTTAATTTAGAATGATTTTAAAATTTAAATCTTTGTTAATATTTTAGGATTTAATTAGATAATTTTTTTAGAAATAATTGTAGATTAATTAGAATCCTATTGTGATTTAGATTTAATTTAGAATTTTAGTTTAATTTAGAATGATTTTAGAATTTAATTGGAAAATATCTTAGAATTTAATTAGATAATTTTTTATTTAGAAATAATTATAGATTAATTAGAATTCTATTGTGATTTAGATTTGTTTTAGAATTTTAACTTAATTTAGAATGATTTTAAAATTTAAATCTTTGTTAATATTTTAGGATTTAATTAGATAATTTTTTATTTAGAAATAATTGTAGATTAATTAGAATTCTATTGTGATTTAGATTTATTTTAGAATTTTAGTTTAATTTAGAATGATTTTAGAATTTAATTGGAAAATATCTTAGAATTTAATTAGATAATTTTTTATTTAGAAATAATTATAGATTAATTAGAATTCTATTGTGATTTAGATTTGTTTTAGAATTTTAACTTAATTTAGAATGATTTTGAAATTTAATTTTTGTTAATATTTTAGGATTTAATTAGATAATTTTTTATTTAGAAATAATTGTGGATTAATTAGAATTCTATTGTGATTTAGATTTATTTTAGAATTTTAATTTAATTTAGAATGATTTTAGAATTTAATCTTTGTTAATATTTTAAAATTAATATTTTGGATAATTGTTTAGAATTGAGATTTTCGATAGTTTAATATTGTTTTGAGTTTTAATTTAATGATACTTTTATTAGTTGTTTAAACTTTAGTTATTTGTTTTAGATTTAATATTTTATTGTAATTCTCTTGATTATTTCATGTTGATTTCAATTAACACCTAACATTTAACGATTAACTCTAATTTTTAATTTCCGCAATTAACATCTAACTCTTTTAAATTCCGCTTCTAACATTTATTTATTTTTTACTTCACTTTATGCTATATCATTGTACATTCTTCATCTCATCTTAAAATGAACCTAAAAATGATAAAGACTTAAAAGATACAAAAGGATTATAATTCTCATGCCATCAGTTCAAACCAATTTTTTAAAAACAAATAGAACTTCTCGATTCAAAGTCGAGCCCATTTTAAATGCCTTTGTAAGTCGATCGCTTGAAAAAGCATCGCCATCAACCTCACATGGCTTACTCTTGGGCTTTCTTACAATGAGACCTACTCGGTTTTAATTAATCGATTAAATGGACCATTCACTAAATAAATTCAATTCATTCACAAGAATGCAATTTTTAAAAAACCTCGATCCGACATCGAAAGTTAAATTAAAATACTTAATCACATCTAAACGACACTTCATTTGAAAATGAAAAGGGGGATGGTTTTGAGTTTTCAACTCCTCTCCTCGATTATTTGAATACGAGTTTTCTTACTCGGTTAGTCAAATGGTCGTCATTTCTAATCCATTTAAGCACAAACAAATCAAATCCTTTTATAACAAGAAACTAAAAGGGAGATAACTTTGAGTCTTCAATTTTTTCTCCACGACTATTTGAATACAAGTTCTCTTACTTGGTTATTCAAATAATTGTCATTTCTTTACAAACTTCCAAACCCGACTAAATCAAATTATTTTCATAATAAGCTAAATGAAAAGGGAGATGACTTTGAGTCTTCAACTTCTCTCTTCAATTGTTCGAATATGAGTTCTCTTACTCGGTCAGTCGAACTATTGTCATTTTTTGCAAACATATAACCTAATAAAATCATTTTCATATCAATACTATACGAAAAGGGAGATGGCCTTGAGTTTTCAATTCCTCTTCTCAAATGCTTGGATATGAGTTGTCTTACTCAGCCATTCAAGTACTTGTCTACGCTAAAATACGTCACCCTTATCTAATCTAGTTTTCATAAATATTCAGATGAAACAGAAAACGGTCTAGAGTCTTCTATTCCTTTTCCCGATTATTAGGATACGAGTTGTCTTACTCGACCGTCCGAGTAATCGTCATCCATTCAAAATACCTTAACTATTATCAACTCCTTTCACAATAAAGGATGATAAGGGAGATGGTCTAGAGCCTTCGATTTCTCTCCTCGACTATTAGGATACAAGTTGTCTTACTCGACTATCCGAGTAATCGTCATCCAACCAAAAAACATCTCAACCAATCAAAAACACCCAACATATTGATCCAACTTGTCACCCCCGCGTGACCAAAACTCTTTTCAGAAAGAACACTGTTAATCCTTTCTAATGCGCACAACAAACTAATGCTTAAGCCTCCGCCGAGAGTAGACAAGCCAGCGTTTAGCCTTTAGAACGCGATCTAAACAGTTGTTCACTAAAAGACACTAACCAACCGTAGTTCCCCGAACTACGAATGCTCTGATTTCCTTATTTAAGGATACGTAGGCAGGAGATTGCTGTATCTTCGCGAGCACACTAATAAAAAAACCCCCCTTTCCCTTTCTGAGGTTCTCATCCATTTCTATTTCTAATATCTTATAACCCAAAGATAACAAACAAACATAAATTAACACTCGAAACGCACATTAGAACTAAAAGGTTCCCGTTGAGTACAACGGACGTAAGGGGTGCTAATACCTTCCCCTTATGTAATCCACTCCCGAACCCGAATATGATTGCGACGACCATTATTCCATTTCCTAAAGGTTTTATCGATATTTTCCTATCCCTTCATTGGGATAAATAAAGTTCGGTGGCGACTCTGTTCGAACATAAATTTTTTCCGCGACCATCGCGAGGAATCGTATTTTTCGAGATGCGACAAACATGTGGCAACTGAACTACAACTTGCTGACATATTTACAAAGGCTTTGGATGCTACTCAGTTTGAAAATTTAAGGGGCAAGTTGGGAATATGTCTTTTTGAGGAATTATAGCAACTAAGGATGTTAGGAATTTACTGTTTAATATTTCAAATTATTAAACAATTGAAAGTGTGCCCTGATTGGTCAACAAATAATAGTTATTTCACTTGCAACAAGAAGATTGATGTGCCAACCTCTTCCAAGACAACGGTGACAGTCGAGAGTTCCCTCAAGAGGAAAGTTCATGGTCCAACCAAATCTTGGAGCAAAGTGGTACCCAAGAAAAAGAAGACCAAGTTTGTTGTTGTTGAGTCTGACTCAGATGTTCCTTGTAATGTCTCTGACATTCTGTCAAAGAAGAAGCCAACCACTAGCAAGCTTGCAGCTAGTGTCCCTGAGGTACCAATTGACAACATATATTTTCATTTTGCTTCAAGTGTAAACAGGTGGAAATATGTTTATGAGAAGAGGCTGGCTTTGGAAAGGGAATTAGCACAAAATGTCCTAGACTGTAAGGATATTATGGATCTTATTCAAGAGGTTGGTTTAATGAAGATTGTGACTCAGTTTTCAAAGTGCTATGAGATGTTGGTAAAGGAATTTATTGTTAATTTGTCTGAAGAATGTGTTGATGGCAAGTCTAAGGAATTCAGGAAAGTGTATGTGAGAGGCAAGTGTGTAAATTTCTCTTCTTCAGTGATCAACAAGTATTTGGGAAGGCCTGATGAAGCTCAACCTGAGCTTGAGGTGACTGATAACAAAATCTGTCAAGTCATCACTGCTAATCAGGTAAGGAAGTGGCCTCTCAAAGGAAAATTGGTGGCAAGTAAACTGAGTGTCAAGTATCAAATGTTGCACAAGATTGAAGCTGCTAACTGGGTGCCCACCAATCATAAATCTACAGTTGCTGTAATGCTTGGAAAGTTTATATATGTTGTTGGAACCAAAGCCAAATTTGACTATGGATCCTATATTTTTGATCAAACTTTGAAGCATGCAGGAAGCTTCAGTGTGAAGGGTCCTATAGCCTTTCCTTCTCTCATCTGTGGTATTATTTTGAATCAGTTTCCAAACATCTTAACTGAGAATGATTCTGTGAAGAAAAGAGACAGCCCTATGTCTTTCAATCACAAGTTGTTCCTAGGTACCCATGTCCCTAACATTGTCATGACATCAGGTGAGACATCACGTGTAAGCAATCAGCCAGGTAAAGTTGTTGTCATTGCAATGCTCAAAGAAACCTGCAGGGAATTAGAGGCAAGGAAGCTGAACTTGGAAAAATTGATTAGCTCTTTGGAGATGACTGAAGGTGATGTGATAACTGATGGTGGAGAATTTGGTGAAGCTGCTGCTGTTGCAGAAGAAGCTGAAAGACAAGGTGAAGAGGGAGAAGCAGATGCCAGTCCTGATGATGGCACAGATGATGATGCTGACTCTGAGTCAGATGACTAGAACTTTTCTTGTATTTCTGATAATTGCTTGTATTTTCATTCTTTGTGGTCTGTAATATTAAGTGTTGCTTTGGCAACATTTTTAACAAAAAGTGGGAGTAACACTTGTACCCCAGGATAACACTTGTACCCTAGGACAACAAATTTCTTTGAAGTTGAAGGTCCTCTAAACAAGAGGTTATGTTGTTGTTTGCTCTCTGCTTGATTTTCTCTTGTGATGCTGCTGTTTGAAGTTTAACTTCTATGTTTGTTAAGTGTATTAGCTAATTTGATTCTCTGCTTGGATGTATGCTTTCTGCTGCTGTGAACTCTGTTGTGATGCCAAGTTGTTTTAGCCAAAAATTTGCCAAAGGGGGAGTTTGTAGATGTTTTTGATTGGCTGTATTTTATGTTAAAACACTTACTGTACTTAGATGTCTTGACTGATGTCATGACATGCTTAAGTAGTATGCTGCACGATTAGCTAATATGGGATTTACTGGATGTCAAACTGAATGTTATGACATTCATTCATGACAGCATTTTCTGGATGTCAAACTGAATGTTATGACATTCATCCCTGACAGCAAATGCTGAAGTATAGGCTGATTTTTCTGTTATGTTTTAGTATTTATCTCAGGCTGATTTTCAGGAAACTAACAACTGTGCTAAAATTAAGAGACCTAGCATATAGCCTATTTGTTAGCACCCTAATGTGTGGAAATTAGGTTAACTTGCTTAACCCTAATTTTATGAAATTCAAGTTCAAGGCCCAAGTACTGCATTATAAAAGGATGGTAATCCTACTTTCAGCAATTCAGGGATTTGAAGCGTGAATAATTAAATATATCATTATATATCCTTGTTGTACTTTCATTGTGTTTTGAATTAGGTTTTACTTGTGAGCCAAGCAATTATCACCTAGATGATTGCATTGGACTATGGTGTTTATTGAGTTGTAATTGTTGTGTCACTCTAAGCTTTTAAGCGTGAGTGTTGTGTTTCTTGATTAAAGCTTTTAAGCACAATCAAGAGTTGTTTGAAGTATATCTTCACCACTGACTTTAAAATTCTTAATGGTTGTAATCATTGTTGTGATTGAGGGGGAGTGAGTAGGTACTCAGGTCTTAGTTTATATTGAAATTGCATTGAGTAGGTCTTAAGTGATATGATTAAACTGGTGGTTTAAGTCCTGAATTAATACCTCTTATAGTGGATTTCCTCCCTGGCTTGGTAACCCCCAGAGTAGGTGTGTTTGTCACCGAACTGGGTAAACAATTCTCTGTGTCGTTTACTGCTTTTTACATTTACTTTCTGCATATATTACCTGTCTGCGCAGAATTGGATGTCATAACATCCAGTGTGACATCGATAATCTGTTACTAGAATTTCACTTTTAGAATGGCAACAAAAATAATAAAGAATTGTTATGTACCTGATCTAAAGTTGAGGTTAATGTCTGAAAGATCAATAAACGGAAGAATTTACAACTAACCAACTGTTTCAGAGGTTGTTTCCCTTATTGTTTGTGATGTTGATACAACTACAAATAGATATTATACTAGAAAGACAAAGTGGAAGATTAAAAATAACCAGTGAGTTTCATCCAAGTTATCTGGCGTATCAGTATCCACTTTTGTTTTCAATAGGCGATATGGTTATAAACTTGAACTACTTTATAAGGAAACAGACATAAAAAAGGTAAGAAAGAGGAAAAAGCGTACCATTGGAGAATGTATTATATTTAGAATTCGGGCAATAACTAATGAATCATTTACTTTATTGCGTTCAAGACGGTTGTTTCAATAATTTTTAGTTTATGGATTTCCTATGATGGAGTCAGAGAGATTGTCTTTTATTCGAAAGAATCAGAAAAAGTTGAGAGTTGCTAACTATTATAATTTAGCAGAAAATGGACAAAATGTAAACATTGGAAGATCAAACAAAGGTAAAAGAGTGGTGCTACCCCTATCATATGTTTGAAGTCAGAGGTTCATGGGACAACTTTATTTTGATGAAATGATAATTTGTAGTCATATTAAGTTTCTAGACCTTTTCATCGCTTTTACTTGCAATCCAAACTGGCCTGAAGTTCAAAAATTGCTTTCCGAAATCAACTTGCAGCCAAATGATCGACCGGATAAAATCAAGAGTATTCAAAACAAAGTTTGATGAGTTGTTGAGTGATTTAACAAAGAAACACATATTAGGGAAGGTAGTTGCATGTAAGTCAAATGCTATATTTCTTAAGTAATAAACTATTATTTGCATAACACTTTAGATTGAATTTAATATTTGATTCATTTACTTTCAGATCTGTTCACGATTGAGTTCCAAAAACGTGGGTTACCGCATGCTCATATTCTACCATTCCTACATTCGTTGAGCAAGTATCCAACACCCGACGATATAAACAAAATCATCTCAACAGAAATACCAACAAAAGAATATGACAAAAACTATATCATTTAGTCAAGACACAAATGATTAATGGTCTGTGTGGTTTAGCAAACAAGTCTTCGCCTTGCATGAAAAACGGAAAGTGCTTTAAGTAATTTTCTAAGAAGTTTCAGGTTACAATCGTTGTTGACTAGGATAGATATCCTGTGTATAAAAGAAGACAAAATGGTAATGCAATGATTAAAAATCACGTAGTCCTCGATAACAAATATGTAGTCCCTTATAATTCAAATTTGTTGAAAAAATTTCAAACACACATCAATATGGAGTGCTGTAATCAGAGAACTTCGGTAAAGTACTTATTCAAGTACATTAACAAGGGTTATGATAGAATTAGGTTGCTACTATCCTAAAAGATTCCGATGGTACTTATGGAGACAAAAATGTTGATGAAATCAAGCAATATCTTTATTGTAGATATGTCTCACCAAGTGAAGCATGCTGGAAGTTTATTTTCATTTCATATTCATGGTAGATCTCTAAAAATTAAAAGGTTGTTTTCCATCTTGAAGGTGACAATTCTGTTTAATATACTGATTATGAGGTGATATGTGAAGTACTTGAGAAACCAAATCTGAAAGAATCAATATTTACTTTATGGGTGGAAGCAAATAAGACATATCTAAAAGCCAAAAATTTGACATATTCTCAATTCATTTCTAAATTTGCCTATGATAAAAGATATCGACATTGAAGACCACGTAGAAGGGGCTACACCATTGGCAGACTAATTTTGGTTCCTCCAATTTGCTATAAGGATATAAAATACGTGGGTGTAAAGATGTGCGATAATTTCAGGGATGCATGTTTTGAAATGATATTTATTGAAGACGGTAATGAATATGTAACATCTATTGAGGAAAGTCACCCAATATTGGGTGAATATGTAGAACCATGGATTGACCTTGTGGAGGTTAATGAGCCCCTGATCACAGAAGTTGTCTTGAGAGATGCACCTTGAATGGAACATATCAAAGAATAACCCTGGTTTTCTGATATTCATGCCCGACACACAACATGAATGCCCTCATGAACGCCCAGAGCCTCAAATGAAGTTGAGAAGGAGCAACTTTTACGTGCTTTAAGACAGTTATCTCAAAATCAAAAAAAGACAGACACCATCTTATTCTTGTGAACATGCACTTGTAGAGTCATATCATACAATCATCGAAGGAGCTACACACCCTCTTTTTCTGCCCCATTGGAAGAACCGACCATTATAGGGGATTGTCGACCACGATTCTAACGACATATATGGAAACCTCTATGCTCAAATCAGATGGAGTGTCATCTACTTTTGCATCCACCTAATCATGCTCTGTTGCGTCCGACTTGTCTCATAGATCAAAATGGCATTCACATCAGTGTTAATTGGCTCATAGTTATCAGTCCTTAGGGGAAATTGAATATAATTCTTAGCGTGCTCTCTCATCTGATGGTTGGCCTATATCTCCTGCTTGATTAACATCGGAGGGGCATAAAGACCTTGGCACGATTAACTTCTCCGCCAACGTGTCATAAAAGATCTTATGATGAATCAGATGAAGAAACCCCTTCTTATAGAGAATCCCCATATATTCTTTGTGAGTCAGAATCGTCAGATAGAGGTATGAGTTTTGGTTCTAGGTGATTGCGAATAAAATGAGGGATATGAGAATCATGGGATGTCCCCATTATAGAAATAAACGAAGTTTCGCCTTCGTAATCATTCACTAGGTCAATTGTACTATCACTCATATTGACTAAGAAATATGAAATATTGAAGATAAAAGCTTAAATTTAGAGTAATACCTGATTGTATGAGATTGATGAATCGTGAGAAGAGAAAGAAAAGAAAAAACTTTAAGCGAGAAACTGGGATTCGCTTCTAGTAATATTCTTAAAGAAGAAGAAACAAAAATGTTTTATGAAAAAATAACTATAAATTTCACAAAATAAAATAAAATAAAATATTTATTTTCATATTATTTTAATTAACAAAACTGATATTTTTTATTATTTTTTTAAAAAGTGACTTTAGATATGAATGGCTCTAATGGATAAATCAATTGAAAGTGTACTTCATAATTTTGAAATCATGCATTAGAGCAATTAAATCTAAAACTAAAAAGACGCGTTAAATATTAGTCCGAACCTTCTAAGCATGAAGCGGCGTCGTTTGTTTGTGCCCGAAACAAGTCCACACCCAATTCCAAGAGACGAAAGCATATCCGTGTCCTCGGATCCACTCACTAACCCTAGTCAATTCCTAACCCAACCATAGTTACTCCACCTATCTCAAAACCAGCCACGTGTATCCATCCAACGGTCATCGCCGAAGATATTCAGAAGCACGCGCTGTTATAAATACCTACGCTCGTCACTCCCATTATCCCAAACCCTAACCCTTTCCCCATTACTGTGATTCAATCGCTTCTCTAATCCTAAACCATGGCAAACCCTAAGGTTTTCTTCGACATGACCGTCGGCGGCCAACCCGCTGGACGCATCGTCTTCGAGCTTTATGCCGATGTCACCCCCAGAACCGCTGAGAATTTCCGTGCTCTCTGCACTGGCGAGAAAGGAGTCGGTCGTAGTGGCAAGCCTCTCCACTTCAAGGGATCCTCCTTTCACCGTGTGATCCCTAACTTCATGTGTCAGGGAGGTGACTTCACCGCCGGGAACGGCACCGGAGGAGAATCGATCTACGGTTCCAAGTTCGCTGACGAGAACTTCATCAAGAAGCACACCGGTCCAGGAATCTTGTCCATGGCAAACGCCGGTCCCGGAACCAACGGATCTCAGTTCTTCATCTGCACTGCCAAGACTGAGTGGCTCGACGGGAAGCACGTTGTGTTCGGTCAAGTTATCGAGGGATTGAACGTTGTGAAGGACATCGAGAAGGTTGGATCTGGCTCCGGCAAGACCTCGAAGCCTGTTGTGATCGCCAATTCTGGTCAACTCTCTTAGATGTTGACTGTTCTGGCGTTTTCTATCTGGTGGCTCTGAATTTTAATTTGATCTAAATTCTCAGTAGTGTTTTTGTTATTCGGTGTCGTTTTATTTTTGTTGTGTTAGGGTTTGTGGTGGTGCTACTCTATGGATCTTATTGAACCCCCTTCCTTTTAATTTTCTGTTATGAAATTACTAGTTGAGTGAGTTAAGTCTGTTATGATGATAAACATATAAATGATGAGCTACCTTCAATAAATTAGGAATTCTTCATAAATCTGTCTATATTCGTTATGTCATGCATGTGATTATGTTATTTTGATATTGAAATGTGACCTAATGTGAAGATTAATTTTTCACTCTTTGAATCAATTGAACTTTAATCTGTCTAATTATATGGAAATTTACCTGATATTATTATATTCAAATAAAATATAGTAATTTTAATTGTTCCTTTATGTGGTGTTATTCTACATGTTTGCATTCAAATCTTTACAATAGTTTGATTTAAAATAAATGTAAACGAGAATGAGTTATGAACTGTTTCGTTTTTCTTTTTGATATGAACACTCGATTCATCCTTTTGGATATAAACTAAACACTGTTTTGCTCATTTTAAGTTTTTGTGTGAAGTCTTTTCGTTTGTATTTGTTTATTAATTTTTATTGGTAAAGTAGTAGCATTTTGCTAGACTGAGATTCAAATTATTATTGATGGTGGAGGACACGATCTTGTGGCTGGTTCAAGTGAAAGGACAATTGAAAATATCTTTAAAGATGTCTCCACTAAATAATATGCCATTAGACGCGGAGTACTACAACCGCAAAATTTGCTGGCACCAATTTTTACTTCTATGATATTTTTTGTTGATTGAGTACTGTTATTCTTTTGCTTTTTGAAATAATACCAACGTTTTGTAGCCATTTTGATTTTATGATAAATTCTTTTTCCCTTAAAAAAACATTTTATGATTGTATTTGAAAGGTTCCATGTTTTTGCCTATTTTTGAACTGTAGATACTATAGAGAGAAACAAAACGTTACACTTGGACTTTTTAATATGATTTCGAGGGTGTCATTAGTTTAATATGATTTTGAGGGTGTCATTAGTTTTAATAAGACGGAAAAAAACAAACAAATGGTAAATCAATAAATCTCCAAAATACAAATGGACTCATGCGCTTCAATGGGTATATGGACATTATGGGATGTCTTGAATGAATGACGAGAAGCCTCTAGATTTTGTCACTTTATAGACGTAATGGTTGTTGAGTTCAAGGGTGATTCATCACACCACCAGTGTTGAAGGGTGGGTACAATACAAATTAAGATTGGATTATAATATTAAGTTGAGCGAAGACTTTCATATATAAGGAAATGTTAACTCGTACCTTCGAGCACAAGGGATAAATATACGTTAAAAAATTGTTTAAAAAATTGAAAATTGTGTGCTGTGGGTTTAATAAAATTTATAATTAATAATTCTATTATTATTTTTAATATGAATTTTTTATTTGTTAACTCATGCCTTCGAGCACAAGGGATAAATAAGTTAATATAATATGAAATTAAATGAAATTAAAATCAAATTTTAATTAAAATCAAGTTTTAATTAGACATTTAATTCTTTAACTTAATTTACAATTTTAATTTGGCACCTTAATTAATAATCGTTATTCCATAACAGGTGACGTCACACATATTAAAAAAATATAATAATTAAAGAGAGATGATATTATAACTAAAGGATATAAATAAAAAAAATTTTTTTACTTAAATTGAAATCATTCATTCATTTGGATATAATTATTATTATTTTAAATGGATTATTCATTACTTTTAGTCGTTAAATATAACTTTGTTAGTCAATTCCGTTAAATATTAAATTTAAATATCTAAGATAGTGCAATATTATTGAGTGTTTATTATAAACAATTATTTTTAAATTTAACAATTCGATCTAATTAAAAAATATCTAACAATGTCAAAAGTCTATTAAATCTAATAGATGAATTACCTACACTTAATTTTTTATATTTTTTTTTTACATTTCCTCTTCTTCCCTTTTCCCTTTCTTCATTTCTAATATATTTATATAAAAATTTAGAAAATATAAAAATTAAAAATAAAATGTATCATATTCCATATAACAATTAAACTCAAAAATTGTTTTTTTTATCTAAATAATCATTTTTTTTAATTTCCAAAATAATCTATATTTTAAATAAATTCGCAAAGTGTCTCACTTAAAAAAAACGTCAACACATAGATGCAAGATGAATTGGCGACTACCTTAAATTTAAAGAGGAGACGACAATTGAATTGGCTTCTGCCCATGGTACTACCAATCCAATTGACGCCAGTATGTAAGGAATAAGATGAGGTGCCAATTGATCTGACGTCTGTGTGTGTTGCGTAATTTATTTTTGTATAAATAGAGGTGTGGTGTGATTCATTTTTCCACACCTCTTTTTACTATATTGCAAACATTGTTCGTCTTCATCGCCACTATGTGAACGTGATTTATTCGAGAGACAAGATGCTCTTCTGAAATATCTGTAGTTTCGAGCAACTACAGAGGGAGTTGGTTTGTTGGTTAGATGAAGACATATTTGAAGGCGAAACAATTAGAAGTATTGAGAGACACGATGTCGTACATGGGTGAGTGCGAGTTAAAAATGATAAGGATGCGAGAGAAATGATGTTTGGACCAAATGATACCAGTTTGATTGTTATAATCAGTTAGAAGTATTGTTTTTAAATGTTGTGGTTAATTATTTTATCTGTTTTGATATATATTGTTTGTGTTATTTATTCAGACATGTCACCAATGTTCGTTTTGTGATATCTGGTTTCTTGTTGGAAAGTGTTGTTGTTTTTAAGTGTGTTTAAGTTGGGGTGATGTTTGTTGTTAATATTGTTGTAACAAAAAGTTATTAATATATCAAAATCAAAGGTTATAAAAATTGAAAGGAGGTATTAAATTATGATGCAGAGGTTGTTTTGAGATTGAGACATTTTTTCTTATTGTGTCCGGGTTGATGACATATACTACATAATCTTATCATTTTATCAGCCATATCATTTATGTTCTAATACGTGTGTTGTTTGACCGCTCTTTTTTCTTTCTTCGCATCTCATCGTTGTGCCAAACTATGTCTCTTCCCATTGATATGGAGGCCAATATTTCTCCAATGTTACCATTGAGAAGCTTTCGTTGTAGAAATTCATGACAGTAATTATCTTGTAAACATCGAATAGATGGTTGTAAGCGTCCTAACGAGTATGTGCACATGCCGCAATGACATAGGAGCAAGGTATAAGTAAGGCCCGAAACTTGCCACAGTCGCATTAACTTCTATTTAGTCTGACAACATAGGATAAATTAGGCTTCCCCTCATTATGGTCCATTGTTTCTTGTACGCTGAAATTTTACATATGACAGTCAAAGATTGTAACTGCGTGTGTGCTAGCTTTGATAGTTTCCTCTTTCATCACTTTCTTATGACATTCACTGTGAAAAGGTGAAAAGTGTGAGAGAAGTGATGCGATTTTGAGGTTAGTTTTAAGGATTATTATGTTTGAGTGTGAGAGAAGTGATGTTTGGTGGGATACAGTGGCAATTGAGGGTGAAAAGGTTTGTGGTGCGGTTGTTAAATCGCAGTGGTCCGTTGTTGTTTTGGATCGTGAGTTAAGTAGGGAAATGATTAGAGGTTTCTTCAATGGTAATGAGGTTGAGACATGGTGGATTCACGGTGGAAGAGTGAGAAGTGTTTGAGGTGGATGAAATTATTTGTGGGGTGGTTTAAAATACGTCGTTGACAGCGTAACAAGGTTGTAGGTGGTCGTTGAAGGGAGAAGGGTGGCGCGGAGGTTAAGGTGTTTGGACAGCGGAAGATGATGTTGGATTAAACAGATGTTTCGACGGAGGAAATGATGGAATAAACGGTGGAAGAAATTTGCGTCGGTGGGGGAGACGGTGACGACGAAGGAGGAATGTTTGAAGGTTGTTTGTTATGAAATTTTCTCAGTTTTTCCTTTGTTCAGGTGAGAGAGAATAGTCATTGCATTGGTGATGTGTGTATTGGTTGTCCTCCAATGAGAAAATATCATTTTCTTATTAACGTCCCAATCTCCTGTGAAGGGGGGTTCATATGTAACGTCTCAAAAGTCAATATTCCTCTTTTCATTTTTTTTAGTTTGAGAGAAAAGGCCCCAATAGGAGGCATCACGTGTCCCTATGAGAGAGGAAGAAAAAATCTTCTTAGCTGTTATCACGTGAGGAAAAGATATTTCTTGATTTTTTGATTTTATTAAAGGAACAAATAGAATAAATCCTAATTTATGATTGGTCAATAAGAAAAAGTGAAAATAATGCATGTGGACCTTTGATTAAATTCGAAATGACAATCCAAATTAAATCAAAGAAGCACACCTAATTTAAAATGCCAAAGTTGTCCATTCTAGAAGCTTTAATTAATTTAAATGAAATTAAATCAATTAATACAACTAAAATTCATAACTTCTTAAATAAATTAAATATAAATAAAATGAAAGAGTAAAAAAATTATATTTAATCATTTTGAACACTTTGACAAATGAATAAAAATAAAACGACTGAATATGAATAAACTTCTCGGAAACATACATGTGACCGGTTAAACATGCTCGAGCTGACCAAAATGTGGCTGAAAAAGTAGTCGAAAAAATAAAATGAGTGCGCCAGGTTAAACTATGGAAACTAGAGATTAATACAACTGACGTCTGCATGCTCGATTTCAAAACTTTTCGTCTGCTAATTTTATGTGCATTTGAGAAACGATTCAACCAGTCTGTCTGTATATCCGAAAATTCATTTTGGCCGATATTTTAGATGTTATTAATGATGAAATGCATTTTACGCTCTGCAGATGATGCAAAGTAAAATAAAGTCATATGTATGAAAATTTTAAAATACCCTGACAAAATTGGGGTATGACAACGGTCAAGTAAGGTTGAACTTCATCCATGTTATTCAGTATATACAAATGTGCTTGAAGAACTATATCTTGTCCAAAAGTCTTAACATTTAAACCTTGAGTACCTCCACCATCGTATCTTCCATCACGATGAGACTCATAAATTTCTATAGAGTCTGCTTCTGAAAATTAGTTTGTACAAAACTGAATACCTTCTTTTGTGATGCACCGTTCAACAATCGAAGCCTCTGGACGATGATGATTCTTTGTATACCATTTAAAGATCTTCGTGTATCTCTCTACTAGATACATCCACTGTAGATAAATTGGACCACAAATTCTAATCTCCCTTACTAGATGAACAACTACGTGAACCATAATGTCAAAGAATGATAAGGGAAAATATATCTAATTGACACAGGATAATTGCAACCTCATGTTCAAACTCGTCTAAATTTCTAGGATCAATGGCTTTACTACATATAACATTGAAGAATAAGCACAATATGATTATAGTTACCCTTACGTTTTTTGGTAGAATGCCACTGAAATTCTAGTTATCAGACTTTGGATGTCACACTGGTTGTTATGACATCCAATTCTGCACAGACAGGGATTATGCAGAACTTAACAGTAAGTGCAGTAAATAACACAAGTAATTGTTCACCCAGTTCAGTCCAACATGACCTACGTCTGGGGGCTACCAAGCCAGGGAGGAAATCCACTATTAGTAGTATCAATTCAAAGCTAAACTCACCCGTTTACAACTTATCACTTAATCCCTACCCAATGCAATTTCAATCTTACACTAAGATCAGAGTTCCTACTCACTCCCCCTCAATCACCTCAGTGATATTAAAGACACTTTGAAGTCACACTTCAAAAACAACTCTTGATTATGCTTCACAGCTTAAATCAAGATACACAGCACTCACGCTTAAAAGCTTTGAGTGACACAACACTTACAACTCAATGAACACCCTATGCCAAAGCAATCATCTACTTGATAATGGCTTGGCTTACAAGATACGTCTAATACTAGACTCACAAAAATACAGCAGTGAAGTATGATGGACACACTAAATCTTCACGCCTCAAAATCCCTGAAACTGAATGAAGGAACGCCTTCCTTTTTATATTGCAGCACCTGGGCTTTTGCACCTGTATTCTCCTGAATTTAAGGTCACTCAAGTTCCCATAAATTCAACATTTAGGTTACTAACAAATAGGCTATTTGTTAGGTTCATTGACTGTAGCTTGGTTGTTGATTTCCTGGATTTTCTCTCAGCTGTTGAATCCCTAAAGAATAGCCTGAGAAAAAGCTGAAACAGAAAACTGAACAACCTACAATTTAGCATATGCTGTCAGGAATGAATGTCACGACATTCAGCTTGACATCAAGGTCCATATGCTGAGTCTGTTTTTCCAGAAAACAGACTGTACAATTTTGCTGACCTGTACATGATCAAAATGATCATACTACAGTAACAGCTTACATTAATAAATGTCAAAGTGTCCAACTTAACATTTACACATTTGGCCTTAAGTTAGTTCTGTTATTCTCTTGAAGAACAAACTAAGTTACATGCTGAAGTATAACAGAACACCACTCTGTCTAATCTTCAGCAGCTGCTTTCAATGATGAATGTCATAACATCCAGTTTGACATTCAGTCAGTAGGCCTTATGCCAGGTCTGGTTCTTCCTTGATAACCAGACTGCACTTAAATACTAAGTTCTAACAGAACTCCTGCTGTTCTATTCCTTAGTATCTGTTGACAGGTGTGAATGTCACAGCATCCAGTTTGACATTCAATAAATCCTGTGTTAGCTAGTCCTGCAGTAACTACAATGTAGTTACACGTACATGTCATGACATCAGTCAAGACATTAGTACCCATCTAGTGTTTTACCATATAATGCAGCCAATTAAACACCTACAAACTCCCCCTTTGGCAAATTTTTGGCTAAAACACTTTGATCCCCATAACAGAGTTCATGGCAGCGGAATCACACACCTAGCAGGAAATAATACTAGCTAATACACTCAGAGTGGCAGCACACTCACACACATGGAAGTTAAATAAAAACTTCACATAGCAGCACACACATATTAGAAGTTGCACCTAAACTTCAACATCAGCTGCAGGGGGGGGGGGAAGTTAAATAAAAACTTCACACACATATCAGCATACACACAGAGGCATACAACAGCATACACAGCAGCTGCAGTAGGGGAAAACTTCAATCTGTCATGAATGAGAACCTGTTTTAATAAAGTTTAACAATGTAAACTTCTGTTGTCCTGGGGTATCACTTGTCACTCCCTCTTTTTGTCAAAAATGTTGCCAAAGCAACACTTTAATTTACAGATCCACAAATAGTAATTAGAATTACACACATGACAGAAAAACACAAAAGATGTGATTAATCCTCAGCCTCATCATCAGCCTCCTCATTAGCCTCCTCTTCACAGTTGGCCTCTTCCTCCTCCTCAGCAATTTGCCCATCAGCTCCATCCGTGTCCTCAGCAGTAGACTCCAGTTGCAAGATGAGCTGTTCCAGTGCATGCTTTCTAGCTTCCAGCTCTTTGCAGGTCTCTTTGAGAACTGCAATAACATCAGCTTTGTCTGGTTGGTTGCCAGCTTTGGAAGTCTCTCCCGATGTCAAGACAATGTCAGGGACATGCTTGCCCAGGAACAGTTTGTAGCTGAAAGCCAATGGACTCTCTCTTCTTTTCACGAAGTCATTATCTGTCAGGATGTGTGAAAATTGATTCAACATAATTCCACATATGAGAGATGGAAAGGCAATGAGTCCCTTCACACTAAAGCTCCCAGCATGCTTCATTGTCTGATCAAATATGTAAGCACCATAGTCCACCTTTGCCTTGGTTCCCACTGCATAGATGAACTTCCCTAATGCCACAGACACAGTTGACTTGTGGTTAGTGGGTACCCAGTTGGCTGCTCCAACTTTGTGTAGCATTGCATACTTAACACTTAGTTGGCTGGCCACTAGCTTCCCTTTGAGAGGCCATTTTCGGACTTGCTTTGCTGTGATGACTTGACAGACTGTATTGTCAGTCACTTCAAGCTCTGGTTGCTCTTCATCCGCTCTTCCCAGATACTGATTTATCACAGAGGGGGAAAAGGTCACACATTTGCCACGCACATAGACCTTTCGAAATTCCTTGGATCTCCCATCAGCACACTCCTCTGACAGATTTACAATGAACTCCTTCACTAAGGTCTCATAGCACTTAGGAAGTTGAGACACAGTTCTTATCAACCCTGCTTCTTTGATGAGATCCACAATCTCCTTACAGTCCAATGCATTCTGTGCCAGTTCTCTCTCCAGGGCCAGCCTCTTGTGGTATACATACTTCCACCTGTTAACACTGAAGGCAAAGTGGAAGGACACATTGTCAATGGGAACTTCTGGGACACTGGTTGCCAGCCTGCTGGAAGAAGGCTTCTTCCTGGGCATGGATGTTGTGACATCACATGGGACATCAGATTCAGACTCAACCACCACAACCTTGGTCTTCAACTTCTTAGGCACTTCTTTGCTCCAAGCTTTTGTAGGTCCATAGATTTTCCTCTTGTGTGCACTCTCTGACTCTGGTTGCTTGTGAGGATTTGTTTCACCAACTTCCTTGGAGGGGGACTTCTGCTCCACAACCTTTTTCTCCCTTCTAGTCCTAACTCTCTTGGCTATCCTAGGGACAACTGTAGCCAGAAGTTCATTGTCCGAGAGCTCTTCCACGTTAATCGTTTCAGTCCTAGGGTTGTCCTCAACACCTGGAGTAACATTGGCCTTCTCACCTCTCACTTTGCCTGAGGGTTTTTCAGTCTTTGATCCCTCATGAGCATCTGGTTGCTCAACATTGTCAGTGACATTTTTCCTCAACACTACAGCTTTATCTTGACATGCAGCAATATCAGGAATGATTGTGTTCAAGGGAACAGAAACCCCAGGAACATTTCGATTCCCAGATAGTATCTGAGTGACGATAGTTGCAATGGAGTTATGTACATACCTTGACCCTTCCCTTGTGTGTTCATCAAGGGCGATTTCTGATGAAAACCCGGTGACCGTTTCCTTAGGTCTTTTTGCATGGGACGAAGTTGCTGCGTCACCAGCTGGATCCTCCCGGGTAGGGTGGTAAGAGTCGGTGCTGAGAGAATCAGACATGGTGGTGTACGAGGAGGTATCGGATTGACGAGCCATGCTGAAAATCTGAGAGGGAAGATGAACCGTTTCTTTGGACGAGGGTTTGCACGAGTGGAGAATGAAACGACTAAATGTGAAACGCTTTATGCAAGAGTAAGGTCTATTGGATTTTGACCACTCAGCGCTCACTATTTGTTTAATAATTTGACTTATTAAACAGTAGCTAACTAACTTCATTAGTTGCTACAACTTTTCAGACGCACGCATTCCCTTTTTGCCCTTACTATTTTCACCCTTAGTAATGTACAATGTCATGACATTCTGGGTGACATTGTACTCTATCTGCATCAGGTTCCTCCAAACTAGAGATGACCACTTGCCACCACAAGCTAGGTACTGAGTTTCTGCCGACGTCAATAACACACACCTCTGTCTATCCCTTGCTGTCATCTCAGTTGTATGATGACCAATGGGAACCAAGGGCTCATTACTTTTGAGCAAACACTTTCCATAGCCTGTCTTTTTATCTAAAGGCAGATATGAGGCTCTTCTCATAGCTCCCTTGGAAATGCTCTTCTTCACTCCTTTTACCTGAAGGGGATCAAGTCTTCCATGTCCCAGCTTCCCTTCCTGATCTCCCTTGGCCAAAGGACACTTGGGAAGGTTGATAGAGTCTTTAGATTTCCATAGATAACAATTATCTTTGGATCTATCTCCTCTCATCACTTCTTGATTGCACCCATTCAACACCACACATCCTCCCTTGGTAAACTCCACCTTGTATCCTTGGTCACACAACTGGCTTATGCTTATGAGGTTCACAGTTAGTCCTTTCACTAACAATACATCACTCAATTTTGGAGTTTCTGGACAGTCAAGTTTCCCAACACCCATGACTTCTCTTTTAGTTCCATCACCTAATGTCACAGACTTGGTGTTAGAGGGATGTAGGTTCACCACTAGGTTGTTCATCCCAGTCATATGCCTTGAGCAGCCACTATCAAGGTACCAATCTTGTCTGATATGTCCCCTTGAAGAAGTGTGGGCAAGGTTAGCAACACACTGTTGATTCTCAGGCAAGAAGTGAATCTTGGATGCCAGCTTCTTAGGATTGACCTGAGGTGTCTGCTTAGCCGCCCATGTTTGTTTCTTAATGGGGACATTATGCGTAGACACCTTTTTCTTAGGTCTACCTTGAGGGGTCTGGTTTGGGTAACCATGCAGCCTATAGCAGAATGGTTTTATGTGACCGAATCTGCCACAGTAATGACATTTCCATCTCTTGAATTTCTTCTGATGATGATTGTTCATTCTGGTTCCTCGATGTTGTGACTTTGGATGTGACTTCCCTTTGGATTTCTGAACTTTAGCCTTTGGGCGTTTGCGTTCAGCTGAGGATCTTTTCCCAAAGCCTAAACCAGATGTGGTTCCAGATTTCTGTCCTGTCTTCAGGATTTCTTCCAGGGTGTCAGATCCCTTATTCAACATTTTGATGGATTTGGTCATTTGGTCTAGCTTAGAGATCAGCAAAGATATCTCACCCTTCAGACCCTCTATGACTTTCAGCTGCTCTAGTTTCTCAGCTTCTAGCTCTTTGATGAGTTTCTTATGCTTTTCTCCTTGGATGCAAACTTCTGCACTTTTAACACATAATTCTTTATATGAGACAGCAAGCTCATCCAAGGTGAGTTCATCTCCACTTGAGTTCTCCTCTGAGGAACAAACACTGGTCAGAGCAGTGACATGTTTTGCCGATTCTCCTTCAGATTCACTCTCAGTGTCTTCTTCTGACCAGGTGACAGATAGCCCTTTCCTTTGCCTCATGAGAAGGGTAGGGCAGTCAGCCTTAATATGACCATATCCTTCACATCCATGGCACTGGCTTCCCTTGCCTTGGTTGGCCTTTTCTTCATAAGTTGATCTTTTCTTTATGTCAGACGGGACGTTCTTGACATTAGGTCTACCCTGTTGATCAAATTTCTTTAGCTTGTTGAACTGTCTCCCAAGCATGGCTAAGGCTTTTGATATACTTTCATCACCTCCAGTACATCCTGCTTCTGACTCCTCTTCAGCATTAGATACAAAAGCTATGCTTTTGTTCTTCTTCTCAGCATACTCACCCAAGCCCATTTCAAAGGTTTGGAGGGAACCAATGAGCTCATCCACCTTCATGTTGCATATGTCCTGCGCCTCCTCTATGGTTGTGACCTTCATAGCAAATCTCTTAGGCAAGGACCTGAGAATCTTTCTTACAAGTTTCTCTTCAGCCATTTTCTCACCTAGTCCACCAGAGGTGTTTGCAATTTCAAGAATATTCATGTGAAAGTCATGAATAGTCTCATCCTCTTTCATCCTCATATTTTCAAACTTGGTGGTCAACATCTGAAGTTTGGACATTTTCACCTTGGAAGTACCTTCATGAGTTACCTTGAGGGTATCCCAAACTTCCTTAGCTAGTTCACAATGGTGTACCAGCCTGAAGATGTTCTTGCTGATTCCATTGAACAGTGCATTCAAGGCCTTGGAATTTCCAAGAGCTAACGCCTCTTGCTCCTTGTCCCACTCTTCTTCAGGAATCTGCACACTGACTCCATCTTCACCTGTCCTCACTGGATGTTCCCATCCTTTGTTGACAGCTCTCCAGACTTTGCTGTCTAGAGATCTTAAGAAGGCTATCATACGAGGCTTCCAGTCATCATAATTAGATCCATCCAACATGGGTGGTCTGTTTGAGTGTCCTAAGTCCTTGTCCATGGTACTAGAAAGTAACTTCCCTAGATCTCACCCAGAAATTCACAGGCAGGGTGCCTGCTCTGATGCCAATTGAAATTCTAGTTATCAGACTTTGGATGTCACACTGGTTGTTATGACATCCAATTCTGCACAGACAGGGATTATGCAGAACTTAACAGTAAGTGCAGTAAATAACACAAGTAATTGTTCACCCAGTTCAGTCCAACATGACCTACGTCTGGGGGCTACCAAGCCAGGGAGGAAATCCACTATTAGTAGTATCAATTCAAAGCTAAACTCACCCGTTTACAACTTATCACTTAATCCCTACCCAATGCAATTTCAATCTTACACTAAGATCAGAGTTCCTACTCACTCCCCCTCAATCACCTCAGTGATATTAAAGACACTTTGAAGTCACACTTCAAAAACAACTCTTGATTATGCTTCACAGCTTAAATCAAGATACACAGCACTCACGCTTAAAAGCTTTGAGTGACACAACACTTACAACTCAATGAACACCCTATGCCAAAGCAATCATCTACTTGATAATGGCTTGGCTTACAAGATACGTCTAATACTAGACTCACAAAAATACAGCAGTGAAGTATGATGGACACACTAAATCTTCACGCCTCAAAATCCCTGAAACTGAATGAAGGAACGCCTTCCTTTTTATATTGCAGCACCTGGGCTTTTGCACCTGTATTCTCCTGAATTTAAGGTCACTCAAGTTCCCATAAATTCAACATTTAGGTTACTAACAAATAGGCTATTTGTTAGGTTCATTGACTGTAGCTTGGTTGTTGATTTCCTGGATTTTCTCTCAGCTGTTGAATCCCTAAAGAATAGCCTGAGAAAAAGCTGAAACAGAAAACTGAACAACCTACAATTTAGCATATGCTGTCAGGAATGAATGTCACGACATTCAGCTTGACATCAAGGTCCATATGCTGAGTCTGTTTTTCCAGAAAACAGACTGTACAATTTTGCTGACCTGTACATGATCAAAATGATCATACTACAGTAACAGCTTACATTAATAAATGTCAAAGTGTCCAACTTAACATTTACACATTTGGCCTTAAGTTAGTTCTGTTATTCTCTTGAAGAACAAACTAAGTTACATGCTGAAGTATAACAGAACACCACTCTGTCTAATCTTCAGCAGCTGCTTTCAATGATGAATGTCATAACATCCAGTTTGACATTCAGTCAGTAGGCCTTATGCCAGGTCTGGTTCTTCCTTGATAACCAGACTGCACTTAAATACTAAGTTCTAACAGAACTCCTGCTGTTCTATTCCTTAGTATCTGTTGACAGGTGTGAATGTCACAGCATCCAGTTTGACATTCAATAAATCCTGTGTTAGCTAGTCCTGCAGTAACTACAATGTAGTTACACGTACATGTCATGACATCAGTCAAGACATTAGTACCCATCTAGTGTTTTACCATATAATGCAGCCAATTAAACACCTACAACCACAGATAATCACTGGTAAAAGTTGTTGCATCAAGACAAACAATCATGAGATTTTAAGCCAACTAATATGAGGTCTTTCACTTACATAAGTTTCTTCATATTTGATTAGTACCCTTTGGGAACTTTGATACCCTACAAACCTTCGCAAAAACTCTTTTTTCTTTTTTAGATAGAGTGTGACAAGCTAGGGGAAAATATGTTTTATTTCCTATTTCTTCGGGGGCTAACTCTTGTCGTATACTCATCACCACCATATTTTCACGGGATTTCTTAGTACATTTTATCTTATCTTTAATATTAAGAAATGTTCCAATCAAACTATCACATACATTTTTCTCCACATGCATCACATCAAGACAATGTCTTAAATTAAGACTAGACCAATATGGAAGATCAAAGAACACCTACCTCTTTTTCCAAATATTTCTCTCCACGTGCCCTTTTTGATTATTCCCAAAGACAATATTAATGATTGTTGTCTTTTATAAACTTCCTTCCTAGTTAGGGGCTTTAGAGTGATATTAAACTCCCGCTCTCCATTAAAAGCCTTCTGCAATCTACAATATGGATGGTTCGGTCTTAAAATTTTTCGATGTCCAAGATAAACAATCTTTTTACCACTTTTAATTAGTGGTGGCATGTACCAAATTCACATATAGGACATGCTTTATGTCCCTTGACATTGTACCTAGACAAATTACCGCATGTAGGAAAGTCATTGATTGTGAAAACCAACATGACACACAACTTAAAGTTATCACCTATTTACACATCATCAACATCAATGTCTTCCTCCAAAAAAGTCTTAAATCTTTAATCAATGGCGTTAAATAAACATATATGTCATTCCCTGGTTGTTTTAGACCCGAAATAATCATTGATAACATCATATATTTGCGCTTCACACACAACCATGAAGATAGGTTGTAAATTATGAGAAGAACATGCCATGACGTGTGGTTAGTACTCAAATTACCAAACGGGTTCATTCCGTGAGTGGCAAGTCCAAGCCCAAGGTTCTTCGGTTCAAGGGCAAAATCTAGAAACAAGGAATCAATTTTCTTCCATTGCAATAAATTAGCTACATGGAGAATTTTTCCATCATGCACTCTTTCATCTGCATGCCATCTAGTATTCTTTGTGTCATTTACATTTATCAAACAATCTCTTGAACCTTTAAATTATCGGTATGTATCACATCACCTTGGAAGGAAAACCCTTTCTAGTTACACCATCATCATCTTCAACACCATTTTACTTCTTCTTGTAGCATGACTCTCCATATCTCAGGTACTCCTTCAAGTTTTCATACTCTTTCCTATATAATATAAAATCATTACGACATGCGTATATTTTGACATAGTTCAAGCCCACCGGGCACAATATCTACTTGACCTCATAACTACGGTTTGACAATGTTTCAAGCAATTCAGTGAAACTTCTATCTATCCACCCACTTCTTGCCTTAAGATTAAATAGTCTTAACACAATTGACAATCTTGTAAAACTTTTGCATCCCAGATACAATGACTTTTCCATCTCTCTTTGCAAAATATCTACCATATTAGCTTTCTTGAAAGCATCTATCCAATATCACGAATAATTTCTTATAGAGTATCATTCATAAATTCATCATCATCTTAAATTGTATGTGACCTAGGTCTTTTTTTTGTCACTTCACCATGCCATGCCCATTTCGTGTAATTTTGAATAATTTAATCATAACCTAAATGATTGAGTATAACAATACTTGGATGTTTTTGCATATTTCGACAAATTTTACTAAGATACCAAAAAATCCCATTATCATTAGGAAGTTTTTTTTCGCGAATTCAAGAAAGTGAATCACTTCATTCTCATACTCTTTACTTAATTTATTGGTCTTCCTGTAACTACGATCCATAATTACATACAACTTATGAAAATAAAATAAAAATAGTACGTAGCCAACAAAAATGAACCCTATAAGTCTCAAAAACCATAATAACAACGACGACAACAACAACATCAACGACGACCACAATACCACCATCGCCACCACCACCACCACCAACAACAACGAAAATAACAATAATAAACAACACCAACAACAATAATGGAGAATTTCTACATATCGAAAATGTGATGAGAGATTCAAAGAAAATTGTTGGTTTAAGGTTCGAGCTTCCTTCCTCCTTTGAGATAATGGTGTTACAGTTTTGTTTCCTGAAGAAGAATGGTGTTTCAGTTTCGTTTGCTACCTAGGACGCAAAAAGTGAATGAGACTTAACATTATACTCGATGAAATAAACAATTATTTAGAGATTTTTTATCTAGATTTTCTTAAAAACCGAGGGAACATATCCGACGTATAATCTATAAAAAATAAAGGCGCCTTTTTAGTTATAAATAAACATAAAATTGTAAGCGTTGGGAATCGAAGCTCAAACCCTGAGCAACTTGTTATGTCGATTTTGAGAAAAACCGAGGTAAAATATTATGTTTAAAAAAAATAATAATAATAAATGGCGTGTTCTTGGTCATTTGACCTCAGTTTTTTAATAGCTACGATGAAAGCTTCGTCAAGAAATGTATTATTTGTTGTAGTGTTTTATTAGGGAAGTATTGTAAGTTTCAAAAACAAGTTATTACATAATAGAGAAGGTTGAATCTGCTTTAGTATCAAACATCCACATATTAAGATATTTCTTGGTAGTCTACATTGTAGTAAGGTATCGTCACCATGTCTATTGAATACTATTCAAGAGTTAGATGGTTAGGAGGATGGCAAAGTGAGTCGTAGAGCTCTTTAAATTTGACACCGAGTACAAGTCTTGCTAAGCCTATAAGGCTTAAGCTCTGAAGTAATTGATAGTTAAAATAACATACCAGACACACCCTATAAGTGGATTGTATTCATTAATGGTTCTTGCAACGTCAAAATTAGTGGTATCCAAGTCTTATTGGAAAAGAACAAAAGGTTATAACAACCAATCATAGTAAGAATCTTGTATCACATATGTATGACCTTAGATATGGAATACAAAGACTTAATATTGAAATTAAGTTTCTAGTTGCTGGTATCCAGAACTAAAGGGGAATACCATGTTAGAGATATGGTTATGCAACAATATTTAAGCATTGTGAATATGATAGTAGTAAAAAATACTTCCACCCCATGACACAATTGATCATTTGATTCATACCGTTATTTGGAAGGGTACTTCAACTCTTGACATTCATTTGATACTTTGGACAAAAAATACTCGCCTAAAGATATTAGGTGGCCTGAGGGTTCGATCAACTAGAGATGCCAACACGACCCTTCTTGAAAATCTGACTTGGGACATGCTTCAAAATATTGATAAATTTTGGGTACGTCTCATATCTCATAGTATTTGTCTGGTGCCCATTTACTACCCCTTTTTTCCCTTATATGTTCCTCCATTTGGATTTATATTGTTAGAACAAAGAATGTACAAAAAGATGACTGAAGGCTTGAGTCAGGTTCCTCTTCTTTCTGGTTTAGCCAATGAATTTCTCTTACCTCCTAGTTAGTCTTGTTGACTGTACACACATTCATGATCTTAATTTAATATTTAAATATTATTATTCGATGACGCCTCCCCACACCCACCACTTGTACACCCAGTTATGTTGTCACATCATCAATGAGATCACCATTAAAAATCTCAGCTTCCACCCCAATAAAAGAGACACCTTCATTTGTTATGATCATATAAGTGGTACTTAAACTATTAAGAGTGGCTACAATTGGATCCTAACACAGAAACCCAATCATTGCATTGTATTTGGAAACTATAACTCATAAAGAAAATCAAGTTTCCTATTTTGGTTTGCTTTTCACAACTATGTTCCTACTCTTTCACCATCGCAACATGAACTCATCGACTACATGCTTTAGATGTGGCGTTCAGAAAAATATTTTCCTACATTGTGTGTGTGACTGTGAGAATTATAGAATTCTTTGGTTGCACCTTCAATTTAATCATTCACAATTTTTCTTGACAAAAGATGACAATATTTGGATAAAAAATGAGATTCACAGTATCCGACATAACCTATTTTCTGCATGAAACTGGTGGGCTTGGAGAAGCTATAACTCCATGTGTATATATCATCAAACTATCCTCCTATATCAACTTCTATTGGTTGCCCAATCCATGGCGAACTCCTTGTTGGTGTAAGCCCTAGAGGCCAATACTTTTTCTACTTGTATCGAATTATTTATTAATAATAAAAGGCTTTTTCTTTATTATGTTTGTTTAATAAAGTCCATAGAATAGCTAGTCCGTTTAATGTATCAAGTGTGACTTAATCATGAGATCCCATTAAACATAAGGACATTATTCTTAAAGTATCAGTAGTCGAGCTTTGTTGTGAATTGGGATAACATTAAAACATTAAGACTATTATGTATATAGGCTGATGATCACGTCTCATGGATCATGGATAATGAGTTATCAAGTCTTAAACATAGGTATGAATATTAGGAGTAATATTTATACTGGATTGACCCTCTATGAGAATACTATATAGAATGTTATGCAAAGTGTCATAAGTTATTCTCATGGTGATAGTGGTATATACCACCCTTCAACCTGAAACCACTATGGACCAGTCGAGTGCTTTATTGTTGATCAAACATTGTCCGTAACTGGATGACCATAAAGACAATTGATGGGTACTCAACAAAGCATGATGAGGGACCTATATGGAATTTGCCAATCCTGCGTAACAGGATGAATGTCTAAGGGCCCAATATTGAACTGGACAGGGATGACACGGTATATGCCTTGTGTTCAATATAGACATAAGGGCAAAATGGTAATTATATACATAAGTATTATCATAAAAGGATTTGTCAGATCACATGACATTTTCGTGTCTTGGGTAGCAGTGATGTGTTGCTAGATACAACTCACTGTTTATTATGTTAAATACGTGATTTAATATAATTGTCAATGCCATGAAAAACTACAAGGTCACACACAAAAGGACGGATTGATGAGAGATAAAGTAAATAAGGAACACCGTAAGGTACGGTGCACTTAAGTGAATTGTAGAACATCGTAAGGTACGATGCACTTAAGTAGAATACGAAATATGGTAAGGTACCATGCGCTTAAGTGATTTTGGTATATCATAAGATATGAGCCACATACACTTAAGTGGGCTTTTTATCTTACATCCCCCACAAGTGGTTCTATAAATAGAACCCTTATGCATAAGCATTTGTTAAGAGGAAAATTTCATCTCTCTCTCTCTCTCACACACACACACACACACACACACATACACACACACACACACACACACACACATACACATACACACTCACTCAAAGCCTTCATTCGTAGCAGCTAGCACTGAGACTGAAGAAATCCATTCGTGTGGACTGAGTAGAGGCGTTGTCACCATTCAACGTTCATGATCACTCTTTCGATCTGCATCAAGGGTTTCAATCGCCACAAGAGGTAACGATTCTATCACTGATCATGCCCATTCGTAAGGATCACTAAAGGATAAATTTTTTAATTTCCGTTGCGTTTTGGATCACTATTCTCCTCCAATGGTATCAGGGCCACTTACGAAACCATGCATCTGATAGCTGTTTATTTTTTGTATTTTCTGTATTAATATGACTAAAAGACAGAATGAATCAAAGAATAAACGAGTAATTAAATTTGGCATCATGTGTGTATGATTTTGATGATTGATGTTGACTATGCTTCGGAATCCTACATTAGTATGGTGAAGCAGTGCTACATCGATCGTCCATAGGTTACACAATTGCGATCGATCAAGTTATATATATGATATAAGTAATTCTGATGCAAAATATGGTATATATGATATACTATTTCTCTTTCGTTCATTCAAACACTTAATGGTTATTTTCCTTTGAGCGGTTAATGGTCATTTGCTTCGGAATTCGACGAAAGTATGGTGAAGCAATGATGTATTGATCAATCATACTGAATTAACAATCGAGGTATGTTTGACGGCATGAAATTGGTGCATTAGGGTTCATGACGGTACAATGGTTGTGCTGTCAAAGAGTTATGCGATTAAGGTTATGACTGCGCAAGAGTTGTGCTTTAAAGTATCAAGTGCTAATGCGAAAATCGACGTCAAAATTTAATTTGGTTTATTTAGTTAACAGAATTTAAATTAATAATAATAATAATTTATTTATTATTATTATTATCTTGTGGTGATCGGTTATGACCTTAGTTTTCCTTTATTTTGTTTTGGGATTTTAAAATACGACCTGCGTGTCGTGCCTCTCTTTTAATCTCTTAATGTAACTTATTTTCTCATCTCACTCCCTCGTATGTAAAACACGTTTCTTTTATGTAATGTAATGTTATGAAGAAAGAGAAGAATACAATATCAAAGGCGGACAACTTTGAAGATCTTGCTTGGAGAAGCTTCGATCGTTATTAGGTTAACTTAGGTTCTCTTATTGGTTTAGGAGAACAATTGCACGAGGGGCCATAACTGTTTCATTTTGTATGTTTGTTGATGCATGTGAATGTAAGTTGATGCATGTGAGAGACAATTTATATGATAAATAAGCTGGTGAGATCAGAATAATTGCAAATTCTCTCAAATTAAATATTAAGTTTATGCTTTCCAAGTTTTAGCACTCATCAAGACTAGTATCGAATAATGTAGGTTTCGCCTACACGAGGTGCATGTTCTATATTAGTAAGGTGCGATGGGATAATTTTAATATCCAATTTCTAAAACAATGGGTCAAACTTAACTAAACAAATCCTAATAAGATTATATATGTTTAGAAGCAAGAGTTGGAAATGATCCATATGATGGATTGAAATAAGGAGTTATTCACCCAACTAAAATATTCGAGAGTTGTATTAGATATAATTGGAAGGAGTTCCTACCTAAATAACCTAGTTTGTGTAGTTAGCCTACACAGACTTAAAACAAAGTGAAATGTGGATCTCGGCCCACTAGAAAATCTTCAAACGGGATTTTCCGAATCAAATGGTGAGCGTCATTTGTTTTGAGTAAAATAGTGGGAGCATATTCAATTAAAGGCCTAATTAAATATGTTATTTTAGTGATACTTATATTTTCATTACTTTTCGTGTAGATTACCATGACAACAAACACCTATAACAACATTTTGCGATCAATCCTTGATAAGGAAAAATTGTTTGGGATAAATTTTCTGGATTGACATCGAAATTTGAGGATTGTCCTCAAACATGATAGAAAGTTGTATGTCTTGGAGAAAACTGTTCCTGAAGAGGAACCTCCTAGTTCTGCATCTAAGGCAAAAAGAGATGCCTATAAGAAGCATGTCGATCACGCCAACGAAACTGCTTGCCTCATGCTAGTTACCATGAACTCAGAGTTGCAAAAGCAACATGAGAACATGGCAGCGTTCGATATGATCGAACACCTAAAGATGCTCTATCAAGAGAAGGCAAGGCATGAAAGGTTTGAAGTTTCAAAAGCCCTTTTTCAAGGCAAGTTAGCTGAGGGAGCCCCTGTAGGTCCCCATGTGCTCAAGATGACTGGGTATGTGGAGAACCTTGAGGGGTTGGGTTTTCCCCTCAGAAAGGAACTTACGACTAACTTGATCTTGCAATCGTTTCTAGATAGCTTCAGTCAATTTGTCCTTAATTTCAATATGAATGACATGGACAAATCTCTTCCTGAACTGCTAGCCATGTTAAGAACTCCTGAGCAGAATCTTAAGTCAAAAGGGAAGTCCATTATGATGATCGGAAATGGAAAGAGACAGAAAAAAAGACCCACCAAGCAGGGTGGTGTCATACCCCAATTTTGTCCGGCCATTTGTGGTTTACCCATGAGATCTCTTTGTTTCAAAGGCCCATTTGCATAAGCGTGTTCATAATCTAAAATGTGATTTGAATCTTTTTACATTACTAGTCCAAAATCTATTTTCTTATTAGTAAGTATTAAGAGCCATGTTATTATTTCTATGATCACTATTTATTAGTCCATTTACACACCCCAAATATTTATGCAAAGTTCTAAATTCTTCATAGGTTCCTAAATTAAATTTGCATTTTTTTAGACATGTATGTGTTGGTTTTAAATTAAAGCACCATATTTAAAATTATGTTATTTTTAAATTAAATCACTATATTTGGTTTCTTTGTACCTAAGTTAGAATTGTGTTGTTTTTTTAATTAAATCACTATATTTGATTTCTTTGTACCTAAGTTAGAATTGTGTTGTTTTTTAAATTAAATCACTATATTTGGTTTCTTTGTACCTAAGTTGAAAGTGTGTTGTTTTTAAATTAAATCACTATATTTGGTTTCTTTGTAACTAAGTTGAAAGTGTGTTGTTTTTAAAAGTTGAAATTGCATTGGCACGCCTCATTTTAATTTTCTGGTCATAGTTAGATTTTGATTAAATGATAACATGCTAAAGGCAATTTTTGGTTGAATGTTCATGGTGGCCCAAGTAGGTTGCCAATTGAAATAAGAGGACAAAGTTCAAAATGATTTAATTGATTAACATAACTAGAAATATTGAGATAAGTTTCGAATGCTTAAAAGGTAATTACATGGTTAAAATTTAATCCAATAATCCAAAATATGCATTTAACCTTAAAAAAATAAAATAATTAATTACATCTTAATTTAATAAAAATGTCATTGCAACTTCAACAGACAGGAACGAATTCCCAAGAATCATTCTAAGGACCAAAATCAATGGACTGTTGAACCCTCCTTTGGACTTAGGCACGTCTCAAAACATGTTGTCTTTAAGCTTCATGCATCCACCTTCCATTCCATCAAGTCAATTGAGCTGTAACCTACATAGAGGAAAAAACAGCTTAATTAAAAATCCCTTTTCAGAAGCGCTTAAGGAACTGAAAAATAACTAAATAAATTACTTAGTTCAAAACTTTATCCAGAAGACTAACATGAATATCCAAAAAGCATGTCAAAAATTGGTCTAAAACAAGAACAAATCAACAGAAATCGAATCCCACATAATCTGGGATGGGACAAATTGAAAAAGGAGTTTTCTTCAAAGGCTTTAAAATTCATCATTTAAGCAATGGATCTGAAAAGGTGAACAAAAAAAACGAAAAAAGAAATTTTAAAGTAAACCTCAAGCTTGACGCAGAACCGCGGAGAGTCGTCATCAAAATCTGAGCATGTTTTTAAATCATCCAGAACACCTCCTTATAGCTACTGCGATGCCACAACAAGCAAAAGAAGCAGATTACGCGGAGCTAAGAACAGAAGAGGACTCAAAAGAAACAGAAGAAATCGAGACTCACATACCCGTTCGTTCATCCCCAAGACACCTCGATCTTGTAAAATCCCTTGCCACTATTGCTGATTTCGAGTTACTTTGATGCAACCAAATGTATGCATAATTCTTTTTTTTCCCCGCAACCTCGCACCTCTGTAAATGTATAGTTTGGTTTCGTGTTCGATATTTGGGTTTCGTTTGCGATTAGGATTCATAGAATTCATGACTGTAAAATATAGATTTACTGTTGTGATGTTGAAGGGGGTTTTGTGTTGATTAGAGGTAAGCTTTTCTTTTACGTGATGTTGGAGAAGATAAAAGGAAGCAGTTGTTTCGTTTGGAGAGGGAGATACGAACGCGGGCGTGAATGTCGTTGCCATGGCCTAGATCTGTGTTTTATTATTTATTTAAGAGTGAGTTTGATGGCCATTAATGAGGAAACCTTTTCTCACAGCCCAAGGCCAGCTGCCGCTTCGGTTTCCCACCCTCACAGTTATTACTCACTCTCAGAATTGAAGAGTCATTGTAATCCTGCACGTTTGCTGTTGGTGAGGAGGGTCTTGATGGACCCGGTTTAGGGTCGCGGATGACTTGAGTTTGGACGGCGCCCATGTGGGCCTTCTGGGTTTCGGCCCATCTTTTTCTTCCTTTTCTACTGGGCGCCTTAGTGGGCTTCGGCGGCCTTCAGGGCCCATTTGTTTGTTGGTATAGTTCCTTTATTTATTTGTTTTGTTAGCATACGATTAAGTTGTTGAATTTATTTGATTTAAACATAAGTTTTATTTATTAATAAAAAACCTTATTATCATAATTTATCTAATAATCAGTTTAATTAATTAATATATTTTTTAATATAACTTAGATAATTATCCACTTTTTTTTAGAGATTTGTATGAATTATTATTTACGCTTGATTTTTCATGTGTACGAATTGTTGGTTTCACATGTGTGGTGCGTTACAATCATGACAAATCATTTCAAATTTCATCGCTTCAATACCATTTCAACCAACTTCAAAAGAGAAAAACACAATTTTCGACTCGATATCGAGCCCATTTCCACACCCTTGTAAGTCGATAGCTTTTAGCATCGCCATCAACCTCACATAGCTTACTCTTGGGCTTTCTTACAATGAGACCTAGTCGATTGTTAATTGATCGATTAGATGATCGATTCACTAAATAAAATCCACTTCATTCGTAAACACAAATTTAAAACTTTGATCCAACATCGAGTTTTTATTTATTTATTAAAATTAAATTAAAATGCCTAATCACAATTAAATACCATTTCATAATAACGAAATGAAAAGGGGGATGGTTTTGAATTTTCAACTTCTCTCCCCGATTATTTGAATACGAGTCCTCTTACTCGGTTAGTCAAATAATTGTCATTTCTAAATCACCTAAAACACAATTAAATCAATTTATTCTCATAACAATAAAATGAAAAGGGGGATGGTTTTAAGCCTTTAACTCCTCTCCTCGATTATTTGAATACGAGTTTTCTTACTCGGTTAGTCAAATGGTCGTCATTTCTAATCCATTTAAGCACAAAAAAATCAAATCCTTTTATAACAAGAAACTAAAAGGGAGATAACTTTGAGTCTTCAATTTTTCTCCTCGACTATTTGAATACAAGTTCTCTTACTTGGTTAGTCAAATAATTGTCGTTCCTATACCAACTTCCAAACTCCGATTAAATCGAAATATTTTCATAATAAGATAAATGAAAAGGGAGTTGACTTTGAGTTTTCAATTTCACTCCTCAATTGTTTGAATACGAGTTCTCTTATTCGGTCAGTCGAACAATTGTCATTTCTTACCAACTCATACTTAATCAAATCATTTTCATAACGAACTATACGAAAAGGGAGATGGTCTTGAGTCTTCAATTCCTCTTCTCAAATGCTTGGATATGAGTTGTCTTACTCAGCCATTCGAGTACTTGTCGTTTATTCTAAAATACGTCAACCATATACAACCTTATTTTCATAAATATTCAGATGAAACAGAAAGCGGTCTAGAGTCTTCTATTCCTCTTCCCGATTATTAGGATACGAGTTGTCTTACTCGATTATCCGAGTATTCATCATCCGTTCAAAACACTTTAATTATTATCAAATCCTTTCTATAATTAAGGATGAAAAAGAAAGTGGTATAGAGTCTTCTATTCCTCTTCCCGATTATTAGGATACAAGTTGTCTTACTCGAGTATCCGAGTAATCGTCATCCATTCAAAACACCTTAATTATTATCCAATCCTTTTCATAATTACTCAGATGAAACAGAAAGCGGTCTAGAGTCTTCTATTCCCTTTCCCGACTATTAGGATACGAGTTGTCTTACTCGATTATCCGAGTAATCATCATCCAACCAAAAACATCTCAACACATCAAATTTATCCTTTCCTCGCCCTCGTGCAATCAAAACCAATCAAACAAAACATCAAACACATCAAACCAACTCGTCACCCTTGTGTGATCAAAACTCTTTTCAAAAAGAACACTATTTAATCCTTTCTGATGCGCACAACAAACTAATGCTTAAGCCTCCACCGAGAGTAGACAAGTCAACGTTTAGCCTTTAGGATGCAATCTAAACAGTCGTTCATTAAAAGACACCAGCCAACCGTAGTTCCCCGAACTACGAATGCTCTGATTTCCTTATTATACCATAAGGATACGTAGGCAGGAGATTACTGTATCTTCGCGAGCACACTAATAAAAAACCTCCCCTTTCCCTCTCCGAGGTTCTCATCCATTTCTATTTTTAATAACCTAAAGATAACAAACAAACATAAATTAACACTCGAAACACACTATTGAACTAAAAGGTTCCCGTTGAGTACAACAGACGTAAGGGGTGCTAATACCTTCCCCTTACGTAATCCACTCCCGAACCCGAATATGGTTGTGACGACCATTATTCTATTTCCTAAAGGTTTTATCGATATTTTCCTATCCCTTCATTAGGATAAATAAAGTTCGGTGGCGACTCTGTTCGAACATAAAAATTTTCCGCGACCATCGCGAGGAATTGTATTTTTTGAGATGCGATAGATGGCGACTCTGCTGGGGATTAGCTCCAAGCAAAAGAGAGTGAAGCCTAATTTAGTTCAGTTTCTGTATTGTGTGTTAATCTTTTTTGTTTATCTGTTATTTTTTATCTTGCTATTATTATTCTGTCATAATTATTATATTGTGATTTATTGACTATGTCTTATTGAGGGTGCTCTGGTTGATGATACTTTTTGAGATAGGCTCTTCACCCGATTCTGAGGAAAACCATAAGATTAAGTTGGTGGTTGCGTAGTGGGCGCCCACAAGGAGTTTTCCTTGTTGGGAAGATACGAAGACCCCGCCTAGAGGAGATTCTCTTGAAATATTATTGCCCGACGAGTTTTCGTCACGGCGATAATATTCTCAAGTTGGATCAATGACTCTAGGGACCTTTTAACCCATTATATCCAGTGGTTATGTAGTATTTACCTGAAAAGTCTCAGGCTTATTAGGTTAATACGAAAGCCCCAATCAGATGAGATCCCTTGGGCGTATTACTACCTTACAGTGGTATTCCCAACCTCGATCTATGACTCTGAGAACCTTATTAGAACCTTGGACTCGAGAGTTGTGTAGTATGGACCCACTAGGAGTTTTCCTCTTTGGGATCATACGAAGGCCTCACCCAAACGAGACTCTGTTTAGGGATGTTATTAGCAGATGAGTTTTCATCATGACAATAACTTTCTTAAATATTAATTGATGACTTTGGGAACTTCTTACCTTTAGCATTATACCAAAAGGGTTTTGTTTAGTAACCAAGAATACCCACTCGCATGACCTGTATACCAACCTACATGTGACACGCATAATATCATTCATATCATAACATTCATATTATTTTATTTCCAAGGAATCTGAGTATCATGAGTTGCAGGAATTCAAGAAACATGGAATCAAGAAAAAGAAACATTTACTCCTTCAAGTTCAAGGATCCCGATCTAAAGAATTTACGTAACTTGGTCTCTCAGATGCACCCTGTATACAGAATCAACTTTGGAAAGAATTACGACAATTTGCTCATCATCCTCAATCAACAAGTGGACCATACAGCCTTGATCACTTTAGCCCAGTTTTATGACTTACCTTTAAGATGCTTCACATTCCAAGACTTCCAACTAGCACCAACGTTGGAAGAATTCGAGCGCCTTGTTAGGATTCCTATGAAGGACAAGTCACTATTTGAAGGGACAGATGAATCTTTGCCCCTCGAGGTCATTGCTAGTGCGCTTCACATGGATGAAAAGGAAGCAAAAGATAACTTAGAGACCAAAGGGAATACCAAAGTATTTTCACTAAGTTTTCTTTTGGAAAGAGCTCATACCCTGTTAAAGGCAGAAAGTTGGGATGCTTGTTACTCTGCTATTGCATTGGCCATCTATGGCGTCGTCCTATTCCCGAATATGGATGGTTTCGTAGACATGACTGCCATTTGTGTCTTCCTTACTGGGAACCCAGTACCCACTTTGTTAGCCGATGTCTATTATCACATAAGTCATAGATATACTAAGAAGAATGGATTGATTGCTTGTTGTGCTCCTTTATTGTATCAGTATTTCTAGAACATCTTCCGAAGACAGGTGCTTGGGTTGAACAGACAGATGTTAGTTGGCCTCAAAGATTGGGATCACTCCGATCTGAAGATCTCTCTTGGTATTCCAAAGAATACATCAACATGAATATCATATTCAGTTGTGGAGATTTCCCAAATCTACCGCTCATTGGAACTCAAGGATGTGTAAATGCTAATCCAGTTCTATCACTCAGACAACTTGGCTACCCGATGGAAGGCCCTCCAGAGGCAAATTCTTTGGAAGCTTTCTTGTTACTTGACTTTGGGGTTGAGAACCCTAGCTTATTCCAACGAATCAAAGAAGCTTGGAAGAATATCAATCGAAAAGGGAAAGCTGAGCTAGGGAGAGCAAATAGGATTACAAAAGAACCATATTTTCAGTGGGTAAAGGAAAGGGTGTAGATAATTAAAATGCCATTTGTCATTCGGACACCTATACCTCTTCCTGAACCTAAGCTCACCCATGTCCCTATTGAAGAAATGAAGGAACTCAAGACCACCATGGCAAAGCTAGAAAAAGAGAATGAAGAGCTGCAGACAAAACTCCAACAAACCATCAATGAGAAAAATAATATGAAGTGGGAGCTTGAGAGAAAAAAGGCACAACTTCAAGCACATATGGAAAAGTTCAACAAGGAGGAGCATAAGAGAAAGAGGATCAAAGTGGGATTAGAACAAGCTGATCATTGTTTGGATACTCTTAAGGGTCAACTACGACAAGCTCAGAGAGAAGGTCAAGACAATGAGCGTTGGTGGCTGTTAGATGCCCAAAAGTGCTTATTTGAGCTATCATATGTGGGCATCTTTCACTCTATTTCCTTGCTAAAATGTCGAAACCACCTTTGTTTCAGATGAAATGCAATTAAACGATAAACGATCTTGGTACCTTTGATTTGTGTGTTATTGTGCAGGAAGTAGGCATGAAATAATAGAAAGTGAAGACACAGGAAATTTGGCAAAGGGATCAAGTAAAACAAGCATTCATCAGCCTGCTCGCTAGGCGAGGGCTGTGGCGAAGCACTCGCTAGGCGAGCGCCCAGCGAAAAGCTCCAGTAAAATGTCAATAAATTCGCTAGGCGAGCTGCTAGCGAAGGTGGTAGCGAGTTCGTTCAGTTTTGGTGAAAAGCGCAGCCAGCACTCACTCGCTAGGCGAGGCGCTAGCGAGTGCCCAACGAGCATTCCAGTAGCAAAACCTTTCAACCTCGCTGGGGCGAAGGTTGAAGCGTGTCCTTCGCTAGGCGAAGGTTTTGTTCGCTAGGCGAACATGACAGTCTGAGATAGGCTGTTTCTCTGGGCGCAGGTGCCTCTGGTGCCTCAATTAGACCCTCGCTAGGCGAGCCATTCTGCTCGCCTAGCGAGCATGACAGCCCAGTACAGCTCTATAAGTAGCAAGTGCCACTTTTGAGAGCCATACCTAGTTTTCCATACTTTTGCACTTTTTCTAGATATTTTTACAGCATTGTTCTTAGAAGCTTTTGTGCCCTAAATTTCATTTCTCTTCATCTCTTAACCATCTTTTACAAAAAGAAGGTGGATTCCCATCCAATCTCGATTATTCGACTCGGATGTTGATCAACCTGCTTCCGAAACTTGCCGACTAAGCTACCATGAAAATGAGTAGCTAAGTCCTCCATTTGTCAAGGTTAGATGTAGATGATCATTAGCTTTGTGTGTAAATGTAAGGATCTTCATGTGTAAACTCTTTAATGGTGAATATATGATGAAAACTTTGTTCTTATTCAAAACTCTTTGTGCTGGTTTATGATCGAGAGATGTTTACCAACTCTTAACCTAGGTTTTCATCCAATCTTGTTTGTTAGCTAGAGATAGTAATGAATGATTTTGTTCACCATAAGGTTGAACCAAAAAGTTGTCATTTTGATAGGTTGTGTTAGAGATAAACAATCGATCAAAATGGGAAAACTCACAATGTGTGTTCGAGAGAAACACATTGGGAGGACTTTGTGAAATAATTTATCATCTAAAGGAGTTTATAAGATTGTTGACCGAACAAATACATGCAAAGTGATCGTTGAACCCTAACTTTGGCAATATTTCTCAAATATTCAAATCAAACTTTTACCGCATTGTATTACCTTTTTATGCAAGATAACGTGATTAAAACCAAAACCCCCTGTGTTACTTAAGCTAAGATTAATACAACCATCGAACGGCGGTGATATCTTACAATCCCTGTGGATACGATAACAAAAACCCGACACTTAAAATTACAACTAACAGTGGCATCTAGCCACAAAGGAGAACAAGATAATAAGGGATACACTTGGGGCTCAGATAAAAGAACTCACCAATTCTGTTCGTCATGCAAAAGCTGAAGTAGATCAGGAGCACCGACTCAAGAAAATAGCCATTGAAGCTTCTAGGGTGTCACCCATGATATAGGAAGAGAAGTGTTGAGAAGTAAGAGATGCCAGGGAGTCTGTAAGCTATTGGAAGAACCAGCTAGAGTCATTACGCCAAGACAGCTCCATATGGTTGAAAGAGCGAGACTATGTGATTGAAGATTATGAATCCTTTAAGAAGACCATAGACTTCTTATAAGGAGATAGGGATAAGTTTCGTGCAAAACTCGATGGGCTAGTAGGATTCTGTAATTGGGCAGCTAAAGAACTACCATGGAGGTTGAGAGACGCAGTCGAAGAGTTGAAAGAAGATAGCACTCCTCCAGCCATAATCAATTTCATTATGCTCTGTAAAGGGTTGCTGAAGAGATTCAATGAGGAACTAGAAGAGCTTCAGGCCAGAAAGCCAGCTGTTTAATTTGCTTATGTCTTGTATTTTGTTCCTTTAACAAATGTACTTTTGAACTATGACCTTTTTGGACCTCTATGTTATGTATTGGAATGAATGACGTTTAAAAATTACTCCATTATTGCTATTCTAAGTATTTTTTGTTTCTTCGAATTACTAACAACTAATGAAACTCGAATGAATCCCTAGAAATAAAATATGCATAACATTTGCATCTTCATTATGCATCAAACATCATGAAAATAAAAAAAACTTACCCAACCTTTTTACCCTTTATCCAGCCACATTGACTAATCAACACCGGTATGAGACGCGAAGCAAATACAAGATGACATTAGAGCAAGTTGAGGCCAACCAGGTTACCATGAGGACAAACATCAATACGATCCAGGAGAAGATGGATCAGCTGTTGGAAACAATGCTTGCAATCGCTCAGAGAGAGAGGAGCGAGGAGGAAGAAGCTAGGGCAAGAAGGAATGATGGCACACCAGGTCTGAATCGCCAAGACGAAAGTTACGTCCCCACCAAGAAGAGATTGGTTCAGATACCAGTAGGAGGCAAGGGATATGGAGACCGTGCAGAACCTTTTGATACGTCTACTCATCATGGATCCGAAATTGGAGATGACCAGTATGATGTATTCTATATGCCCGATCAACCAAAGCCTAATATGCTTTCAGATCCTGCTGCAGATAGGCTCCGTGCCCTGGAAAAGAAAATCAAAGCCATAGAAGGAAACAACATCTTCAGTGCTTCTGCCATGAACATGCGTTTGGTATTGAATTTAGTCATCCCGGCTAAATTTAAAACCCTTGATTTCGAGAAATACAAAGGACAGACTTGCCCAAGAAGTCACTTGGTGATGTACTTTAGGAAAATGGCTGCTCATACCGAAAATGACAAACTACTTGTACACTGTTTCCAAGACAGTTTGAGTGGAGCATCTCTGAGATGGTATATGAGTTTAGAACATGGGCGAATTCAAAGTTGGGAGGATTTGGCTGACGCATTTCTCTGTCAGTACAAATACAACTTAGATATGGCACCCGACCGAATGCAGTTGCAAGGGATGGCTATGAAGGAGAGTGAGTCATTCAAAGAATACGCCCAGCGGTGGAGAGAGTTGGCTGCTCAGGTAGAGCCACCATTGTTTGAGAAGGAAATGACCGGGATATTTGTAGACACCTTGGAGGACCCATTCTTTGATCGATTAGTAAGTAGTGCAGCATCTGACTTCACACATCTAGTTACAATTGGAGACCGCATAGAGAAGGGGTTGAGAGATGGAAAGATTCCTGGAGCAGTGATAGCACCTAGCGCACCAAAGAAATATTCTGGAGGTTTCCCGAAGAAAAGAGAAGGCGAGACAAACGCCATATCCAGAAACTATAAAGGGAAGCAACATGCTTCATATGGCCAAGTCGCCGCCGTGGTACCCATACCCTATCAACAGCCAATGCAACAAAAACAAATGTATCAACCACAACATCATCATCAGCAAAATACCGCACCAACAAGACAGTTTAAGCCAAGACCTCCAAGAAGACAACTTGATCCTCTACCAGTACTTTATAGTCAGATATTCTCATATCTGCAGAAGGAGGGCCTTCTAACATTGAGGGAGTTAAAACCAACTATTTTTCCATACCCACCTGGATACGACGCTAATGCCCATTGCGAATTTCACATGGGAGCACCTGGTCATACCTTGGAAAACTGTTTCGCGTTTCAGAATTGGGTACAAGACTTGATTGAAGCCAAGGCCGTTTCTTTCACTCCAAGACGCCCGAACGTGAACACCAACCCTATGTCGATGCATAAGGATGCTTCCGTCAGTGCCATTGAGGAGATTGATCAAGGCAAATTGATCCGTAAGGTCGAAGAGATTCAAACCCCTATCACCATGATAGGAGCACAATTGCTGAAGAGTGGTTTGATCCCGGGAGAGCTGGTAAAGGAAGAGAACAATGAAGAGTTGAGGAGTTTTATACAACAAATGCTGGATCGAGGCGAGTTACGGATAACTTACCGTGTCAAGAGCAAGCACCAGGATGAGGTCAAAGTAGAAATACATATAAGCCCGTTGGTGATAGAGTTCCCAACACCATTCGAATATAAAAATGAGAAGGCAGTCCCATGGATATATCAGCCCAGAGCTTTTAAGCAAGGGCAGGAAGATAAACCTTCAATGACTAACGAACCAAATGTCACTTCAATTGTGGGGCCGGCAGGAATGACGCGCAGTGGCCGGGTGTTCGCACCAAGAACTGCCGATACTTCTGAGAGAGCTAAAGGGAAGGAGGTTGTTGTCCAGATCCCCATCCCTAATCAGGGGATGCAAGACATGCACCTGTCTCCTAAAGTTGTTGTCACTCGTGAGGAAGCTGAGGAGTTCTTAAGAATAATCAAGAAGAGCGATTACAAGGTGGTGGACCAGCTAAACCAAACACCTTCTAAAATTTCCATGTTATCTCTACTGCTCAACTCAGAAGCGCACAGGAATTCGCTGTTGAAAGTATTGAGCGCCGCTCATATCACAAAGGACATAACAATAGAACAGTTTGATGACGTGATAGCTTGTGTGACTACTGGAAATTTCTTGGGTTTTAATGATGACGAACTACCGATTGAAGGAAAGAACCATAACAAGGCTCTCCACATCTCCTTGAAGTGCATGGATACTATACTGTCAAGGGTGTTGGTAGACACAGATTCCTCATTGAACGTCTGTAATACCCTAAAATTTACCCTTCATTTTTCTTGGAAAGCATGGGATTGTGTTTCACATTGCATTAGCATCGTACTAGGTCGTACTCATTGCATACTGCATTAGTGACTTAGGAAATCAGGGTTTGATTGATCACTCCTTACCAGAAGGAGCCCACACAAATCAAGACTGAGAATTGAACTTCATTATCCAAATATACAAGTCTCAAGGGGTTCCATATGTCTTATTATGGTCCCCAGTTCATCAATGGAAGATTCAGAGCTCTCAGAGTGTGCATCTGGGTTTAATAAGGAGATTAGGGTTTCATGGCTACCTACAACAGGAAAGGTTTGGTTGGAAGTGAAGGGGCTCATTCATGTCATGATTATAGAGACATCTTGGCCTAATAAGATCCACAGTTATCTCACAAAGATCCATTGGCAATCAGTGCAATCAGTTCCTGATCATTTTGCCCTAAAACTAGGGTTTGGCATAAAATTGGTTTATTTCTGATTCCTTGGGTGAAACTCATTTCCATGGCCCTCCATATGTCCACAAGGGTCTACATACAAAAAATCAGCTCTTTATTTGAGCCAGAGGTGCTTCAATTGATCAATGGAATCGAGAATCAGACGGTTTGAGAAAAGTCAACTGTGGGGCCAAAAAAGTCAACTCCTGACATTTTGAAAGTGGAATCTCAAAATTCATGCCTAAGGGAGCCTACATGTGAAATTTGATCAAGGTTGGATCATGGATTCATCATTTAATCAGGAGTTGGAAAGGTTACCAAATTTGGAAATAGTTGACTTTCCATTTAAGGCAAGTTTTTATGGTTTTTGCACCCACTTTAAGCCTATATTCCATCAATATGAAAGCTCCATTTGAAAATTTCTCCAACATGAAAGTTGTTCCTCTTTTTCCAAGCTTTCTATAGATATAAAGTTTGTTTCATTTGGATTAAAATTGAGAAAGTTATGCTTAGTCAAAGTAAGACATTATTTTAGGACACTTAGAAAATTTTCTAAGTCCAAAATTTGCAAAAATTGTCAAGACCTATGGGCCAGATTTCTTGCACTTCAAGGCATCTTTTGAAAATACTTTCTTCATGACAGTTGTACCTTGATATGTCCTCTTTCACATCCTTTTGGAATCATCCCATTTGGATCATTGGTTTGAAAGATACACTCATCTAAAGTTGGTATCATAGACTGAATCTTTTGACAGTATTTAGGCCAAACTGGCCCAACCATTTTGCAGCTATGGAACCTGAACTTTATGGCCATTTCTCACCTCTTTCCACTCATCATTTCAACTTATGTTCAACATGAAAGATGTTAAGCTCCATGCCCTCTTTCTACTGTTTGCATTGCCTTGCCATTTGGACATGTTCTCATCAAGTTACAAAGTCTTAAAGTCACCCTGTTGGACTTATTTCCATGTCATGCTGCATAAACCAACCAGCCCTTGCATTTCCTCATTTGGCCATTAGCTTTTGGTCTCACTCACTTAAGTTTTGCTATAATTAGAGTTTACACATACACCTCACTTTTACACATTTTTTGTTCATTATGCACATAATCAAAAGCAAACCTTTCAAGCCCATTTAAGACACATTAACCCCTACATATATAAGCTCCTAAAAACCCTAATCTGAAGTAGTGGTGGCTGCAAAAAGTTCAGAGCAAGGCAAGCAAGAGATTTCTCATTCCTTCCCATTTTCACAAGTTCTAAAATTTCTCAAAGCACAAAGAGCAACCTCATTCCTCCTTCTATTCCTCCACTATCAAGAGGCAGTGGACCTTGCATCCACTAGGTAAATATTTTATCACTCACACCATGTCATGCTTATGCTTACTACTTGTTTCTTTCATGCTATCCATCCATGTTTCATTTTAGTTTTCATTTATGCCATGCTTGTTTGCCATTATTTCCATGCTTATTTTTTATGCTGTTATTGTGCCATGCTTGTCCATGAACCCTTCAATAGGAGACATTGCTTTTAAGTTGGATTTTGTAACATTTATTTTTTGTTGAATCTGGGTACATGAAGCCCCCTTGTTGTTCGCTTTTCTACATGTTAGGGCCATTATTTTTAATGAAACAAAGCACCATTATGTTCTACATGTTCCATACTTGAAGTTTGCTTTTTATACCATGTCATTTGGAGCACCATAACATGAGATATGTTGTGTAGAAGTTGGAGAAAATTGGCCTGCATTTTCGTGTGTTTTTTCTGCATGCATGGCTGTTTATTGTTGTTCCATGATGAGCTGACACGTGGCGCGCTTCAGGCCCATAGATCGCGCCTGGCCTTGCTGATCTCGTCCGTCCACATCCGTTTTTGTCTTATATGACTTATGAAAGCATGGCCAATTGATATGCAGTGTTACATGTTATTTTAATTGTTACATTTTTATTTATGTCACTTGTTGTTTAATTACTTGGACTGTGGGCTGGGCTTAGCGCCCCATATGTTGTATGCACCCCCACTCGCCTGGCCTGCTATGTCCATTCTTTTTATTTCTTTTTTTAATTCTTACTTTATTTATTTTTCTATTTTATTTTTAATTAATAAAAATATTTTATTTATTCATAAAAATACCAAAAAATATTTTTTACTTTCCTTAATGTTTTATTTAATTTATTTAATTTTTATTTTTATATTTTATTTAGTGTTAATATTTTATTTTAATTATTTATTTCAAGTGGTTCTTTTAAGCATACATTTTTTCATTTATTTTATTTTCTTGACTTAAAATTATTTTTAGGTTCTGATTTTTGGGATGAGGGTTGACCAATGTCTCATGGTCAACCTGACCTTTTATTGGAATTTTATTTCCCATTTTCAATTTATTCTCGATTTATTTCTAACCCAATCTTGTTGTTTGACTTTTGGTTTGACCTTTGCTTTGATTCAATTAATTCAATAACCAACTTTCATTATTTTTGAAATCTTTTTGGGGGATGATGATGTCCTGACCCCACCTTAGTTAGTTTAATTTTTCATAATTTTCTTGATTAATTTACTATTTATTTGATATTTTTTAAGTTGACTTGACTTTTCGGTTGACTTTTCCATGATTGATGTTTGACAAAGGGATTGCTTAGGGCAATTGAAGAGATCTTTTGATCCTCCCTTATCCATCTCATGTGCCATGTATTCGAGGCCTTTCATCTTGATTTTATTTGATCCTTGCATCATTTCCCAATTAAATTATTCATTGATTCTTTGTGTGCATAGTTTCACTTGTCCGACTCATCTGATACTTTTTATACTTGTTTCTTTCATCCATGTTTCTATTGTTTGATTGCTTAACATGTCTATACTTCTCATGCATTATCTAATGCTCATTGATTTCATTCTTTGATTATTTGATTTGATCATATACCTGTTTATATATCTGATTGTTTGATTAAATGTTGCCTACTTGTATGATGTATGAGGCATATATTTTTATTGTCTAATTGCCATGAACAACCCCCATTCATAACAAATGTACCCCTCTCCCATGAAGTGTATAATGTTTATTCTTTCATTCTTTATTCATCTGTTAATACAAGAACTAAAACGAACATTCGATAACCATTTCAAAACAAGATCAAAACCTCGATCCAACGTCGAGTAATCATTTTCAAAACTTAACAGAACCAGCACGTATTCATCCATCCTTTTGTAAGTCGATTGCTTCATGCATCACCATTTCTCTTGTAAGTCGATTGCTTCAGGCATCACCATCTACCTGTAAGTCGATTGCTTCGTGCATCGCCATCTACCCTTATCCTTTCCCCGCTCCATCCGTCGATTCTTGTTCCGTTTAGGTAGCACCCATTAGGTAGAACCCTTTGTATGATAAAATTAGGTAGAATTCCTTTATTCTTTTGTATGGTAACATAGGTAGAACTCCCTTATTCTTTTGTATGATAACATAGGTAGCATTCCCTTATTCTTTTGTATGATAACATAGGTAGAATTCCCTTATTTCTTTGCATGCTAACATTAGGTAGATGTTCCCATTTGTAAATCCTAACACTTAAGTCCACATTACATGACAACTCTAGGGCAGAGCTTCCCCATTTTTAGACCTTCCGTGCGTCTCCGATTCTGTGGCATGTCAGTCCGTTCTATTGCAAAGAGGTAACTGCCTAAGACTCGATTCAGCGAGTTGCGACACCTGCTGCTAGGATGTGAATACATTGCTCACTCTCCTTTGACACAACGGGTGTCCTCCTTTGTAAGTCCATGTTCATATGGCAATCCCTAGTTAGCCGAACTACGGCAACTCTGATTCTCATGTTCAGATGAGATATGTAGACACGAGATGCGATGTCTTGCCGAGTTTTGACTGACAACTAACAACTAATCCTTGCTTGTTTTCGCCCTCGTTGCGATTCTTTTCTCTCGCCCTCATTGCGATCGAGACATTCCCTTTCTCTTGCCCTAGTTGCAATCGAGACCCTTTGTTCCCGTAGTTAGCTGAACTACGACTTGCTCTGATTCTCATTCCAGATGAGATACGTAGGCATAAGACGTGATGTCTTAGCGAGCACACTTCTCTTTCACCCATAGGTAGCCGAGCTACGAAGACTCTGATTCTCATACTCAGATGAGATACGTATGCAGTGGATGCGATATCCGTGCGAGTCATTTTCTTTTGACCCTCTTTTAGTAAATAGTACATTAGATATACACACACCCCTTAGACAAGAACAACAAGAGTGGATCACGTAGAGTACTACGGATGCGTAGGGGTGCTAATACCTTCCCTTCGCATAATCGACTCCCGAACCCAAGATTTGGTTGCGAGACCTTGTCTTTTCCTTTCCTTACTTCAGGTTTACTTCGAGCGTTTTCTTTCCCTCCTTTGGGATAAATAACGCACGGTGGCGACTCTTCTGTCATTTTTTCTTTTTCGCCGGTTGTTTTTTTCGCAGGTTGCGACAACGTCATGCCAAAGACGACTTTGATAAAGCTGCCAGTAGAAGTGATAAGTATGAAGCCCAACACCCTAATCATAAAGGCATTTGATGGCTCAAGGCGAGCAGTGATAGGAGAGGTTGACTTACCAACTAAGATAGGTCCAACTATTTTTAATATCACATTCCAGGTCATGGATATACATCCTGGTTACAGTTGCCTACTTGGGAGACCCTGGATTCAATCCGCAAGTGCTGTCACCTCCACTCTGCATCAAAAACTAAAATTCATTACGAATGACAAGATGATTGTGGTTGGAGGAGAAAAAGATATCTTGGTTAGTCACTTGACATCTTTCCGATATATCGAGGTGGATGGTGAAATCACTGAGACACCCTTCCAATCCTTGGAAGTAGTAAACATGATGGCCATTCAACAGACCTTGGAGGTCCCGAAATCTGGACCATCCATGGCCTCATGGCAAGGAGCTAAAGTTGTTATGGAAAGTGAAGATGCACAAGATTGAGGCAAAGTGGTGGAATTGAAAGAAAAACGAGACAAGTTTGGCTTGGGGTATGACCCATCATCACACAAAGTTGGTAACCAATATGACAAAGAGAAGATTCCTTCTGTGGAGAAAACGTTCACCAGCGCTGGTCACATCTTTGGCAAGCAAGTGGCAATGATCAGTGAAGAAGACCGCAAGGAGGGGGTGTCCAGCTGGATGCGTCATGTCGCACCTAATGAAGAACTAACAAACTGGAAGGCTGTGGAAGTTCCCCAAATATTTCAAAAGTAATTTTATCATTTTTAGACAAAACCCTGTGCTCTGCCCAAGGCACAGTGGCATGTTGTAGGGCATCCTTTATCTTTTTCAAGAGTTTTTATCATTAATGAAATGACGTTTTGCATTCAAATTTTTGTTCCTTTTCTTTCATTTTGATCTATTTACGAAAATGGCAATCAACTTTTATGCACGCACTTTCTAAATAAACTGCATAAATCATAACATGCAGAAACACCACCGAGACCATTGATAACGACACTGCTATGGTCCAATATGACTTTGATTGTCCAATCTACCAAGCTGAAGACGAAGTGGGGGAAGATTGCAAACTCCCTGAAGAGTTGGCCAGATTACTCAGACAAGAAGAAAAGGTTATTCAACCACACCAGGAAGACGTTGAAGTTATCAATCTGGGAACAGAAGAAGATAAGAGAGAAGTAAGGGTAGGCGCAGCGCTTCAAGATACAGTGAAGACAAGACTGATAGAGCTCCTCCACGAATATGACGACGTGTTTGCTTGGTCATACCAAGACATGCCCGGATTAGACACTGACATCATGACCCACAAGCTTCCCCTTAAAGAAGAATGCCCTGCTGTCAAACAAAAGCTAAGAAGGACGCGACCAGATATGGCTCTCAAGATCAGAGAAGAGGTGAGGAAGCAGTTTGACGCTGGTTTCCTGGAAGTCTCTAAGTACCCACAATGGGTTGCCAACATTGTACCGGTGCCGAAGAAAGATGGGAAAGTCTGCATGTGTGTAGACTACCGAGACTTAAACAGAGCTAATCCCAAAGATGATTTCCCATTACCTCACATTGATGTACTGGTGGATAACACAACTCGGTTCTCCGTGTTTTCCTTCATGGATGGTTTCTCAGGATACAACCAAATTAAAATGGATCCCGAAGACATGGAGAAGACCACGTTCATTACTCCTTGGGGCACCTTTTGTTACAAAGTAATGTCGTTTGGTTTAAAAAAACGTTGGGGCAACATATCAACGTGCCATGGTGACTCTCTTTCACGACATGATTCATGAAGAGATTGAGGTGTATGTCGATGACATGATTGCCAAATCCCAAACAGAAGAAGAACACATCACCAACCTGGAGAAACTATTCGCTCGTTTGAGGAAGTTTATGTTGAGACTTAATCCTAATAAATGCACATTTGGGGTTCGATATGGGAAGCTTTTAGGCTTTATTGTAAGCCAAAAGGGAATTGAAGTAGATCCTGACAAGGTTCGAGCCATTCAGAACATGCCTGCACCAAAGACTGAGAAGGAGGTTTGTGGTTTCTTGGGGAGACTAAATTACATCGCCAGGTTTATCTCTCACCTTACTGCAATATGCAAACCAATATTCAAGCTTCTGAGGAAGAGTCAAGGCGTAGAGTGGAACGAGGACTGTCAAATAGCCTTTTATAAAATCAAAGAATACTTGCAAGAGCCACCGGTTCTAATGCCCCCTGCCGAAGGGAGACCTCTCATCATGTATCTAACCGTGCTCGACGAATCCATGGGTTGTGTATTGGGACAACAAGATGAGACTGGTAGAAAAGAGCATGCCATCTACTATTTGAGCAAGAAATTTAATGATTGTGAGACCAGATATTCATTACTCGAGAAAACTTGTTGTGCACTCGCATGGGCTGCTAAACGTCTCAGGCAGTACATGCTAACTCACACAACTTGGCTGATATCTAAAATGGATCCCATCAAGTACATATTCGAGAAACTAGCTCTCACTGGTAGGATTGCTCGATGGCAGATGTTGTTGTCAGAATATGATATCCAATATGTTGCACAAAAAGCGATCAAGGGAAGCATACTAGCAGACCATCTTGCTCACCAACCACTGGAGGATTACCAATCTTTGAAATTTGACTTTCCAGACGAGGACATCATGGCTGTTAGGGATGTTGAACACTCCGAACTAGAGGAAAGCCTCGAGCCAAGAGCAGGCTGGACGCTCATGTTTGATGGTTCCTCAAATGCAATAGGCCATGGGATTGGGGCAATGCTGATGTCTCCCAAGAATTTCCATCTACCATTCTTCGCAAAGCTCTGTTTTACCTGCACAAATAACATGGCCAAGTATGAAGCTTGCATACTAGGGTTGGAAGAAGCTATTGAGTTGAAGATCAAGATACTAGAAGTACTCGTGGACTCCGCTCTAGTCATACATCAGATCAGAGGCGGTTGGGAAGCAAGACATGCTAACCTAATTCCATACCGGGATTATGTGCTGAAGCTACTCCCAAAGTTTGACAAAATCACTTTCTCTCATATTCCTCGAGAAGAGAATCACATGGCAGATGCCTTAGCAACTCTGGCCTCCATGTACAAATTGATATGGCCCAACCATCAGCCTCATATTAAGATTAGGCGTTTTGACGAACCTGCTAATTGCTTGACGACAACAGAAGAACCAGATGGTAAACCCTGGTTCTTTGATATCAAACAGTATCTGGAGAAGAAGGAGTATCCGGCAAGGGCTTCCAGCCTTGACAAAAGGACCCTCCGGAGATTGGCATCAAAGTTCCTCTTGAATGAAGAGGTATTGTACAAGAAAAACTATGACATGGTTTTGTTAAGGTGTGTGGACAAACATGAAGCAGATCAGCTCATGAGGGACATACACGAAGGTTCTTTCGGTACGTACGTCAATGGGCATGCCATGGCCAAGAAAATTCTAAGGGCAGGTTACTACTGGTTGACGATGGAAACCGATTGTTACCATTACACCAGAACATGCCACAAGTGCCAAATCTATGCTGACAAAATACATGTACCGCCTACACTGCTAAATGTCATAGCATCACCTTGGCCTTTCTCTATGTGGGGCATCAACATGATTGGAATGATAGAACCTAAAGCGTCAAATGGACACAGATTTATCTTGGTGGCCATAGATTATTTTACCAAATGGGTGGAAGTCGCGTCTTATGCGAATGTCACAAAGCACGTAGTCGCCCGTTTCTTGAAAAATAACATCATATGTCGATATGGTATTCCCAACAAAATCATCACTGATAATGGGTCCAATCTCAACAACAAGACCATGGATGAGTTATGCGCAACATTCAAGATCGAGCACCACAACTCATCACCCTATCGACGTAAGATGAATGGGGTTGTTGAAGCTGCAAATAAAAATATCAAGAAGATCATCCAAAAGATGGTTGTTACGTACAAGGATTGGCATGAGATGTTACCTTTTGCGTTACATGGCTATCGCACGTCGATACGAACTTCAACAGGGGCAACCCCTTATTCCTTGGTATACGGTATGGAAGCAGTTCTCCCTATAGAAGTAGAGATCCCCTCGATGAGAGTCCTGATGGAGGATAAGCTAGACGAGGCGGAATGGGTTCAATCAAGGTATGACGAGCTCAACCTTATTGAGGAGAAACGCTTGAAAGCGTTAGGTCACGGTCAACTCTATCAGAGGCGTCTTAAAAAGGCATTCGACAAGAAAGTTCGTCCCAGAGTGTTTCAAGAGGGAGATTTAGTACTGAAGAAAATCTTGCCCATTCACAAAGACTCCAGAGGGAAATGGACACCAAATTATGAAGGCCCATTTGTGGTGGCTAGAGTCTTTTCTGGAGGCGCTCTAATTCTAGCAACTATGGACGGTGATGAGTTGCCACTTCCCACCAATACTGATGCTGTTAAAAAGTACTTCGCCTAAAAAAGTGGAATAATAAAAGCCGCTAAATCAAAAACCTGAAAGGGTGATTTAGGCAAAAAAAATGGCTGTCCTGGTGGATCGAAAACCCGAAAAATTGATCCAGGCAAAAATTAGGGATAAAAATAAAAGAATTTGACCCGCTGAGTTGAAAACCCGAAAGGGCGACTCGGGCGAAAATGGGTATCCCGGTGGATCGAAAACCCGAAAGGGCGGTCCAGGCAAAAGTTAGGGATTAATTCCAAGGCAAAAAGTTGTACTTACGGACATCTGACGTACCCTCGAAGAAAAAGAATCGATCTACCTCACTTTTCAAAAGGAAAGTGCTCAGGCTATCAAAGACATAAGGATCATAGCAGTGTGGAAACTCAATAAGAACTCAATTCTCATTGCCATTTCGTTTCTATGCACATCAATTACCTCATTAAGGAATTGCGTCTTTATGTACGATCACCCATTTAAGGGTCAAATCAATAAAAGAGAATTTTTCTCAACAAACGTGTGCCCAAATCATTTTTTATTTTTAAAAGCACCTTTTATTTTTGATAAACATCACTTTTAAAAACTATTGGAGAAAATAAAACGCATGTTTGAATAAAGTGGTAAAATTGCTTTTGAAATAGTAAGCGGACGAACCCTTTAGTCCCCAAGATTCACTCTTGTCTTTCATAAAGGTGTGAGACTGATTGCAGACAGTTATGTTCCTTTCAACTACTGATTCGTACCTCTCATAAATGTACTCATGGTATAGCCAGACCGGGGCAAGGCTCCATCACATTTCCAACAGAAACATTGATAAATCATGGACGGAGTATCGCGTGTGGAAAAGTCTGAACCTTTCAATGACCCAGAACAACCCAAATATATTCCCAAAACCACCTAGCAGGGGCATTAAAATTTGATCTCCATTGATCACCCCAATGATAAAAAAAAATCCATACTGTTGGCATCATACCTCAAAGCAAAATGTCTTAACCAGGGCATATCCAATTACCCAGTCGCATTCCTACATGCATCACAGGCATCATTTCATGCATAATTTCCTGCCAAACAAGAAGATTCATCAAACACAGTTGTCGCATCCGCGAAAAACAACCGACGGGCTAAAACAAAACAAACAGAGCCGCCACCGTGCGTTATTTATCCCAAAAGAGGGAAAGGAAACGCTCGAAGTAAACCTGGAAAAGACATGGTCTCGCGACCAAAGAGATGGGATCAGGAGTCGGTTATGCGAAGGGAAGGTATTAGCACCCCTACGCATCCGTCGTACTCGACGGGATCCACGCTCAGAAAGATAGAAGAAGGTTGCTAAAACTGCTCACAAACATCACACACACACTGGAAACAACACAGGTGGAAAAAGAGGGGAAAGGGCTCGTTAGGATATCGCATCCTATGCCTACGTATCTCATCTGGAATGAGAATCAGAGCTACCGTAGTTCGGCTCACGCACGCCGAAACAAAACACAAACACAGGAAACCGACTGCCAATCGCTGGACTTACGTCAGACTCCACACAAACGGGCAAACATGGAAACCGAATGCCAATCGCTGGACTTACATCAGACTCCGAACCAACAAACACACTCAGGAAACCAACTGCCAATCGCTGGACTTATGTCAGACTCCAAACACACACAAAAGAGGTTAACCGGACGCTGAGTCGTCAAGAAGCAACAACAAAGTTGAACAAACAAGCTAACAGGGAGTCTGGTACTCGAGCCTGCTAGCTGTCAAGCAAACACACGTAAAAAAGAAAAAGGGTGCCCGGAGAGATCTCGCACGGTCTCCTGCCTACGTACCTCATCTGGTATGAGGATCAGGGCGACGTAGTTCCCCTTAACAGGGAAAGAACTTCTAACCTAACCAGAGACTGGGAAATGACAAACTAGAAGGGAGTCTGACTCGAGCCTAATAGTTATCATGCAATCCGCAATGGTCCTAGGTTGAGGTTTCTATCTAACTTGCACAGGCAGCAAGCTATCCTAAACAGCACAGTCAAACACAAGAGCAAGCATACACACAGTTAGCACACACTATATACAAACAAAGTGGGCTCATACAGGGTTAGGCTTTAGTCAAGGGGTCATGTCAACCTCAACAAACAAGCCACTGTAACAGGGTGATGTTAGCTCTTAACCCTAACATTGAGAGTTAGGGTGAAGCAGATGAAATGGGAAGTGAGGGGTGTGCCTCACAGCTCTTATCCCTGGCCTGGGAGAGCTTCAGATAAATGAAAGTGTGGGAGTTCAGAAAGTGGGAACTCTTTTATCCACATATGACTGACACAACAGAGATCTTGGGTTAGTATCCACAATGCATCAACACAAGGCGTGTGAGCAAAGTGGATGACACACTGAGTAGCATGAGATGGATTACACATCTCTTTTGTCTGCCAATTGCCTTATCAAAGGACTTTTCCTGCTTGGCACAAAGATAAACATTCACAAGCATTGCCTCTTAAGGAGGGCTTCAGACAGGTGCCTGCCCAAGTAACAGGACAGGTCTTCCAGACTACATGAAGTCAGTGAGTTATACCTCAATGGTTAAGCAACCAAGCAAAAGCAAGTTCAAAAGAACTTAAGCAACTTATGTACCTGAAAAAAATCTAACTCAATCAGTATACAAGTCAAAAAGTCAAACAGACAATCAATAGTCAACAGTCAACAATACACAGTCAAACAAACAATGCAACAAGGTGCAAGGCACAAGCTCAAACTCAAATGAGCTAAAATCCACCTACAAAACAACTCAATATTAGTCAACATTAACCAATTAGGCAACTCAAGCAAGTGAATCAATCCAATCATAGCCATGTGCTTCTTAACCTGAAAACAAAACTCAAACATGAGAGGAAAACCACTAGGTCAAGGCCTAGGGTCAAAGAGGGAGAAAACATTCAAAACAGAACATGAAATTCAACATGAATCAACCTTAATCAATTAAGAACATAATCCAAAAGGTCTCATGTCAATAGCATTTACCAAATTCATTTCACAAATCAATCATGGCAAGGTATGCAAGTTGAAAGCACATTGAAGCAACAGAATGAACAAATGCACATTAATTCAAAAATGATCCAATAAATCTCAACAAAAATCATGGCTAAACAGAACACACAACATGATCAACACACCAAAAATCAAGGCATTTGAGCAACATTAGACATGGTAATCAAATTCATCAAGTCAAGGCAACCAAAACAAGCTCAAATGAGACACCAAATGCTACTCAAACTTAGCACAAGCCTAAAACAGAAATGACAAATGGTAAAGACCTCAAACCAAAGCCAAAACAAACTTCAACATGTCTACAAACAATGTGCAAAATTTCACATTCATAGGATAAAGCACAAGCATTTCACAAAAGATTGAAGTTCAAGACACTTCAAAAGCTCAAAAATGATCATCCAGAATGAAAAATCTCAATCAAATCAGAAATCAATCCAAAAATTCCAAAAAAAATCATGAGCATTCACAACATTCATATCAAGCACCATACAAAAAATCAGAACTTTTGGAGATCATTTGATAAGGAAAATTCATCAATCAAGTTGGACAAGCAAAGGTGTGACACACATTGTCACACCTAACTTAGGAAAATCATAACTCAGAAAGGGCAATTGATAAAAATGCAAACTCAACACCAAAATGTCCAGAAAGATGTCTAGTTTCTACATGACAAATTTCATGAGCATTGGATTAAAATTGAGCATTTCACAAATGATATATCAAGGCAAGGTCAAAACATGATATATGTACAAGAACCCTAGGGCAAAAAATTATACAGCCATGCACAATTTACAAAATAATATCCATAAAATTCTAGACAAAAAATGTGACATAATGAAAAAAACCACACAATTTTTGGATCAATTATCAATTTGTTGTGAATTTTTAAAGATCATGAAAAATTTAAAAAAAACATGTGGAACATATATGAATGTGGCATGTGAAAAATGAATGAAGCAATGGAAAATGTCCTAGGCTGGATTCGAACTAGGCACGTTTTTGAAAGGTAAATGGCGCACGAAGCCTGGCCAATCAGAACGCCTGCATGGGCGTTTCATGCAAACAGCAGCACGTGAACCATAACAAACCTAAGGCAACGCTTTGAAGTCCAGAAAAACCGTTGCCAAAAACTATCATCATCATCTCCAAAATTCATGTGCGTGAACAGTAAACCAATGAAGAACATCATGAACAATTTTCTCAGTTTTTTAAATTGAACACATGAATAGCTAGATCTTGCATTGTACATCAAGAATCCACAAATAACTAAGCCTAAATCGTCCTATCCAAAGAGAATCAAAGCATTCAAGTATCATGCACAAAACTTCAAATCATCATAACTTGTTCAATAATGCATGGATTTTGGTGGTTCAAAGCTCAGAATCATCACATCAAAGAGATCTACAACATTCACACAACAATTTCAAGAAATAAAAGGATCGAATCCGTGACCTCTTGAAGAGCCGCTTTAGGATTCGTGTGTTCCAGGCCGTGCAATGCTTCAATCTTCCTCTAGCAAGCTTGTACAAGTGTTTGGATGAATGCTTGAGGTCCAATTGGTCTTGATTCAACAAAATTTGGATTTCACCATTAATGAACTCAAGCTTTGAATGCTTCAATGATGCACGAATTCACTTGGATCTTGCTTCAATCTCACTCACACATGCTACCAGATGATGAATCAACCAAGGAAAATGCAAAGTGTTTGAAGAAATTTTGGAAAAAAGTGAGAGAGAATTTTTGAGATTTTGAAAATTCTAGATGTAAGATTGGGAATTATGAAAATTCTGTTATGATTTATGTTATATATGCTTCACTAATCATGATTAATTAGGCTTTAATCAAATGCTAATGAAAAATGGTTAATTTGGAGGTGTTTTTGCAAAAATGATTTTTCACCCTTATGCATGGCAATGGCATGTGAACAGTATGAATTTGGCCTTGATTTCACTCAAAAATGATGTTTTAAAGCCAATGGAAGTAATGCCATGTTCAAATAATGCACACATTTCAAATTCTATTTTTCCCTCCAAAAATGCATTGAATTTTCAAATATTTATGTGAATGGAATGCATGCCATGTAATGCCAATTTTGGAAACTAGAGGTTAAAACAAGAATGTTGCAAAAAGAGCCATCTCCTTTGGACTTATGGTTTGAAAGTTATGCTCCTTTGAAGTTCCATGTTCATTTGACCAAGATTGATCCATATCTCTTCAACCATACATGAGAAATCCATGATCTTGGACTTTTTGGAAATGGGAGAACAATATTTACAACTTTCATGTTCAACAAAATTTCATTTGAAGCTTTCTTGATGATGTAATCTTTAGGAGAAAACCTTTCCATTTTTGGCAATTTTGAATTACAAGTCACTTTCTATTTTTGGAAAGTTTTGTCTTGACTTTATTTTCTTCAAAGTTGATGTTTGAAATTTCAAATGAGACTTGTTTGAACATGAACGAAGCATTTCTAACCACTTCCCACCTCCAAATCCAACAGTTGACTTTTGGTTGACTGATAGATGACTTGGCTATGCACAGATGAATATGAGCCTCAATCACTTGATGAAATGGCTCCAAAATAAAACCCTAGCTTATACAAGCTCAACCAAACCATAGGATGATCCCCATCTCAATGAAGACCCCATCTCCTTGCAGAACCCTGATTGGCATAATTCAACTGATTAGGGTTGACCAGAGGTCAAAACCCTAATCCCAAGGCACTTGATCAGGCACAATGAACCTCTTGGTGATGATAAGACCATGATGATGGTGATGTGCCATTTCAACCAAAATAATGCTCAATCTCCTTGAGGAACCAAGAAACCCTAATTGAAGCACAAACCTCAGATGATTAGTGATCAATTCATGAAACCCTTAAGCTTGAATCTTTTGACCTCTCCATCTTCTGATAAAGACCTAGGAGGATGACTTGCTCATTGTTTCCACATGATATGCAAAGATGTAATGCCTAGTGCCCTAAAACATGAAATGCAATATGCAAAGCTAATCCCAAGAGAGGAGGGCAAATTTTGAGGTGTTACAACAGTCATATCAATCATCAACATACTCATGTGTAACACTCCCACAAAATGGGAATTTCAACAAAATAAAAATCATTCGCGTTCCTACTTGCACAGCCAAATATCCCCAGCAATTGCATACTTGCATACATCCCATGCATCATCCCATACATGGAATTACCACCTAAAGTGGAACATCATACAAAAATCAAATATAAAATAACAAGATCCAAGGTCATTAGCATATGTCTCAGACATTTCTCATTTCCAAATAAAGTTATTTCCCTGCATGTGCTCGTAGAATTATTTCTCAGCAAATCATTGTTCAACTTTATGATTAAAAATGATATTTCCAGCATTTTTCTTTACAATCATTGCTCCCCAAGCAGAGGTTACCCTAAAAAGTCTCTTATGAGCTTTTCCCCTGCAGAGTATTTCTAGTAAATCTCCCTCAAAAGGAGTCTTTTCTTAAAATTCCCCCAACAGACGAATATTCGAGATACTGCTTCATTTATCTAAAGAATCTCATTTCTTTGTTTGAGATACTGCTCTAAGTATCCTCGAAGAGTCTTAGATTCAATTAAGGTATCATTCCCTCATTCGGAATATCTTAATTCTATCATATAAGATGTTGTTTCGACCCGATACAGAGAATCTCACTTTTTACTGTTTGAGATGCTGCTTCATCAATATGAAAAGTCTCATTTCAGATTTTTTTAGAGATACTGCTCTAAGTATCCTCGGAGAGTCTTAGATTCAATTAAGGTATCATTCCCTTGTTCGGAATATCTTAATTCTATCATATAAGATGTTGTTTCGACTCGATACAGAGAATCTCACTTTTTACTGTTTGAGATGCTGCTTCATCAATATGAAGAGTCTCATTTCAGATTTTTTTAGAGATACTGCTCTAAGTATCCTCGGAAAGTCTTAGATTCAATTAAGGTATCATTCCCTTGTTCAGAATATCTTAATTCTATCATATAAGATGCTGTTTCGACTCGATATAGAGAATCTCACTTTTACTGTTCGAGATACTGCTTCATCAATATGAAGAGTCTCATTTCATATTTTTTTTAGAGATACTGCTCTAATATCCTCGGAGAGTCTTAGATTCAATTAAGGTATCTTTCCCTTGCTGGAACATCTTAATTCTATCATATAAGATGCTGCTTCGACTCGATACAGAGAATCTCACTTTTACTGTTGAGATGCTGCTTCATCGATATGAAGAGTCTCATGCCAGATTTTCTTTATACTGCTCTAGCATCCTGAAAAATCTTGAGATTTAGCTAGGGATGTCATTCCATTGCTAACATATCTCGACTATAATGTCCGAGATATTGTTCTAACGACTCTTAGAAAGTCTTGATTGTTCCATTTTACTGTGGGATAATGTCTTTTGTCATTTCTCACCGCATTTTCTTCCTCTATTTTCTTCCTTTCATTTCCTAGGACAAAATTTGGGTCTTCTTGTATTTAATTATCTCCCACCGTGAATGCATAAAGACTACTGTCATTATCACTTACCGGTTTGAGGTAATTAAATAGGGGCAGCTGTCATACCCCAATTTTGTCCGACCATTTGTGATTTACCCATGAGATCTCTTTGTTTCAAAGGCCCATTTGCATAAGCGTGTTCATAATCTAAAATGTGATTTGAATCTTTTTACATTACTAATCCAAAATCTATTTTCTTATTAGTAAGTATTAAGAGCCATGTTATTATTTCTATGATCACTATTTATTAGTCCATTTACACACCCCAAATATTTATGCCAAGTTCTAAATCCTTCATAGGTTCCTACATTAAATTTGCATTTTTTTTTTGAGACATGTATGTGTTGGTTTTAAATTAAAGCACCATATTTAGAATTGTGTTGTTTTTAAATTAAATCACTATATTTGGTTTCTTTGTACCTAAGTTAGAATTGTGTTGTTTTTTTAATTAAATCACTATATTTGGTTTCTTTGTACCTAAGTTGAAAGTGTGTTGTTTTTAAATTAAATCACTATATTTGGTTTCTTTGTAACTAAGTTGAAAGTGTGTTGTTTTTAAAAGTTGAAATTGCATTGGCATGCCTCATTTTAAATTTCTGGTCATAGTTAGATTTTGATTAAATGATAACATGCTAAAGGCAATTTTTGGTTGAATGTTCATGGTGGCCCAAGTAGGTTGCCAATTGAAATAAGAGGACAAAGTTCAAAATGATTTAATTGATTAACATAACTAGAAATATTGAGATAAGTTTCGAATGCTTAAAAGGTAATTACATGGTTAAAATTTAATCCAATAATCCAAAATATACATTTAACCTAAAAAAAATAAAAATTAATTACATCTTAATTTAATAAAAATGTCATTGCAACTTCAACAAACAAGAACGAATTCCCAAGAATCATTCTAAGGACCAAAATCAATGGACTGTTGAACCCTCCTTTGGACTTAGGCACGTCTCAAAACATGATGTCTTGAAGCTTCACGCAGCCACCTTCCATTCCATCAAGTCAATTCAGCTGTAACCTACAAAGAGGAAAAAACAACTTAATTAAAAAGACCTTTTCAGAAGCGCTTAAGGAACTGAAAAATAACTAAATAAATTACTCAGTTCAAAACTTTATCCAGAAGACTAACATGAATATCCAAAAAGCATGTCAAAAATTGGTCTAAAACAAGAACAGATCAACAGAAATCGAATCCCACATAATCTGGGATGGGACAAATTGAAAAAGGAGTTTTCTTCAAAGGCTTTAAAATTCGTCATTTAAGCAATGGATCTGAAAAGGTGAACAAAAAAAACGAAAAAAGAAATTTTAAAGTAAACCTCAAGCTTGACGCAGAACCGCAGAGAGTCGTCATCAAAATCTGAGCATGTTTTTAAATCATCCAGAACACCTCCTTATAGCTACTGCGATGCCACAACAAGCAAAGAAGCAGATTACGCGGAGCTAAGAACAGAAGAGGACTCAAAAGAAACAGAAGAAATCGAGACTCACATACCCGTTCGTTCATCCCCAAGACACCTCGATCTGGTAAAATCCCTTGCCACTATTGCTGATTTCGAGTTACTTTGATGCAACCAAATGTATGCATAATTCTTTTTTTTCCCCGCAACCTCGCACCTCTGTAAATGTATAGTTTGGTTTCGTGTTCGATATTTGGGTTTCGTTTGCGATTAGGATTCATAGAATTCATGACTGTAAAATATAGATTTACTGTTGTGATGTTGAAGGGGGTTTTGTGTTGATTAGAGGTAAGCTTTTCTTTTACGTGATGTTGGAGAAGATAAAAGGAAGCAGTTGTTTCGTTTGGAGAGGGAGATACGAACGCGGGCGTGAATGCCGTTGCCATGGCCTAGATCTGTGTTTTATTATTTATTTAAGAGTGAGTTTGATGGCCATTAATGAGGAAACCTTTTCTCACAGCCCAAGGCCAGCTGCCGCTTCGGTTTCCCACCCTCACAGTTATTACTCACTCTCAGAATTGAAGAGTCATTGTAATCCTGCACGTTTGCTGTTGGTGAGGAGGGTCTTGATGGACCCGGTTTAGGGTCGCGGATGACTTGAGTTTGGACGGCGCCCATGTGGGCCTTCTGGGTTTCGGCCCATCTTTTTCTTCCTTTTCTACTGTGCGCCTTAGTGGGCTTCGGCGGCCTTCAGGGCCCATTTGTTTGTTGGTATAGTTCCTTTATTTATTTATTTTGTTAGCATACGATTAAGTTGTTGAATTTATTTGATTTAAACATAAGTTTTATTTATTAATAAAAAACCTTATTATCATAATTTATCTAATAATCAGTTTAATTAATTAATATATTTTTTAATATAACTTAGATAATTATCCACTTTTTTTTAGAGAGTTGTACGAATTATTATTTACGCTTGATTTTTCATGTGTACGAATTGTTGGTTTCACATGTGTGGTGCGTTACAATCATGACAAATCATTTCAAATTTCATCGCTTCAATACCATTTCAACCAACTTAAAAAGAGAAAAACACAATTTTCGACTCGATATCGAGCCCATTTCCACACCCTTGTAAGTCGATAGCTTTTAGCATCGCCATCAACCTCACATAGCTTACTCTTGGGCTTTCTTACAATGAGACCTAGTCGATTGTTAATTGATCGATTAGATGATCGATTCACTAAATAAAATCCACTTCATTCGTAAACACAAATTTAAAACTTTGATCCAACATCGAGTTTTTATTTATTTATTAAAATTAAATTAAAATACCTAATCACAATTAAATACCATTTCATAATAACGAAATGAAAAGGGGGATGGTTTTGAGTTTTCAACTTCTCTCCCCGATTATTTGAATACGAGTTCTCTTACTCGGTTAGTCAAATAATTGTCATTTCTAAATCACCTAAAACACAATTAAATCAATTTATTCTCATAACAATAAAATGAAAAGGGGGATGGTTTTAAGCCTTTAACTCCTCTCCTCGATTATTTGAATACGAGTTTTCTTACTCGGTTAGTCAAATGGTCGTCATTTCTAATCCATTTAAGCATAAACAAATCAAATCCTTTTATAACAAGAAACCAAAAGGGAGATAACTGAGTCTTCAATTTTTCTCCTCGACTATTTGAATACAAGTTCTCTTACTTGGTTAGTCAAATAATTGTCGTTCCTATACCAACTTCCAAACTCTGATTAAATCGAAATATTTTCACAATAAGCTAAATGAAAAGGGAGTTGACTTTGAGTTTTCAATTTCACTCCTCAATTGTTTGAATACGAGTTCTCTTACTCAGTCAGTCGAACAATTGTCATTTCTTATCAACTCATACTTAATCAAATCATTTTCATAACGAACTATACGAAAAGGGAGATGGTCTTGAGTCTTCAATTCCTCTTCTCAAATGCTTGGATATGAGTTGTCTTACTCAACCATTCGAGTACTTGTCGTTTATTCTAAAATACGTCAACCATATACAACCTTATTTTCATAAATATTCAGATGAAACAGAAAGAGGTCTAGAGTCTTCTATTCCTCTTCCCGATTATTAGGATACGAGTTGTCTTACTTGATTATCCGAGTATTCATCATCCGTTCAAAACACTTTAATTATTATCAAATCCTTTCTATAATTAAGGATGAAAAAGAAAGTGGTCTAGAGTCTTCTATTTCTCTTCCCTATTATTAGGATACAAGTTGTCTTACTCGAGTATCTGAATAATCGTCATCCATTCAAAACACCTTAATTATTATCCAATCCTTTTCATAATTACTCAGATGAAACAGAAAGCGGTCTAGAGTCTTCTATTCCCTTTCCCGACTATTAGGATATGAGTTGTCTTACTCGATTATCTGAGTAATCGTCATCCAACCAAAAATATCTCAACACATCAAATCTATCCTTTCCTCGCCCTCGTGCAATCAAAACCAACCAAACAAAACATCAAACACATCAAACCAACTCGTCACCCTTGTGTGATCAAAACTCTTTTCAAAAAGAACACTATTTAATCCTTTCTGATGCGCACAACAAACTAATGCTTAAGCCTCCGCCGAGAGTAGACAAGCCAACGTTTAGCCTTTAGGATGCGATCTAAACAGTCGTTCATTAAAAGACAACAACCAACCGTAGTTCCTCGAACTACGAATGCTCTGATTTCCTTATTATACCATAAGGATACGTAGGCAGGAGATTACTGTATCTTCGCGAGCACACTAATAAAAAACCTCCCCTTTCCCTCTCCAAGGTTCTCATCCATTTCTATTTTTAATAACCTAAAGATAACAAACAAATATAAATTAACACTCGAAACACACTATTGAACTAAAAGGTTCCCGTTGAGTACAACTGACGTAAGGGGTGCTAATACCTTCCCCTTACGTAATCCACTCCCGAACCCGAATATGGTTGCGACGACCATTATTCTATTTCCTAAAGGTTTTATCGATATTTTCCTATCCCTTCATTGGAATAAATAAAGTTCGGTGGCGACTCTGTTCGAACATAAAATTTTTCCGCGACCATCGCGAGGAATCGTATTTTTCGAGATGCGACAGGTGGTGAAGGGAAAGGCAAGGAAGTTGCCAAACCCAAACCCATAACTCCTGCTTTGAAGCCTATTGGAGGAATAGAAAAGGAGGGCACCTCCTTCCATTGCGATAAGACCGGACACTATGAGAGAAACTGCCCAAAGTACTTGGAAGATAAGAAGAATGGAGTAGAGACTTCAACTTCGGGTATTTTTGTTATTGAAATTAATTTATCTACTTCTGCATCATGGGTATTAGATACTGGATACGGTTCTCACATTTGTACCAATGTGCAGGGGCTAAAAAGGAGTAAAGATTTGGCAAAAGGTGAAGTTGACCTACGAGTTGACAATGGAAAAAAGGTTGATGCTTTAGCCGTAGGAACTTATGTATTGACTTTACCTAGTGATTTAATAATTCAGTTAGAGAACTGTTATTATGTACCTGCAATTAGCAGGAATATTATTTCCGTTTCTTGTTTAGACAAGTTTGGTTTTTCATTTATAATAAAGAACAATTATTTCTCCATTTATTTGAATGATATATTTTATGCTACTGCACAAATGAACAATGGATTATATGTCCTTGATCTTGAAATGCCTATTTATAACATTAATACTAAAAGGATGAAATCTAATGAGTTAAATCCAACTTACCTTTGGCATTGTCGATTAGGCCACATAAATGAGAAACGCATTTCCAAACTCCATAAAGACGGACTCTTGGACTCTTTTGATTATGAATCATATGAGACATGCATATCTTGTTTAATTGGAAAGATGACAAAGTCTCCATTCACATGAAAAGGTGAAAGAGCTAATGATCTTTTATCCCTCATACATACTGATGTATGTGGATCATTGAACATACCAGCCAGAGGAGGTTTTCAGTACTTCATCACATTTACTGATGATTTCAGTAGATATGGTTATGTGTATTTAAAGAAACACAAATCAGAGCCCTTTGAAAAGTTCAAGGAATTCAAGAATGAAGTACAAAACCAAATAGGTAAGAATATTAAAACTCTTCGATTAGATCGAGGTGGTGAATATTTAAGCCTAGAGTTTGATGACCATTTGAAAGAGTATGGGATTCTATCCCAACTTACTCCTCCTAGAACAACCCAATGGAACAGTGTATATGAGAGAAGAAAGCGAACCTTGTTAGACATGATCCGGTCTATGATGAGTCACGCCGATCTTCCAAACTCCTTTTGGGAACTTGCGCTATTGACAATAACTTACACACTTAACCATGTTCCATCCAAAAAGGTTGAGAAGACACCATATGAGATATGGAGTGGTAAGAAACCACATATGTCTTACATGAAGATTTGGGGTTGCGAAGTTTATGTGAAACGACAAATTTCAACTAAGCTTGAGCCAAAATCTGACAAATGCTTATTTGTGGGCTATCCTAAAGAAACAATAAGGTATTACTTCTACAATCCTTCTGAGGGCAAAGTGTTTGTCGCTCGAATTGGAGTTTTCCTAGAAAAGGATTTTATTTCCAAAGGAATCAGTGGGAGGAAAGTAGAGCTTGAAGAAATTCAAGAATCACAAAGCATTGATACATCTATGGAGGAATTAAAGTAGGAAACACAAGTAGTTATGGAAGAGCAACCTGCTCAAGTAGAACAAGGCCAACGTAGGTCAAGTAGGATACGTCACCTACCTGAGAGATATGGATATCTCATAACTGGTCAAGGTGATGTATTACTCATGGATCAAGATGAGTATGTGACCTACCAAGAGGCCATAATTAGTCCCGAGTCTGAGAGGTGGCTAGAAGCCATGAAATCTGAAATGGATTCCATGGACCTTGGTAGAGCATCATGTAGGAGTTAAACCTATAGGATGCAAGTGGGTCTTCACAAAGAAGACTGACATGGACGGTAAGGTACATACCTATAAGGCAAGACTGGTTGCAAAAGGATATAAACAAATTCATGGGTTTGAATATGATGAAACCTTTTCACCAGTTGCAATGCTTAAATATGTTTGGATTTTACTTGCTATCGCTGCATATCATGATTATGAAATATGGTAGATGGATATCAAAACTGCTTTCCTTAATGGGAATCTTCTTGAGGATGTGTACATGACACGACCTGAAGGATTTGAAATACCAAAAGCTCAAAAGATATATAAGTTACAAAGATCAATCTATGGATTGAAGCAAGCTTCCAGAAGCTGGAATCTTTGTTTTGATGAAATAGTAAAACAATATGGATTCATCAAGAATGAAGATGAGCCTCGTGTCTACAAGAAGGTTAGTGGGAGCATGACCGTCTTCCTGGTATTATTCATTGGAAATGATGTCCCTACCCTACAACAAGTAAAGTCTTGGTTGGGGAAATGCTTTTCCATGAAGGACCTAGGTGAAACATCCTATATATTAGGAATCAGAATCTATAGAGATAGATCACAAAAATTGCTTGGCCTAAGTCAGAGTACATACATAGATAAAGTGCAGAGACGCTTTAATATGCATGATTCCAAGAAAGGATTCATACCTATGCAACATGGCCCGTGTCTATCAAAATACAATCCCCTTCAACTAAGGAAGAAAGGGATCGCATGAATAAGATTCCATATGCATCTACAATAGAATCTATCATGTATGCCATATTATGTACTCGACCAGATGTCTCGTATGCTTTAAATGCAACGAGTAGGTACCAATCTGATACCGGTGATGCTTATTGGGTAGCTGTCAAGAATATCCTTAAGTATTTGAGAAGGACTAAGGACTCATTCTTGATATATGGAGGTCAAGAAGAGCTTGCTGTAATTGGATACACCGATGCTAGCTTCCAGACAGATAAGGATGACTTTAGATCGCAACCTGGTTATGTGTTTTTCTTAAACGGTGGCGTTGTGAGCTAGAAAAGTTCAAAGCAACATACAATTGCTGATTTTACAACCGAGGCCGAGTATATTATTGCCTCAAGTGAAACAAAGGAAGTTGTTTGAATCAAAAAGTTCATTAGTGAACTTGGCATAGTTCCTAGCATTATGGATCCCATTGGTCTCTATTGTGATAACAATGGTGCTATCGCACAAGCTAAGGAGCCTAAATCTCACCAACGATCCAAACACATACTTAGGAGTTATCACCTCATTCGAGAGATAATAGATAGAGGAGATGTGAAAATATGCAGAGTACTTACACTTGACAATATTGCTGACCCACTGACAAAGCCTCTTGCGCAACAAAAGCATGATGGACATACTAGATCTATGAGCATTAGGGGTATGCCTGATTGACTCTAGTGCTAGTGGGATATTATTGGTGTAAGCCCTAGAGGCCAATACTTTTTCTACTTGTATCGAATTATTTATTAATAATAAAAGGCTTTTTCTTTATTATGTTTGTTTAATAAAGTCCCTAGAATAGCTAGTCTGTTTAATGTATCAAGTGTGACTTAATCATGAGATCCCATTAAACATAAGGACACTATTCTTAAAGTATCCGTAGTTGAGTTTTGTTGTGAAGTGGGATAACATTAAAGCATTAAGACTATTATGTATATAGACTGATGATCACATCTCATGGATCATGGATAAAGAGTTATCAAGTCTTAAACATATGTATGAATATTATGAGTAATATTTATACTAGATTGACCCACTATGAGAATACTATATAGAATGTTATGCAAATTGTCATAAGTTATTCTCATGGTGATAGTGGTGTATACCACCCTTCGACCTGAAACCACTATGGACCCTAGATGTAGAGTCGAGTGCTTTATTGTTGATCAAACATTGTTCGTAATTGGATGAACATGAAGACAGTCGATGGATACTCAACGAAGCATGCTGAAGGACATGAGTGACCTAGATGGAATTTTCCCATCCTGCATAACAGGATGAATGTCTAAGGGCCCAATATTGAACTGGACAAGGATGACACGGTATATGCCTTGCGTTCAATATAGACTAAGGGCAAAAGGCTAATTATACACATAAGTATTATCACATAAGGAATTGTCAGATCACATGACATTTTCGTGTCTTGGGTAGCAGTGATGTGTTGCTAAATACCGCTCACTGTTTATTATGTTAAATACGTGATTTAATATAATCGCCAATGCCGCGAAAACCTATAGGGTCACACACAAAAGGACGGATTGATGAGAGATAAAGTAAATAAGGAACACCGTAACGTACGATGCACTTAAGTGAATTGTAGAACACCGTAAGGTACAATGCACTTAAGTAGAATACGAAATATGGTAAGGTACCATGCACTTAAGTGATTTTGGTATATCATAAGATATGGGCCACATACACTTAAGTTGGCGTTTTAGCTTACAACCCACACAAGTGGTTCTATAAATATAACCCTTGTGCAGAAGCATTGAATCAGATGAAAATTTTGTTTCTCTCTCTCTTTCACTCAAAGCCTTCATTCGTAGCAGCTAACACTGAGACGGAAGGAATTCGTTAGTGTGGACTGAGTAGAGGCATTGTCACCATTCAATGTTCGTGATCACTCATTCGATCTGCATCAAGGGTTTCAATCGCCACAAGAGGTAACGATTCTATCACTGATCATGCCCATTCGTAAGGATCACTAAAGGAGAATTTTTTTAATTTTCGTTGCGTTTTGGATCGCTATTCTCCTTCACTCCTTTCATACTTGGTTTAGTAAAACTTTAACGAAGCAAAATGTGCAATTTCCACAACTTCTCATGCACTATTATTAATGTTGATGGAAGCTAGAATGACACACCAACCCGTATTGGCTTAAGTGATATCTTTTGCAACTATTATGGGACTTGACAATGCAAGTTCTCTCGTTTCATACCAAACCCTACAAATATCCTCTAAGTAGAACTTTGGGTCATTCACGAAAGACTCTCATTAGTCAAAGGTATGAAAGTTATTAACTCATCATACTACATAGACTCTTCTTTCGAATCAAACTCATCAAGAACCCCTTGAATAGTATCCTAAACATGCAATGTTGATCTCGAATATTTAAGATATCTTAAACTGAAAATGTATAGAGTTATCCCTACCTCTACAATGACAATCAAAATATTGATTTGATAACTAAATTCAAGACATCTTTTAAAGTTGATCTCTTAATCCACTTTCCCTATTTTCTAAAATTGAGTTACATCCTTGCCCACAATTCTATTTTTAAGAATTTAGTTTTTTTAGCCCGTAAAAAAATCTTGCAAATTTAAAATTATTGTTTTGTTTTTTAGTTTGTGACATCCTAGGAGTCCTTTCGGCATTCTATTAATTAAATAGCTAGTAATTAGGTTTATAAAGGGTGTAAGTAGAAGTTTTCAAAGAGTTAATTCATTCGGTGTTGTTGTTGTTGCCGAAAGTAAAGTGTGTTTTTACTCTATTTTATTAATTACTAAAATCCCCTTTCCAGAACCCTAAAATCCCAACCGTGATCTTCATCTTCTCAAGTGATTGAAATGGAAGTATCATGGTTGAGTGCAATTTTGGTCGGCGCCGGTTATCTCGCTTTCGGCTACTTCATTGGTTCTCACTATCCCCATCGTTTCTTTTTCTCGAATAGATTTTCATCCCTTAAAGAGAAAGATGATTCACTTCTCAATCACAACAATAACAGTAAGCAGAAGAAGAATAGTAAGTCCAAAATCAAAGACTCACTTGAGGTTGAACAGCTCGCGGAAATTCTCGAGGATTTTAAGATGGTAAATCACAAAAAAAAATTATTTTTTTTCTAACCTACTAATTTTATTTTGATGGGTTGTCTAAAAATTATTATTATTATTTTTTTTTTGTAGATACTCGTTGTTCGAAATGATCTTAAAATGGGTAAAGGAAAAATTGCAGCTCAATGCAGGTATGTAATCTTTGCTAATGTTACTTTGGTTTTGTTTGGTTAAACAACTTAGCTAAGTGTTTATCATATAAGTGCTTATGTATAAGTTTTTTATGACAAAATATAGAATAAAGCCAAAATGTTTTTATATAAGCTATAACTTACTTATAAGCTGTTTGTATAAGCTATCCGGGATAACTTGTGAAAATAATCATAAGTTGTTTCTATATGCTCTCTCAACTAGCATCATAGGTAGTTATTGCTGTAGTTAAGTTTGAATAAGCCAATCCAATCAGCGGCGTTGTTTGTTTGAAACTGTGAGTACCTTCCAAATAGATTACTATTGCTTAGAGTGTGAACATTAGGGTAATAAAACTCTCTATTTCTCTAGTTTGTTGCAGAAGTATCCTGGCATAGAGATCCCTCATCCATGTGAAGGGTGGACATATTTATTGCTCCTATTTTTGTTTTTTCGTTGCTTATTTATTTTTTATATTGCAAAAAACATGTTTAATGGTTCTAGCTCAGTTTTCTGTCTCTTTTTCTTTTTGTAGTCATGCAACGTTGGGTCTCTACAAAAAGGTTCTTTATCGAGCTCCAAAGGCTTTAAATAGGTACTGTCACTGGTTGAGCTTTTGGTCAGCTTGAATTGTGTAACTTCATTCTCAGTTTTCAATGCGAATGTGCAGGTGGGAGATGTCTGCGCAGCCCAAGGTTGTTGTCAAAATTGAAAGTGAAGAAGATATGCTGGCTTTGCAAGTATGTATTGTTTGATTCTTAGGGAAATCTTGTGCTACATTAGCTAAGTTCTCTTTGAATTTTTCTACGTTTTTACTGGATACCTGCTCACTATACATTGGTCAGTTATTGATTGTGATTATGACAACAAATGAAAAGGAGGACTAGGAAAGGGATGCTTTCGTTGAGGTGCAAGGCATGAAACTTGGGCTTAACTGTGAAAACCTTATCTGCAAACTTCAAACTTAGAAAATGCACCTATATGCTTACCGACAATTGCAATCATATAGGTTTTAAAGCTGTCCAAAAGAATACTGTGGCTTATATATATTAAAAAGCAAAGTTTGGTGTCTGGGATTGCTAGTTAACATAAATGAAGTGAAAGGTCTCTATAATAACAGTTTATAATTCGGGCTGTATATGATGATTGGGAAGGGAGAGGAAGTGGTGAAAATTATTCAACGGAAAAATTTTGATTTAAAAAAATGCCCAATTTTAAAGAAAAATATCCTTTTAATTTGTTAGGCTGAAAAGATTAATTGAATTATCTTTAGTTTGTACTAAATTGTATGGAAAAATACAAAAGAAGTTATAGATATGAAAGCTTTGGATAAGAGTTTGTAAATCGTGTTATAGACAATGAATGGCCTGGGAGAGAGGTATCGATAGCATAAAAAAATTGGCCACCCTAAAAGCTGAAGTGTTCATAGCTTGTGTTAAACTTTGAACTAAAGTAAATGAGCATTTTATATTTCATTTATAATTATTAAAGTAACTCCTATGAAAGGTTTAATAAGCCTACTTAGAAATTGTAGTAATCTATGAGGATGTAAATCACCAGGTCATTTATTTTAACAAATCTATGAGGATGTAAATCGCCAGGTCATTTATTTTAACAAAAAGAATAGCAGAAACAAGTTTTTATAATGCATTCAGCATATTATTAAAATCTCAAATAGTAGATATCATATAAACTAGGGGTGTTCGTGGTTCATGAATTGAATTGAACCGAACCATATTAATGGTTCAATCCAGTTTTTAAAAACCACTTTAGCAAAAAGTGGTTAATCTGTTTAATCAATTCAATTCGGTTTAAAACCAATTCAGAACTGGTTCATAATTTTAAACCAGTTTAATTTATTTAAACCAGTTTAAAACCAATTTTTTAAAAAATTGGATTAATTTTTTCACCAAATTCCAAACTGGTTTTTTTATATATTTAAAAAAACTGTTTCTTTTTTGTTTTTATAATAAAATTGAATTTAAAAATTGAATTCAAATCTGGATTTTTTAAAAATTGTTTCTTTTTTGTTTTTAAAAAAATTGAATTCATATTCATCACAGCGAATGCCACAGCCGACAACTTTTTCTGCTATGCACTTATATCATATGAGAACATTTGACTTCACATTTAAAAACACTACATAAACTTGTGATTACAAAAAGAATCAAAAATAAAAAGGTGTTATTGTATCAATTTTAGTATATACTCCGTATTAGAAATCTTGGTACGTATTTGGATTCATAAGTCTTAATATAGAAACATTGATCTTGATATATTTAGAATTTTTCAATTAGAATTGACATTGATTATTTAATTTTATTCAACATTTAATAATCATTTATTAAACTATATATATAATGTGAAATTGATTTTGATATATATAAGCATTTAATAGAATGTAAAATATATAGAAACAGTTATATATAAACATTTAATAGAAGGTAAAATATATAGAAACAGTTATGAATCATTTTGAAATCGATTCAAAACAAATAGAAGGTGAAATTGAAATTGATGTTGAGTTTGAATTGGAGAGAAGATGATTTAGGGTTCATATTTCATATTTGGGGAAGAACACGTAATGTGAAAATGAAAATGTTATGATAATAGTAACTAACTAAAAAATATTAAAAGATTATAATTAAAATATTTATCATTTTAATATAATGATTTATTAAGTTTATTGAATTTGTGAAATAATAGTATTTATATTTTAGATAAAATTGTGGAAAGAGTTTATAAGAGTTTAAACTGGTTTTTAAATTCAATTAGATTAATTGAATTGGTTAAAATAAACAATTCAATTTACTAACCATTTAAATGATTTAAGTTTTTTATGGTTCAATTCAGTTCAGATTAAGTATTTGGATCAGTTAACCAAATTTTTGAACACCCCTAATATAAACTAGGGTTAAATATGTTTGTGGTCCTCCTAAACATCTCATATTTCACTTTTAATCCCTCAATTTTTCCTTCAAAGAATAGTCCTCCTAAAAGTTTACCTCCACACTTTTGGCCCCTCCCGTTAAAACCGTCGCTAATTCAGTCGTTAAGTAGTGAACCGTCGCTAAGTTGTAAAACCCGTTGCTAAGTTGCAGGATGGACCAAGAGTATGGATGGAAATTTTTAGGAGGATTATTCTTTGAAGGAAATTTTGAAAGACTAAAAGTGAAATATGAAATATTTAGGAGGACGACAAACATATTTAACCCTATAAGCTATACTATTTGATATATGATTGGTATCATCTTTGTCTACAAATAAATGTCTTCTCATTCCATCTGAATCAATTTCTCCAAAATTAGGTTCTTACATGTTTATCTTCCAAACTATCTTAAATTTTTAGTCAAATGCATTATGTATGACTCTCCTATCTAAGATAGATTTTGATTTAGTGAAATTGTCACTTGTTGTTTTAGGAAAGGGCTAAATCTCTGAAGTTACCTACTCATATCACAATTGATGCGGGACGAACACAGATTGCACCGAGTAAGTATTTCAAACCACTCTTATTCCGTTGTTATCTGACTGATGTGTAGTGTTTTGCCACATAATTGGATCTTTTACCTGTGTTTGTGTTCTTTATCTTCCTAACGGAAATATGAAAAAATTATTAACGTCTAACACTTGATAGTTGATGTAAATATTCAAGTACTATAATTGTCTGGATATATCAATTAAACTGTGTCTGTAGAAGCCAGTACAACTAGAACTGAAACTAGAGATAGTTTTCAAGCAATCCCCTAATAATGAAATCCATGCTTGAAAATGCTGGTTCATCCTTGTATTCTGAAGAAAAGAGATGTGCAGTTGGTTCCTTTGGACTTTATAACTGTGTCTGAAATAAGATAGGTGGATTTACATTTTAAATAGTACTCAGAATGAATAACCTTCTTTTGTTACATATTCTATTTTTGTCCGGTATAATGTTAGTTTATATTTAATGCTTATGATAGTTTTTTTTTCTTCTAGATTCCAGAACTGTGATGGCAATTCTCGGTAATACTCTTCTCTAATATAATGACCATTTTTTTTCTGATGCCAGTTTAGCTTTTCCTTTTCTTTTCATATAGCTCAAGATAGTTCGATTTTAACATGATATTCATGTGCAGGACCTGTTGAAGTGGTAGACGAGGTAACAGGTGGACTGAAACTTCTTTAGTTGTCCAGTTTAGGCGGTTAATGATTTACCGTACGTTCCCTTACCTCCTTAGAGCCCCGGGAAGATTTGGCATGTTCTTTACCCACTCAAAATTTTGTAGTTTATCTTCAGTTGACAGTAGTGATGATGGTGAAAACTTGTAGTTGGAATCATGAAACTAGTACTAGTAAATACAGACGGTTGCAATTCATTGTTTTATATGAAATGTAGTGTCCAAAATTTATGTTATTGTACCATGATTTGTTTTGGAAGAAGTGACTATTTCCATGCCATCATAAACAAAACATGTATGTATCGGCATAAGAAAATACTAGTACCGATATGGATTTAATCTCATGATGAATAAGCAGCATTGTGAGTTAACATGTTTCACGGTGCTAATACTTATATGGATGATTGATACCATTGCAAATTCACTTGTTTTAAAAACCACTCAACTTAAAACCACTAAATTTCAAGAAAACCCAATTTCCGTAAATCACTTTTAGATTAGTTATTGTGTCAACTGGGCCATTTCTTTTGGAAGATAAATAGTTGAACAAACTTGGAATTAACTTTCTCTACCTTTGATGTAAACAAAATATATTTGGCAATTTCTTTTTTCACCTTTATGGTGTGGGTCGTACCTTTGAAAATTCAAAAATGTCTCCATACTTTTTCGAAGATGCATATTCGAACGTATTAAAGTCAAGTTTTTGCTAAAATTTAATTCAGAGATACATATGCGAAGATTTTTGGGGTGAATTTGCAGATACATCTCTGAAAAGTTTTTTGAAGTCATTTAAATAACGCTTTCATTAAGATGGTTTATCAATTAGCAATTTATTAATATTTATTCAACAATGACGATGTTAGTGTCGACTTTTTCATTTTACAAATTTTATGGTTTGCATTTTTTGTTTTTGCATACACAAGTTCTGGTTTGATTCTGCTTTAGAGTAAATTTCGGATATGTATATCCGAATAAACCTCGTACATATTGAAAAAAAATGATCCAAGAATTTTTCGGATATGCATATCCATTAACACCATTTTTTCGTAAAAAAATCAGGGTTTAATCAGAGATCTGAAAAGTGACCTGATGTCAGGACAAGATTTTTGAGGTCCAAAGTGACTCAGTACTTGTATAAATAGGGTGTCTCTCAACCCATGTTTTTTACAACAAGATAACGAATGCATATCCCCATAGACTCTAATACCATTTGTTGGGTCATGAGAAGGAGCATCAACATTGGACTAAGAGCAAAACACAAGTGAGAGAGACACCACATATTCACCAAAAACTTTAAGGTGATATGTGTGTGGATTCTCCCACTTATAAATGGTCAAATTTTCACATTTATTACTAATACGGAACTCCAACTCACACTTGACTTATTATTCTTAAAAACATTTGTCTATTTCAATTGTGCAAAACTCTCACTTCAATTTCGATTCTGCGACGACATACTTCTCGTCGATCTGAAAACTAAACTGAATACTCTCCTATGATATCCAGAAAATCAAAGAGTTATCAAGCTCGAGTATCGTTCATCATTGATTGACAGCGAAGAGAAGATACAGTTCATCAACTTTGAACTAAAGACGGATGAAGATTTACAGGTTATGTGGAGTACATTTTACCGTTACGCATCAAATGATTCGATTGAAGTGGATGCGAAGATTGAAAGATTCTCCGACGATATTATCAATATGTTGCAACATCCTAAACTACTTGTTTGTAACTATCTCTAATGTTAAATTTACGTTAACAACTATACTATCTATGTAATGTTGAGTGTTTCAATTTTTTGTCAAGTTGATTTTGTTTCTAAATCTTTCTCATATTGTCTTTATTTCTGGTTTGAAGTATCTGAGCTACTTTTGAATATGCATCTTCGAAATATATCAAAAAAATATTTGGTGATGCATCTCCGAACAAAAATTAGGTATAATTGGGATGTCTTACTCGTTAGCATTCAATTTTGTAAAAAACGAGTGTCTTTGGAAATGCATCTACAAAAATAGAATGTATTTTTGATTTTTAGCCAAGGATTTGGAAGAACCTATAAAGGTGGAAACAAATATTGTCAATATATTTGTACTGAATTATAGTGGAAAAGGTGCTATCACATTTTTCTGTGTTTGATTTGTCTCTACTTTGTTAATTTATATCAATAGTTTCGCTTTCACAATTACGGTGGCACTATGTTTTTTCAATCTCACCGTTCATTCAAACATCCATGTAATCTCAAATTATTGTGTTTAAGTCTCCTATGGTTTGCTTCAGGTAATAACAAACATTTCTTATGGAGAGAGAATTAAAAAACAGAGAAAAAAAGGGAGGGAAAGAGAGGTGAGAGAGTGGATTGTTAGAGAGATATAGAGAGAATGTTAGGGTGCAACCCCCTTCACAAAGTCAGTGGATCCTCTCCCCTGCATGGGATTGAGATTCTCTAACTTTCTCTTCTCTAACTTTGCCTAACTTTAGGCATTTCTTGTGGAGAGAGAGGTGAGAGAGTGGATTGTTAGAGAGAGATAAAGAGAAAGTTAGGATGCACTCCCCTCCACAAAGTCAGTGGATCCTCTCCCCTACATGGGATTGAGATTGTCTAACTTTGCCTGATTTTAGGCATTTCTTGTGGAGAGAGAATTGAAAAACAAAGAAAAATGAGAAAAGAGAGGCGAGAAAGTGGATTGTTAGAGAGATATAAAGAGCAAGTTAGGGTGCAGTCCCCTCCACAAAGTCAGTGGATCCTCTCCCCTACATGGGATTGAGATTCTCTAACTTTCTCTTCTCTAACTTTGTATGACTTTAGGCATTTCTTGTGGAGAGAGAATTGAAAAACAGAGAAAAAAGGGAAAAGAGAGGTGAGAGAGTGGATTGTTAGAGAGATATAGAGAGAAAGTTAGGGTGCAGTCTCCTTCACAAAGTCAGCAGATCCTCTCCCTTACATGGAATTGAGATTCTCTAACTTTCTCTTCTCTAACTTTGCCTGACTTTAGGCATTTTTTGGGGAGAGAATTGAAAAACAGAGAAAAAAGGGAGGAAAAAGAGAGGTGAGAGAGTGGATTGTTAGATATATATATATAGAGAGAGAAAGTTAGGGAGCAATCCCCTCCACAAAACCAATGGATCGTCTCCCCCTTCTACGTATCATTAAATTAGATTGCATCTGTGCAGTATAGAGAAAAAAAGGTTATGTTAGACTTCACAATTGCCAAACTAATAATCACCATCAATGTTTACAATTTAGGTTTGCCTAGTTATCAATTGTGTGAAAGAATGGTGTGTTTCATCCAAGACTAATTGTTGAAAGGGAAAAAATAATGAATGAATCGTATATTTTACCTTTTCAGTCAATACCCAAATCATATATAGATGAATTCTTGATCCTAAACCAATAGTTCATAATTAACATGACAAGAGAGAGATATAATTATTAGTCTTTGTCACCACATTGATACAGCAGTTCATCACAGATATAAGGACTCAAATCTTTGATTTTGATGCTCATACATTGGGAATCCAAATTCAAATTCAAAATAAATTGTATTATAAATGGAAATTATGCATACATTAAAAATCCAAATTCAAGAAAAAAATATATTATTAATGAAAAAACAGAAACTTATATAGACAATGAGCTCGTGCAATCTCATAGCTAAGCTTTTCAAAGAAGAGACATTTCTCTCTCTGCTCAAACTATTTCGATTCCAAATTGAATAATTCTTACTTTTTTCTTTTGCTATCCTTATCTTTTATATAATTATCATTGCTCTCTAGTCACATGAGCAAATATAACCCAACAACATAAATAAAATTTTAGTTTATATCCCTACCTTTCTTTTTATATCCATATTTTATAAAAATATCGCATATATTTTTAATTTATTTATTATTTTTTTTAAAAAAATATTTTTTAATTTTTATCTTGTGTTTTAAAAGACTTTTTAAAAAAAAATTGATAATCAATTTTTAAATATTTTTTTACTTTTATTTTGTATATCGAAAGACTTTTTAAAAGAGTTTCGATAGTCAGTTTTTAACATTAATTTTTCTTTTTTATATCGGAAGACTTTGCAAAAGAATTACGGTAATCAATTTTTTTTAATGTTTTTTAACTTTTTATTTTGCATATCAGAATACATTGCAAAAGATTTATTATGATACTCATTTTTTATTTTTATTTTGTGTATCGAAAGACTTTGTAAAAAAATTTCGTTAGTCAATTTTTAACATTAATTTTATGTGTATATGAAGACTTTAGAAAAGAGTTTCGTTAGTCAATTTTTTAAACATTTATTTTATGTATCGGTAAACTTTCTAAAAAAAATTGTTAGTTAATTTTTTAATATTTTTAAATTTAATTTTGTGTATCGAAATCTTTTCTAAAAAAAATTCAATAATTTAATTTTTTTATATTTTTTATTATAATTTTTAACTTTTAATAAATTATTTATATAAGGGTAACCAATGGAGTTCGACAACAATCACATAAAGGTTGGCGTTGGGTGGCTCAAAAACAAACACATGCTCCTTTCTTCTTTAGATCTCATTCATTCTTCCGTTAAACATGGCTCTTGTTCCTCGTTTTCGATAATCCGTTTGAATTCATGTATCATCAATCTCTTGAAGTCAGATTCTACTTTTATATAACGTTTTGGTTCTTGTTCAACAATGAAACAGTTTCGACTTTGTTTCTTGATTTTGTACCATTTATGCTCCAAATAAATTCCAATCAGAATCTAGATTCTCTTCACACCAATGATAAAACCATAACATTGATCCTTCATCTTCCATGCTTATGAATGTCCACTGCAAGTTATACTCAGAATGGATTTTGTTATTGTCGAATTATTGCATAGTTATTAATCCTAAATACTGAAAAGATCTATCCAAAATGGCATAGCGGAATTATAGAGGGATATTTTTTTTTGGACTAATTATATACCTATATAATTAAGGTAGATTAAATTTCTTTTAACTAATTATATCAATAGTTTATATATACATATTAATCCCAAAATCAATATATTGAAAAAAGAAAAAAAAATAATATAAAAGAAAAAACAACCTGAAAACGAATAGAAACACAATGAATCTAAAAGAATAGGATATAGAACAAAATAGAAAAGTAGAGAAAAAGAAAAATAGAAGTAGAATAGAGACAAAGCTGAAGCAATTGAGACGGAGGAGGAGTTAGGGCAAGAGAAGCTGCAAGCGAAAAATGGAGAAGAAACACGATGGAGAAAGGTGAAAACGTGAATGAGAGGAGAAAACACGAACGACTATAATAAATTTTCCAGTTTTAAATAGTTTTTCGGGTAAAAATGTCTTTTCGTACTAAAAAATAATCCTAAAAGCATAAAACTACTATGGGTCAGGAAGCGCTTTGCTCCCGTAACCCGTTGTCCCAGCTTACCTGACTATTATTTAAAACTGGGATGCGAGTCGTTCCTTCGTAGCGGAGGGTTACAACACCGGGAGAAAATCCTAGGATAGCGCCTGGAGGGACCATTATTAATAACTTGGAATAACTGTTCATCCGTATAAATCCAACCAACAAGATTTGCCTCCATAAAATCTAATGATTCCCTTTTCATAGTCCAAATGTCCTCCATCTTTGTCTCTATGTGTAATTATCTAGAGTTTCCAACAAAATACCAGTAATTTTTTACAGTTATCTAACAGTCATTTCACAATTAACTGATAGTTTCCATCAGTTATCTGATAGGTTGGATCAATGTTAGGAACTCAAATTCAAGAGAAAAAGAAATGGTATTATTAACGGAAAAATAATAACTATTGCAGACAATAAACCATTGCAATCCCAAGGCTACGCTCTTCAGAGAAGAGACAATTCTCTCTCTATCCAAACCATTTTGATTCTTATCTGAATAATTCTTAACCCTTCTCTCTTGCTACCCATATCCTTTATATAAATATCTTCTCAACCCTTCTCTCATATATAAATCCTTCTATCTTTCTATCCTTATCCTTTATATAAATATCATTCCCCTTTAACAATTAGCCACATCAACAAATATAACCCAACATCAACAAATATAAGAGGATTTCTTAATGCACCTTATATGCTTCTTATGCACCACACGAAAATTCTAAAATGCCTCTCAGTTTTCGAATATGCATCTCCGGACGCATCCAACACACACACACACACACACAACACAAACCATTATGAGTGGCACCCTATAAGTTTAGCTATTTTTATTTCGGAGATGCATCTTTGAAATATTTCAAGAAATATATTCATAATTGATCAGTTTACTAGAATTTCTGGAGCTACATCTCCGGAAGTTTAGATGGAATTTTGAAATATTTTGTCACATTTGCATGTCAGATATTTCCGGAGATGCATCTCTGAAATAATATGATAAAAGAAACAATTGCATGATCACACAACCATTATTGTCATTGTTGTTTTTCTCTACAAACCCTTACCAAAAACCTTTCCATTCTCAATCTATTTTTTCACTCCAAATCTCCAAACTTGTGGTTCATCATATCAAAGGGAGCAAAAGAAGTTAGAAGTTCATGTAAAGATCATTTATTTAATAGTGCATTGCTCACATTAATCCTGTATTCTGTTTGAAAAAATGAGTGTTGTGTCCGAAAATGTATCTCCAAAACGAGTATGAACATTTTCGGAGATGCATTTCTGGAACTAGTTTGTGTTCACTTTCCAACTTTGTTTTCAGCAGTGACATGTATATGTTGTAATTGTTTTCATTAGATATGGTGCACCCCGATGTTTTCTCAAAACAAGTTGTTTCTCCGAATGTCCAAGGTGTTGTTGTGAGGGTGATAGATGTTGGGAACTAATTTAAAAATGAGCAAGAGTTTGAATCTCGTGATCAAATGCTTCAATGGATTCATATGTAGGTCTCTAAAGTTGGATTTGGTGTGGCTATTGGAAGTCCCAAAATAGGTTCGGATATAAGATGCGCTTTTGTGACACTGACGTGCGAAAGAAACTGGAAATATATAACTCCACTCCAGATTTTTAAAAAAGACGACACCGGTTCAAGAAAATATGAATGTCTGTTTAAGGTGAGTGGCTATATGTTGGAAAATAAAACTTGGAGATTTAATGTCATATGTGGTTTGCATAACCATGATTTTGTGAAAAACTAGTCAGTCATCCTAGTGTGTGTCGGCTCATGCCGGAAGAGAAGAGATGTGTTGCTGACATGACATTGAATTTGATTCAACCGAAAAATATATCAAATATCAAGCAAGTGTAAAATATTCAGTATCAAACTAACAAGGCACTTATGGGGGATATAACTGAAATGCAACAACTCTTGAAACTGTTGGATGATAACGATTACGTGCCTAGGTATCAAACGTGTGAGGATGGAGTTACTGCTAGAGATATATTTTGAACTCATTTTGATTCCATAAAGTTGTTCAATACGTTTCCTACTATGATCATACTTGATTCAACCTACAAGACCAACAAGTATAGACTTCCATTATTGGAGATGGTTGGTGTTACATCAACTGAGAAGAGGTATTCATTTGCGTTTGCATTTCTTGAGTGTGAAAAATAAGACAATTTTACTTAGCCCTTATAGGTGTGTCAGACATTGTTGAAGGACCAAGGTAAGATGCCTAAAGTGATTGTTACCGGCTGTGATACCGCCTTGATGAAATTGGATGCAAATGTATTTTCTTCTTCTAATTCATTACCTTGTAGGTATCACATAACATAGGGACGAAACAGATAGAGTCTAAAGATGGAAAAATGGGGAAGGCGGGTCTGGTTGTGGAAAAACAATTGATGCATGGAATCGTATAATAATTTCTTTCATAAAAGAACTATATGTCACTTCCTTTATGCATTTCAGGAAAGTGTATGAAAAGTACCCGGATTTGTTGAAATATGTTGAAAGCATAATTCTTGACCAGGTAAAGGAGAAATTTGTTTGTGTATGGACTGATAATGTTAGACACTTTGGAAATACAACAACTAACAGAGTTGAGTCTGCCCATATGTTTACCTTGAAAATTGGTAAACAACCATTGATCTTCTAAATTTCTAAATTTGGTTGCTCACAGGATCGATCAGATTGATCCTAGGACATGTGCTAAGTATCTCGTAAACGTGGTAGTAATAAATGATCAAAACTAGACGTTAAATCATAGTTTTGAAGACAATTAAGAACGAAGGGTCACTTAAACGGAAGGAAAGGTTTTTAATTGGCGTTTATGACTAGTAAACAAAAATGAAATAAACGACAGGAATTATAAAGGATTAAAAAAATAGTAAAGTAAAGTTTGCAAGTACTGGAATCTTAAGACTGTAAGATAAAAGTTAAGGGTGAGGAAAGGAACGAAAGGATCTTAAATTTGCAAATGACGAAAGTAAAAATAGAGTGTTTGAAAGGAAGAAGCAAGGAAGAAGGTTTCTGGAAAGACAGTAAAGACAAATTTAGATTGATTTGAAATAAATAACAATGGTGTAGACAACGTACATTATGCGTTTTACAATTCTTCTTCACACGAATATTTAGTAAATTTGCAGATTTTGTACACAATTTGACACACACTTTTCTAACACTAAGACCCTATATTTATACTGGATCGAAATAACTGCTTTGGTGGCCCTTCAATCGCGTTGATACACGTGGCGCCCTGCATGCACGCATTCGTTCATCCTGCTCCACGTGTGCTCTTACAGTTTCTGATGAAAGGGAACTTCCCTCCTTTATTTAAATTCGAATCTTTGATTGAAACTGCTTTTCAACCGCTTCTTAAAGAACCGCTCCGAAATCTCAGCTATGAGCTTGATCTTTATCCAACCAGCTAAGTCGATTCACCTCCAGCTGGTCGAATTACTTCTTGGTCGAAACCAGTTGTGCATATTTTCCAATTTTGGTAATTTGAGGTGGGCGTCAAAAATATGAGCTAACAAATTACCCCCCCAAAAATGTCGTTTTTGACACACGAGAGAGAAAGACATTTTTTGAGACCTTACTTTGACGCCTCAATGACTGATACTATGCCAGGTGTCTCAATGTTGGCAAAAAGCTTTTCAGTTCTTCCCATTGTCTGGTGACATCAACGTCATCATTACTTTTTCCTACCCACGTCTTTTCAGCCTACAACAAAATCTTTTTTGCTCATCACGTTTCCTAGCTTCTAGAAAATATTTTCACTACACTTCCCAAGGGATGCACGTGTCCCATTAACTTGTCCACCATTAATGTTGATTTGAAACGTCTTCCACACAGGCCTATAAAACCCAATTACTTACCCATTTCCAAAACTTTCTCACATTCTCTGAATCTCCAAGCATTCGAACTCTCATTTCTTCAAATATCTTCTAACTGAAACCCAAATTTTGTCTTCAAACCCTAGCAATGGACGCTTCAAACAAAGCTCTTAAGGGAACAAGAGTCTCTTTCAAAACTATCACCAACCGGTCTAAAGCTCCAAAGAAGATCTCTGAACTTCCTCTATTTGCTACGCTATCTGCTCCACTCGTAGTTGGCAATCGTTAGTACATCCCAGAACCTCAGACAAAGGAACAACGCAGGATATACGTTTCTCAAGTACTCATTCCTGTTTCTGTCTCTGATAAAACTCATGCGTTATCTGGACCTTTAGCTGAGTTAGATGTTGATACCAACAAACTTAGAGAATTTTTCCCTTCTTACCATAAATGCAAACACATAGGGCAAACTAGAAACCCTAGGACTACTTCCACTGAAAACACTCAGGCTGAGGACACTATAGATTTGAGGTTTATGAACAATGGTTTTAGAGCCTTACGTGCCACCCCAACTTTTAAGGATCCCACTGATTACTCCAATTGGTTAAACAAGATAGAGAAACAAAAAGCCCAGGCTTGGAAAGACATAGGGATACATGACCTCATTATGCTGTCGAAATTGGATTTAGATTACAACAACCCTATGTTAATTTCTTCGTTGTACTTCTGGGATAACACACACTATACCTTCCATCTTCCTTGTGGAATGGTCACCCCCACTCTCTTCGACATAGCCGCTATCACAGGGTTGAAATCCACTGGATACACCTATGATCCTGATATTGATTCCATGGATACTATCGCCTTTTCGACTACAAGAGAGACGTATTCAACACACATAGCACACTATCATGACAAAGACACTGAAACTGTCTCCGACGTGGAGCACATAGCTTTTTTGGATTTGTGGTTGTCACACTCCGTATTCTGCTCAAAATCACTACAAGTCGCCAAGAAATATCTTACCTTGGCCAACCAACTACACGTGGGGCATGATGTCTGCCTAAGTGAGATGATTCTGGTGAGCCTCTATGAATCATTGAGCGACGGAGTGGTTCAACTGAAGAATCTAAGGGACAAAGGGAACCTTTTGTTGTCTGGCCCCTTTTGGTTATTACAACTTTGGCTTAACACTACCTTCGAGGCCAATCTGCCAAACAAGGGTCTCGTCGAGGAGAATGCTGAAGGAATCCGGCAAAGAAGGGTCGAGGGCCCACGATTAGCTCAACTAACTCCTAGGGACGAAGGACAAGCTCTTCAACCAACTTTTATGAGTTATGTCATGATGTTCGCTAAGTGTCATACATTTACTTCGAGTATGGCTCCATTCGCTTTCAGGAAAGTTGGCACTAAGTGGTTTACTAGGACCTTCCCCTCTCCATCTAAAAAATAGGAGACAAAATCTTTGCTAATTTGGGAAGCCTTTTTGACGCCTAGGATTCTCACTCTTCAATTTAACCCTTCGAAGGTCCAAGTTACACTGATAACTTACCAACCCAACCTTGTTGCTCGACAATTTGGGTTGGTTCAGGTCCTCCTGAAGTGTCTGTATGACAAGAAGAGTAACCTCCTCCTTCATAACGTAGTTCATACTGAAACCACGGCTCTTAGACAAATAGCTAAGTATACTGGTAGAATCCAGTTGACTCAATTCCACTTCGAGCCCAACTTCCTTTGCAGTCGAGAATTTGGGAAGTGGTGGGCTAAATATTACATCGAGGAATTCTGTGACGTCACTTCCTTTATTCAACTGTTTGATAAATCTTTTTTTCTTGTGCATGAAAAGACCAGGAAAGGTACTTATACGCTTATAAAAGAAATTCAAGCTTTTCAAAACTACTTTGAAACTGCCTATCGACCTGATGATCTTAGTCGAACCATCTGCGAAGCAGCTGTTACGCTCAAAGAGAAACTTTCAAAGAAAATAGAAACCTTAAAGATTCCCTCATACGTTCCTCATGAGAAATGCTATGAAATGGCTCTTAAACTATTTCCCCCAAAGTTTCCTCCACTGTCAAATGCTGACTTCGGAGTGGCTCTTGCCCCCCCATTTCCAGATTGGTTCATTTGTGGATACTCTATTAAAATCCTCCGACAACAATCTCAAAAAAAGGCTCAGCGGGTGGTTGCGACTAAGCACACTTTAGGCAATTTCAAAGGGCATCTTCATATAGGGATCAAAGATGTCCAAATCGAATCGGACATATATGAAGGTGTGACACATGGGGCTTCCCTCGAAGTATATTCCCTTTAACAGGCTATTTGTTTTTAGCTAACACTGACCATTTCACCTTGTTCTTGTTTAGCTATCAAGATCCCCCCCCAAGAAACACACCAGCAAAAGACCCATCGACTCGAAGGCCGAAGGAAGCAGCAAACCTGTAAAGATACCTCTCTTTCCTTGTTCTTTTATCCGTGTTATACCTTGATGATATAATATTTCATTCTTGGTTCAGGTTGCTCGAAAACCTCCGGTGAGTCCCCTGAGAATCCAAAAACCTGTCGCTTCCCCTATCATCGTAGATTCTGACGAAGATGACTTATCGCCTGTTCTCGACCTCACTTCTAAGAAAAGGAAGTCACAGCCGAAAGCCACCGATGCTTCGAATCCACCACTAATCAAACTTCCCAGAAAAAGGCCCGCGACACTTATTATCCAAGAACATACTCCTGGGGAAATGGCAAGAGTAGCAGCGACCCAAAGTGAGAGCGACAATTCTAGCCCTTGGGTCGAAGGTGATAAGGTATAACACGCATCTCCTTACTTTATTTAACTTGTTTTCCACTCTTATCCATTTATATCTTCTGATTGTATTGATTTTAGGGTGGCGTGAGCACTGTCATTCTTCCCAAGAAAACTGCTTCCTCCATGCATGTCTCTGCGCCTGATGTTTTGAACAATGCTGGCGAACCTACTTATCGACCATCCTCTGAAAAGGGGTCCATAAGCGAGATTAATCAACCTCCTCCTGGTGACCTTAACGCTCCGCCACCAAAAACTGCTACTCAAAATTCTCATACTAGTGACTCTGGTCATGAAACCGATTCGAGCGAAGAGGATGGGGCCAAAGGTGATCCAGACCCTATGGCTGAGGATGAGCTAGCTGAAGATGAAGAAACCCCTGAGGATGATCTACAAACAGTTGAAGGAACGAATGATCCCCAGGGAGAAGGATGGGGCGTCGAAGGCATGGTTGTAGAGGAAGCAGACGAAGGAAATCTTGCCACTAACCTTGATAATGTTGAAGGCCAAATAGAAGGAAAGGCCAGTGCAGGTGAAGAACATGCTCGAACTCAAACCCCTGTCATGGCTGACAATCCGGCAGTTGGGTTTTCGTCAAGTAGCATTGGTGCTCTTTCTGTAGAAAAATTGGCTATCTTGAAGCGAAGTCATCCACTTGAATATTTAAAGGCTATGCTAAATTGCATGGAGAGTTCTTCTGACCAAAGCCATAATACTTCAGTTTCTGAGGATCAACCTTCGAGCACCCCTGCCGGTGAAATCCTATTTAAGATCAAAGATAAAGTCTTTAAGGGTGACTTATTTATGTTGTTGTTGGCTGATCATTCTACTCCTCTAACTCTAAAAGCTCTTCTTAGCCAGGTTGACTTGCTAGAGGTTTCCCCCGAAGTGGAGAACGTTATTCTAGAGATAGGAACCATGATCGATCAAGCTGTTGCAGATCATAAGTTGCTACCTCAATTTACAGGGGAGATAGAGAAAAAGTTTGGCTCTGAGGCTGCAGCCTAGGATGCTGCTACCGAATACACCACTAAGGAAATGCAGTTGGAACAGACCAAGCAGAAGAATAAGGAGAAGGTTGATGCTCACGATCGCAACATCGCTTCTTGGAGACAACAAATATCAGAACTTCAGGCAAAAATCTTTGATGCTGAAAAGGACAAACATCAACTATTGGAAAACGGTTGGAGTTCCTTAAAGTCAAATATCTTCATATTAAGGCTAACCTTCCCTTTTAGTGCTGTTTTTATTTATTTGGTAATGTAACGGAATTTCTCCTTGTAACGAATATTAGTCTTCTGGCCCTATGACTTTAATATCACCATTTTGATACTCTTACCATTTTGGCTTTGGTTCATTTATGTGATTACCCGTCTCTTATTTTACTTCTTGGATTGTCGGTTTATATTTTTTCAAATATTTACCATTTACTCTTAGAATCCTTCTATCTTCACTAAGCTCTTCGATCTCATAGGCACCATTAAAAAATATCTACAAAATTTAGAAAGGGCCTTCCCATTTTGGGGACCATTTCCCCAAGGCTCTATCTTTCTGATCCATTAGAAGGATAACTTTCCAGACCAAATCTCCAGACGTAAAACTTTTAATTTTCACTTTCTTATTATAAGAGACTTCTATTCTCTTCTTTTGCTGCCTTAGTAATTCTAAAGCATTTAACCTTTCCTCGTCTAGATCGACCAATTCATCCAACATCATGCTCCAATATGATTCTGTTGGGAGTTCATGTTGCCTTTGAATCCTTAGGTATTGTAAGTGAATTTCTACTGGCAAAACAACGTCATGGCCAAAGGTTAATCGAAAAGGGGTCCAGAATTTTTTGCCAATTCCTAGGCTTCTTCCCTACATATTTTTTAATCAAACCAATGATCACCGTATTGGCAGCCTCAACTTGTCCATTGGCCTGAGCATAATAGGGTGTTGACGTTAATAATTTGAAACCCATTTCTGTGGCGAATTCCTGCATTTTCTGACCAATAAATACTGATCTTTGATCTGTTGTGATTGTCTCTGGAATTCCAAACCTATAGATGATATGTTTTTGGATAAATTCGATCACATCCTCTTGGTTCACATTTGGCAAGGGTATGATTTCAATCGACTTTGTAAAATAATCAATTCCCACCAATATATATCTTTGACTATTAGATGATGGAGGTCGAATCTCTCCAATCAAGTCTAAAGCCCAACCTCTAAATGGCCAAGATTTGATGATAGAATGTAATTCACTTGCAGGGACATGTTGTATGTCTGCATGCACTTGACATTCTTGGCATCCCTTCGCGAATTCAACACGGTCTTTCAACATGGTAGGCCAATACACCCCTTGACGGAATAAGTGTCATTTCATCTTATGACCAACTTGGTGTGCCCCACACGCTCGACTATGTACAGTCGAAAGGGCGAAGTATGCCTCTGACTTACTAAGGCATTTCAGCAGAACTCCTTCAGGAGACTTCTTAAACAATTATGAACCCAAAAGAACGTAACTTAATGCTCGATACCTGGTTTTTCGATCAGTAGATGTTGTGGGATTCTGTAGGTATACTACTATTGGCTTTCTCCAATCCTCATTCGTCAAACTATCTATTGCCAATATTTCGAAATTTCCTTCATCAACACACCCTAGCTTAGTCTTTTCTAAATCTGAAGGAATTAGTCTGGTTGCCACCACCTTTCCTCTGACTTCTATGACTTTGTGTAACTTTTCCTTCGAAATTTTGTACCCGGATACAATTTGAGCTAAATCATTTGCTATCATGTTTTCTATTCGTGGTATATGTCGAATATAAACCATTTGGAACTTTTTTAACAATCGACTGGCGATTATGAAATACATGATCAAATTCTCCTTAACACATCTATATTCTTTTGTGATATGTTTTATGACTAACTCCGAATCTCCCATTATCTCAACCCGAGTTTCCCCCCATTCCAACAACATTTCAAGTCCTGCCATGAAGGCTTCGTATTCAGCCTCATTATTTGAACAAATGCCTTCTACTTTATACTGGAATTTTGTTGGAATTTTATTTGGAAAAATAATTACGATCCCGACACCTGTGCCATTTTTATGACTAGATCCGTCGAAGTACAACTTTCACGGCCCTAATTCGACATAGTTTAATGCATTGGCTTCAATGGAGTGATCGACTATGAAGCCTGCTACCACTTGTCCTTTCACAGCTTTTAATGGCATGTATGTTAAGGAAAACTCAGTTGATGCTAATGCCCATTTCCCAATTCGACTATGCAAAATTGGTTTGGATACATATGTTTAATAATATCATAATGAGATGAAACATACACATCAACAGGTTTGATATAATGCTTCAATTTGGTACAAGAGAAATATAAGCATAAACATAACTTTTTGATCATGTTATACCTAGTTTCTGCATCGTTTAAAACCCTATTGAGGTAGTAAATGGCTCTTTCGACGCCATTATCATCCTCTTGTGCTAACATGCTCCCTAAGGTTTTGTCAGATGCAGATATGTACAATCTCATACTTTTATTTCTATAAGGTGGCGTTAAGATTGGTGGGTGGCTCAAGTACGCTTTAATCGTATCGATTGCTTCTTGCTGAGCTTGCCCCCATTCGAACACTTCCTTATCGAGTCGAATCAAAGGCGAAAATTCTTGCGTCTTCCCACTAAGGTTTGAGATGAATCTCCTTAAGAAATTGATCTTGCCCAGCAGCGACTACAAACCTTTCTTCGTTGATGGCGCTTTCGCTTCCATGATAGGTTTGGTTTTATTCTGGTTTATTTCGATCCCTTTTTTATGAAAACCTAGAAAATGCCCAGCCTGCACACTAAAAGCACATTTTAGAGGGTTCATTTTTACACTATATTTTCTCATTCTTTCGAAAGATATTCGAAGGTGGTCTATATGACTTTTCCCTGAAATGGATTTTACAATGTTATCGTCTATATAGATTTGCATGAAAGTCTCTATGAAATCATGGAAGATCGAATTCATCGCCCTTTGGTAGGTTGCCCCCGCATTTTTCAAACCGAAAGGCATCATTACCCATTCATAGGTGCCTAAGGCTCCGGGGCAACGAAATGCCATTTTTGGGACATCTTCTTCAGCAATGAATATTTGATTATACCCAGAATACCCATCAAGCATGCTTAGATATTCATAGCATGTGGCAGAATCGATCAGCATTTCCGCCACTAGCGTTGAATATTCATCTTTTGGGGTTGCAGTATTCAAATCTCTAAAATCGATGCAAACCCTTAACGTACCATTTTTCTTTATGAATGGCACAATGTTAGCTAACCATTCGACATACCTGGATGTGCGAATGAAATTATAACGGAGAAGCCTTTCAACTTCCTCCTTGATCTTCGACAGTATTGCTGGAGCAAATCGTCTTGGATTCTGCTTCACCGGCTTCTTTCCAGGTTTGATTGGCAGTTTCAATTCGACCAGCTCCCTGGTTAAACCAGGCCTTTCATCATTGTCCCATGTGAAACAGTCTTTAAACTCTCTCAGCAACTGGACCACTTCGATCTTGAGTTGAGGATGAATGTTAGCGCTGATGTAAGTTGGCATTTTTATTATCCCCTCCCCCAAGTCCACTTCTTCGAGGGGATCCTGAGCCAACATCTTAATATTTGTTGCTAGCGGGTCCTTCTCGAAACCCAAAGGCTCGTTGTCGTAGATCTCATCAAGCCTCTGGTCTTGCTCTTCGTCTTGACCTTCGTCAGGTGGTCTTGGATCAAAGTCTTTTCCAAGACCTACTGGTGGAGGGACTTCACTGGCTTCGACAACCATATTTTTTACTTCGGCCTCTAAGGACAATTGTTGCTTGCTTTCGAGTATGTAAGCCGAAATCCTCTTTAAAGCTGCAAACTAAGTCATCATCATTGAATTCACTTCCCCACCCTGTGGGGTCAATTCCGGCTACTCCTAAATATCTGAAGTTGTCTTTGCCTACTACCTCTCTGTCCCATCGGAAACCATAATGGGGGTGTAGTGATAAGAAACAATAGGCGTTGTCATCAGGGGTAAACGCAAACTCAGTTGAATCACAAAGGGGCTATAGTGGCTAAGTGCTTATCAAATTGAAGCTTGTCGACATGATTGATAGGGGTCTTAAAGTACCCCTGATCTGCCTTTATATTTTCGACGATACCATATGGGCGCCAAATCATAATCCTCTGGTGAATCGAAGATGGGATGGCTCCAAATCCATGGATCAATTCTCTTCCCAGCAGTAGGTTGTAGGTTGCCTTTGTTTCCATAATCATGAACATTGTGGACCTAGTGAGCGTTCCCACAGTCAATTCAACTTGGATAGCCCCCAAGGTGGAACCTACTTTGCCTTCATAATTAGTTAACACCATATTATGAGGTTTGGCATCAGTATCATATTTTCCAATTTTTGCCAACCTGCGATGGGGCATCAAATTCACAGTTGCTCCATAATCTACCAGTATTTTATTAACTGGGATCTTTTCGACCTTTCTAGTGATGAAGAGGGGTTTCAAGTGACTCTTCATGGTTTTACTGGGTCTTTCGAAAAAATAATTCTGCTCCTCGACACAGCCATTGTTCATTACATAGTAACAGGTCGATTTGTGAGCGACCATTTTCTTCTCGGTGATACTGTCATTATCATCGACTTCGGTGATACGATCAAACTCTCGGGGCATCACAGATACTACTCCGACTAAAATTTCTAAAGAATCTTCCGAACTAGAGTCGAAGTTATCAGTTAATAACTCATCTTCGGCAGCCATCTGATTTTCTCCGGCCGCCTTACTTAAAATCTTGGGATCTCTTTTGGTGAAGTTGGGGCCATCCTTTTTCTTCACCATCACGTTGGTACTTGATTCAACTTGGTCCATTTCACCAGCTTCTCTTTTGGCTTTTCTCCTTCTTTGTTCTCTTCTCCACTGAGATCTCGTCATAGGATTCCTTCCTTTATAGTTTTTGGACACATGTGCGGTCCTTTTGTCGGACCGAAATTCCTGGCGGTAAGCCAGCGACGAACCTCTTTCAACCTCAAAGTTCTGCCACTTTCCATGACCGTGTTTCCTACCCTCAGTCTACTTGGCACACTTCCAATATGATCCTTCGATGCTTGGCTTAAAGGTCATGGGTTGGAAATTTTGCCCAGCTTGCTTGGTTTCATTCAACTTCACCATGGGGCGCCTAGGATCAAGATATCTTCTGGGATCGAAAATCCTTTCTGGCTTACCCGCTTGATTATTGTGGATGGCTTTACAACCATTTTGGTGATTCACTCTCCTAACTCCTTCCAGATTCTGAGCTGCCCTTTTGTCGAAGATGGCATTGCACCTGGGGCATAGCATAACTTCCGATTTCTTTTTCTGGAACCTTTGGAGGAAGCCCGACAACGTTTCTTCCTCCTGAGGGAAGTTAACCTTGTTGTATTCTTCTTGTCAACAATCATCATCGACTTCCATGGATACTTCTCGAGATAACTCCACCATATTAACTTCCATGTGGATATCCTCAATAATATCCAACCTTTGGAATTGTTTTTGAAGGCCATCAGTGGCCTTATCCAACTGAATGAAATTATCAGTGGTTTCTTTAGTGATTATCACTAACTTTGAATTTCCAACACCCTCGACATCTAAGGCTTCAACATTTTCTTTGTCGACATCCTTTGTACCCCTTTGGACGAAATCGCCAAGAGGTGCTTGCTCGAGGTACTCATGTACTCTAACCATGATAGGCCCATTGACAAAGTCTTTAGTAACTTCGGTCATACAAAAATCATTAGCAACTTCAATGAAATTCACCTCCTCTGGCTCAGTGTAATGAGCCTCAGCGATCTGTAGAGGATCAGAGTCGATTTTCATCTGACTCCGTGTCTTGTCACCAAACTTGAGTCTTCCCTCCTGGATGGCATTCTGCACCAGATCCCTGAAAAGAAAACATTGAGACGTTTTATGATCCCAAAAACTATGATATTTACAAAACCCTCATTTCTTTCTTTGTTCTAAAGGGGGTACTTTAGCACCCGAAGGTACTATCATCTGACGATCTTTGACTAGTAAGTCAAAAAATTCGTCACGTTTTGTAACGTCGAACGTATATGTTTTCTTAGGAAACCTGTCATTCTTTTCAGGTTCAACAGGGTTTTTTCCGTTCGAATAAACTAAAACTTTGCACGCATATGGTGGCCCTTGTGTCAATTCAGCAAGGTCGATCTCAGTGTCGTCGAAGTCTAAAACTTCATGACCTGAATCTTCATCGTCTTTCTTGAAATCGACATAGGCTACCCTTTTACCTTTGTTCGTCCTAGCCTTTTCTTCTTTTAAGCGCTCTACCTGTCGAACTCTATCAGCCAACTGGGCCATATCCCTTAGGTATTGAGTATCCAATTTCTTTCTAATCGAATAGTCAAGGCCCCCGACGGCCATTTCGACCAATTCATGCTCTAGTACTTACGTAAAACACCTGGCTTTGAGTAGTCAAAATCTGTTCAGGTAGTCATGAATTGGCTCAGTGAATTTTCGTCTGACACTAGCCAACTCTTTCAAACTTATCTTCGTTTTCCCTATGTAGAATTGTTCATGGAACATTATTTCTAATTGGTTCCATGAGTGGATCGAGTTTTGGGGAAAAGTTGTGAACCATGTGAAAGCATTCTTTGTAAGAGAACTTGGAAAAACTTTCATCTGAAGGCTCTCGTTATTTGACATATCTCCAGCTTCGATAAAATATCTCACCACGTGTTAGACAGTAGAGTCAGTAGTATCCCCAACAAACTTGGTGAATTTGGGGATTTTGGTCCTCGGGGGTGCATCCGTTTGTAAGATATATTCTGCTAAAGACGACGTATAATTTGGTCTTCTAAGGCCAAAATTTACCCTATTTCAAACCATAATTCTTTCGACTATATTTGTTAGGTTGTTATTTGCTGCCACATCATCATGTCGAACTTGTCGTATGACATCATCATCATTTTGATTCCTATTTACCATTAACACCCTTGGTTCCCTGGGTACATGTGGTTCAATCCTAGGGGGTACTACTATTCCCCCTTGATTTTGTGGGATCTGGTTAATGGTGAGGTCTTCCTCAAACGTGGGCTCTTGATTCTCTCTTACCCAATCCCTAGGCAGAGGATGTTGGTGTTGAGGTATACCAAGAAACTCAGACATTCGAGCCACTTGTGTTGTCATCTGTTGATTCGACTGAGTCGTATTCTGAATTAGAGGATTTAACACAGTGGTCAAAGTTTGAGTTAATATTTGGACCATTTCATGATTGCTTTCGTCCATCTGTTGCCTCCATGCCGTCGCAGAATTATTGGTAAGAGTAGGTAGTTATGTTGGGTGTCTTAAACCTAACACTTGATTGGTTTGACCCGCGTTTATCCCGGACGCTTGCACGGGTGAATTTATGTTAGCCGTCGGTTCCGAAAAATTAGAACCCACATTTTGTAGATTAGCCATCATTGAAGTTAGCATTCCATACGGCTGTTCTCGACCGCCAAATGGTATTGAGAAACCAGGGGGCACCAACGACCTATTTGGGATATCCCTAATTGGTGAAGGAGTGTGAGGAGGTCCCCTAGGTCTAATGTAAGTTAGAATTGATTCAGAATGGGAGATCGAGTGCGTAGGCATCGAACTTACCATAGACTGAACTACTTCAGACACATGCTTTGTGCCCGTGCTTGCCCCTATCGAAGAAGAAGAGGGCACTATGTTGTTGGTTGATGAATTTTGAGAATTTTGAGTTTCTGGAGGATTCATATTCGCCATCCTCGTCTGGGATTCTCTCCCTGTTCGTCGTTCGTCATTTATGGCTATTTTACCACTTCTTAAAAGCATACAACGAATCTTTTCCGAAACAACACTTAGCAATCACAAAATGCTACACAATATGTGACGTTAGCACTGGTCCCACTGGGCGTGCCAATTTGTTTACCTTGAAAATTGGTAAACAATCAATGATCTTCCAAATTTCTAAATTTGGTTGCTCACATGATCAATCAGATTGATCCTAGGACATGTGCTAAGCATCTCGTAAACGTGGTAGTAATAAATGATCAAAACTAGACGTCAGATCAGAGTTTTAAAGATAATTAAGAACGAAGGGTCACTTAAACGGAAAGAAAGGTCTTGAATTGGCGTTTATGACTAGTAAAGAAAAATGAAATAAATGACATGAATTATAAAGGATTAAAAAAACATAGTAAACTAAAGTTTGCAAATACTGGAATCTTAAGACTGTAAGATAAAAGTTAAGGGTGAGGAAAGGAACGAAAGAATCTTAAATTTGTAAATGACGAAAGTAAAAATAAAGTGTTTGAAAGGAAGAAGCAAGGAAGAATTTTTCTGGAAAGACAGTAAAGACAAATTTAGATTGCTGTGAAATAAATAACAATGGTGTAGACAACGTACATTCTGCATTTTACAATTCTTGACACGAATATTTAGTAAATTTGCAGATTTTGTACATAATTTGACACACACTTTTCTAACACTAAGGCCCTATATCTATACTGGATCGAAATAACCGGTATGATGGCCCTTCAATCATGTCGATACACGTGGCGCCCTGCATGCGCGCATTCGTTCATCCTGCTCCATGTGTGCTCTTGCGGTTTCTGACGAAAGGGAACTTCCCTCCTTTATTTAAATTTCGAATCTTTGATCGAAAACCGTTTTTCAACCCCTTCTTAAATAATTGCTCTGAAATCTCAGCTATGAGCTTGATCTTTATCCAACCAGCTAAGCCGATTCACTTCCAGCTGGTCGAATTACTTCTTGGTCGAAACTAGTTGTGCATATTTTCCAATTTTGATAATTTTGGGTGGGTGTCGAAAATATGAGCTAACACCATGCTACTTTGAAAAATTGGTTGTGAAATAGTATGAGCGATTTGTGTAGAGATTGGGACTATGTGCACCACATGATTCAAAACCAGCATAATGAGATGCATACATCATTTGGTCGAAGCATCACAGTTTTGGAACACAAATTTAAAGACAACATTCTTTATTATCAGTTGGTCGGTAACATTTCTCGGGCGGGTTTGAATTATACTTTTCACGAGGATAAACAAGCTGATAATGTAGGCTCTGATGGTGCAAAGTGTGGATGCACAATTGTGAAAATATATGTCTCCCATGTGCTTGTGTTATTGCAAAACATGTGAAACTTGGTAGCCCAATAACAGTGGATGAGGTTTGCACTCATTGGAAGAGACTTAGGTTTGATGATGATGGTTTCATGAATGACGGTAAATCGAATATCTCTATTTTGGCCGAATGGGAAATGATACAAGAGAGATTTTTGAAAGCCGGTGACAATATGAAACTCCACATCAAAGAACAATTGAGGAAGATTTCCTATCCGGAAACCATCGACATGAAACCATCATCTTAACTAGTAAAAATAAAAGGTGCTCCGTAGAAAATGAAGCCAACACTGAATGACACTTCGACTAGACGATCTCCTTCATTTTTTGAACATGTTGACAAATGTTTTCCCGACTCACCAACTCCAAAATTTTAAAAAAGTGTTGTCAAAGGACCTCGCATTAGCAAACCACCTCCTACGCCGCCTCCACCAAAAATTTCATTCATCGACGAGGTGCCTGTTTTTATGCACAAATACATCAAGTGGGTCGTCAATGTTGTGGGGGCAGTAATTGTAGTTATCAAGCAATTTCAACTTTACTCGGTAAATGAGAAGATAATCATACACTTGTCCTTCATCAACTTATCCAATAGTTCATGACGTATAAAGAATCACGCACACGGTTGTACGGAAAGAAAGAAAAATTTGATGAAGTTTATGAGTCTATTGTTCCTTGCCTTAGCGGTCCAGCACCGGAGGCAAAATGGATGCGCCTCCTTAACATGGGTCACCTAATAGCATGTGCGTATGATAGAGTATGTGTTGATCTGACACGATAGTTTTTCAGAAACCTTTTTCCCACCTCAAAATCCAAATGATTGTATTATGTGTATTTGGGGGCTTTCAAAATCAAGTCATTTTGTTCAAGTTTACTTAAAACTGGGATGCCCTATACCACTTACATCACTAGTGGACGGCTCATTCAACAACAAAAGTCGAGACTTGACAGGATCATTTTATGGAAAGGATGCAAAAGTTCGACAAATTGAGCAACATTGAAAGAGAATCAAATGCACAAAAGTCTAAGGGGTACCACCCATAGGTTTTGCCGCGACATATGTTTCAATTCGTTTTAATTTCTTGTTTAGTCGGACAAATAAGTGTACGTAATTGTGTCTCAATATAAATGAAGTGTAATATATTCAACATTTGTTCATATTGTGTCTTAATGCATTCTTGATCATCCCCATAACAACATCTGTTCTTTTGCAAAAAAAATCGTTTTAAAGGTTCGGTTATAGAATTAGTTCAGAAGAAGTTCCGGAGATACATCTCTGGAACAAGATAATAGAGTGCAAGATCAGAAATATATCTCCGAAATCAGCATGTTAGTTATTGAGTGAGTCATATTGATATATGACTTCTATAAATTAAGGTGATCTTATATTGTATTCACATAAACTAAAAATATCTCAAATGTTACAAATAAACATTGATTGGTATGTCACAAATATCTCGTTCTCCAACTCTACACCCAATCGAACGTTCAAGCTTACGACTTCACCTCCTTCGAAGATATTAAATACGAAATTCATCATCTACTACCTTACAATGACAATCGAAAGATTATGAAGCTCGGGTATCGTTCATCATCGATTGACAACAAAGAGAAGATTGAGTTCACCAAATTTGAGCTCAAGACGCAAGCATATGTAAGGGTTATGTGAAATACATATTTCCATTTCGAAACAAAAGTTATGTTTAAGTTGAAAGCGACGATTTCAAAATCAATCAAAAATATTACAATGTTGGAGCATCCACCTAAATATTGAAGTAATGTTGCATTTTATTTTTAAATGATCTATATAATCCTAATTTTATTTTATGAATCTTAATTTCATTTTGGAAAATTACATATTTTTTATTCTGCTTCTAATGTTTCTGTGTTACGGAAATATAACTACGGAAATATTTCGGAGATGTATCTCCGAAATAAAAAACAATAAACAAATAATAGAGCGTCATTTAAAATGGCATGTATTTAGTGTGTTGAAATACGTCCGGAGATGCATCTCCAAAAATTGGAGGCATTTTTGAATTTTCGCATGGAACATGTGCATTAAGAAACCCCCGAATATAATTCATTCCTCTATTCGACACATTTGTTGGACATGAGCCCAAACCAAGTACCTAACACATTGGCTCTCCACCATGGTTCCAGGCAAGCATTTAATTAAAATATGCACCACAGCACATGCAAACCCGAACACCACTTAACTGCAATACAAAAAATAAAGAAAATTATGACTACATAATAACACCACATTGCAGTCTACACATCCAAGCAACTAAACAAAATTTGTATCAATTGCCTCAAAGAGTCTATACTTTCACAGCACTCCACAAGCACCAATGTTGACAAAAGAATTACTGATTAGCAATTGAATTTTTATACCATCTATAAGTTACAAGAAAATTTAAAATATAGCAGTACACTAAACAGAAGATTTTTCAACAAACAAGTTAAGCCTTGCAAAAAGTTTCAATCGAAATTTCCAGTTTTATAAAAATCCGTAAAGTGTCGCAGCTTGAACTTTGGTTTCCTCTCTGTAATATTCATTGTTCTGTTTCTATTTCAATTTGAATCGTTGCTTTTCCAATTCTCCTTTTGGTATTGCTCTCATTCACCTCTGCAGAGAAAAGTGTAAAGGAACTAAGTGCAGGACATGGCTGCTCTAATGCCAGAGACTCGCTTTAAAAAATCAATAGAAAGGATATAAACAACTTCTTAGTATGTAATACAAGCATATATTGTATTGCAATCTCAACTTTTGATTATCTAATCAAGGATTATAACTTCTTATTTCATCCACTTTAGAGGAGTCAAGTTCCTAATAGTATCATATGCAGCAATTGTTATTGTTATTAAAACTAAAAGAACATTCTATCCAATATGCAAATACTAACCTTTTCCGGAACTCGTCTGGTTTGGATATGACACAATCTCGTACGGATTGCAAATACAAACACTTCCGCATTTCCAGGCTGCAGAAGCCACCTTCAACTTCAGTCATCAACCTCATTTTCAGATAGTTTAGCCACAAGAGATTCTACCTTGGCTTCGCTGATCTTAACATGCCATTATGCAACTGAAGTCCCTTGTTAACCTCCCCAGTCACACGACAGCCACGATTAAGAAAGTCGCACACATCCAAATCACGCTATCGACATTCTTTTGAGCATGTTACACCACACTTCAACTGTGGTTCCTATTTTACCCATTTGGCAATTGTAAATTTTGTCTTGGCTTCAACCCTCTCCTCAACATGTCATCACGCAATTCAAATGCCTTGTTGAGCTCTCCGTTAACACAGCAACCATATATTAGCAAGTTAAATGCAACCAAGTCTGGCTCAACGCCTTTTTTTAACATAGTATCCCACAATTTAACTGCTGCTCCGACATCACCGCTTCTGCAATACTCGTAAATTAAAGTTGAATAGGTTATACAATCAGGGCAAATCCCATTTTCAGTCATTTCAGAAAGAATTTCGGTGGCTTCAATTAATCTACCCAATTTGCAAAAGCCCCGAATAAGAATGTTGTATGTTGCAGTGTTTGCTAAAAGCCCTTTAAGCATTGCACGGTGAAGCTCTGTAGCTTCCTTCATATTTCCCTCCTCCGTAAGACGGTCGAGAAAACAACCATATGAAATTGAATTAGGATGGATATTTGCAGCCAGCATTTTTTCAAAAAGAAGACCTGCTCTATCAGTTTCACCGGCTTTGCATAAACCATGCATGAAAGCCGAATAAGTCACAACATTAGGAATGCATTTCTCAGTAACCATTAAATCCCAACATTCAGCGGCTTTCTTAAAAGATCCTTCTTTGCTGTATGCGTCGATCATACTTGTATATATTACACTATCGGGTCTCAATCCTTGACTGTACATCTTTTTTAAGAGACTAAATAGCATTTTCATGTCCGGCTGCTTCAGAGCACCATCAATAAGTACGCCATGGCAAACCAGGTCCATGTTGATTCCTCGTTGAATCATCTCACAAGAAGCACTCAGTGCCTCCGTTAGTCTTCCTTCCCCGCAATAACCATGTAGAAGCGCGCTATAGCACATCTCATTTAACTTGAAGTTTTTCTTATGGAGATCATCGATAAAATCTTTAGCTTCAGAAACCCTACCAGTAGAACAAAGGCCGGTGATAAGAGGTCTGTATGTATAAGTATCCGGAACAAGGCCCTTACGGACCATGTCTTCCAGCAATTCAAAGGCTTTATCAATGTTACGAGCCTTACAATACCCTTCTATCATAACATTATATGTCACCTCAGTTGGTTTGATTTTCCTTTCCACCATTTCATCGAAAAGTTTGGATGCTTCAGCCATCTCATTTGTGCTGCAAAGACCATAAATAAGTGCGGTGAAAGTATAAACAGTTGGAGGAATTTTTTTCTCATTCATCTCACTATATAGCTTAAATGCTTTTTGTACTTGTAGATCTTTGCAATATCCACTAATTAATGTTGCAAAGGTAGTAGCAGTTGGTTCTACCCCTTTATTGATCATCTCGGTATACAGAGACTCAGCAGCGCTCAAATCCCCAAACTTGCATTGACCGTGTATCAAAGAGTTGTAGGGATATACAGATTCTCTTATACCGTCTTCTATCATTCTATCAAAGTAAGACGCTGCAACATCTAATCTCCCCCTTTTGCAAAAGGAATCAATCAGAATAGAGTATGTGACATCATTCGGCGGCAAGTTCATCAAACGCATATTATTATAAAGCAACTCTGCTTTATTCAAATCTCCACCTTTGCACAAAGAGTTTAATAACGAATTATACACAAACAAACTTGGCAAAAAACCTAATCTTGCTAACTTAACAACCAAATCATAAGCACTATCAATCTTTCCCTTCTTTCTCAACCCATCCACTAACCCCGATATAGCAGCCTCGGATGGAGTAAACCCTAATTCAATCATTTCATTCATGAGGCAAATTCCATCATCAAATCGTTGAACCCTACAAAATCCAAGCACTAGTGTACAACATGTAACCACATCTTCCTTCAAACCCTTTTCCCTCAATGATTTTCTAACCTCGACAGCTTCCAAAACCCGATGACCCTTACACAAACCATGAATTAAGACATTGTAAGTAACAATACTCAGGTCAAACCTATTAGATTCCATCCACAGAATCTTTTCCTTAGCTCTAAAAAAATCTTTCAATTCACACAAGCTCCGAATTACGGCAGAGCAAGTATAAGGATCAGGTTTAACACCAGCATTCACAGACTCATCAAAAAGTTCCCATACCGATATAAATTTTCTAATTCTCAATAACCCATTCAAGAGTGTACTCAATGTTCTAACCTCAGGCAACAAAGTATTAGCAAGCATGAGTTTTAAAACAAACACAGCATCAAAAACTCTCGTGTTCTGCAAGTAACTCTGAACCAAAAAATCAAAACCCAAAGTGGAAGAAAACTTACACTGTTTATGAGATTCTAGAAACTTGTCAAAAACAAATTTTGGGTTAGACCCACGAAGGAGAAGGGTTTGCAATAGAGAATTCGCAGGCCAAAAAAGCTTATTTTGAACAAGGGCATGAACCAAGATGGCAAAAGAGGTTGTGGAATGGTTCATGTTTTTGTGTAAACCGAGAAAGTTAAAGAACCTTAAAGCTAACTTGGAATCATGTAAGGTGTTGATTAAGACTCGTTCAACGTGATGGGGTTTCAATGTGGATGAAATTGAAGGGTCGTTGAATGCCACATTCCAACTTTGATTTCCTCGAACAATGTCGGAAATGAGTGATACGAAACGAGTGTCGTTTTCGTCGTTTAATTTGGAGGTGCAGAAGTTTCTTGGAAGGAGAGGGTTTGAGAGTGAAAAGGAAAGCGGTGCGCGACGGAATTGGCGGAGCTTCATCGGAATTCATTCGCTACCGCCGTAACAACACCTCGCGTATGTGGGATGGGTTTTTGGGGACTTAGATAAACGGCAAATTTACCGAGATAACCCATATTTTTGAAAAAATTCCCAAAATACCCCACTTTTCAGGAAAATTCCCAAAATACCCTACTTTTTAGGAAAATTCCCAAAATACCCCACTTTTAGGAGGAGGCGCCAATTGGATTGGCGACCCCTCTTAAAAATTGCAAGGAGGCGCCAATTGGATTGGCTAGGGCACCTGCCCTAGCCAATCCAATTGGCGCCTATGTGTTATTTTTAAGAGGAGGCGCCAATCCAATTGGCAACTTCCTTAAAAAAACCTCAAATGAAAAAACCTCCAACATGAAAGTTGTAGATCTTTTCAAGACAATGAATTTGGATATAAATTTTGCATCATTTGGATTTTTTATGAGAAAGTTATGGGCAGTTGAAGTTGGACTGCTGAGTTTTTGAACTGTTATCTGACCTATAATGTCTTGCATTATTTCATGTGTTTCTTTTAGAGTTATGAAATTTTGTCCAACATAACAACTGAAGTAGACATCTTAAATTTTGCAATGCACTTGGTCCCACCTCAAAATAATTAAAAATGAGTGAGTTAGGTCCCTGCGAACTTGACCCAAAATTAGGGTTTCTATCAAAATGACCTATAATGTCTTGCATTATTTCATGTGTTTCTTTTAGAGTTATGAAATTTTGTCCAACATAACAACTGAAGTAGATATCTTAAATTTTGCAATGCACTTGGTCCCACCTCAAAATAATTAAAAATGAGTGAGTTAGGTCCCTGCGAACTTGACCCAAAATTAGGGTTTCTGTCAAAATGACCTATAATGTTTTGAAATGAATGATGAGCTTCCAAGTTTCAAATGGATTTTTGATGAACATGAAAGTTGTTCATATGGCGACTCTTCTTAAAACTTGAATGGAGGCGCCAATTGGATTGGCTAGGGCAGATGCCCTAGCCAATCCAATTGGCGCCTATGTGTAGGTTTTAAGAGGAGTCGCCAACTCAATTGGCGAGTCCCTCATAAAATGCCTTTTTTGTCTTATAAATAGATGCGTTGTGTGACCTATTGTTCCATAACTCATATAATCATTTGGCTATCATGTTTGGTGTTCGTCGTCGATACGGTAAGGTGACTTATGCGAGAGACAAACCTCAATTGGTGATGCTGTTTTGGAACATCACCACGTTAGATCAACTGAAGAGGGAGCTGGTTCGATGGTTAGACGGGAAAATACCAGAAGGGGAAAAAATCATAAGTATTGAGAGACTTGACAGTATCTTTGGTTGGGTGCGAATGAAGACTGATAAGGATGCTAGGGAAATGATGTTCGGTCGAGACGACATTAATTTGATTGTTGTAATCAGTTAGAATTATTTATGTTTTCAGATGTTTTGTACTGATGTTGGTTATGAAACTCGTTGTAATAAGAACTTAATGATATATAATGATTGATTGTTACAGAAATACAATGTTAGGAAAAGCTTAAGATCTAGAAAAAATGTTAAAAAAAAGCTTAAGATCTAAATAAAATGTTACAAAAATCTTAAGATCTAGATGATGCTCCTTGATTGGGACAGTTGTTTTTGTTGTGTCCTGGTTGACGACAGATACTACATAATCTTATCATTTTATCTGTGGAATCCATCTCTGTTCTGATACGTGTGTTGTTTGGCCTTCCTTTCTTCTTTCTACGCATCTCTTCATTGTGCCAAACAATATCTCCTTCATATGGAGGCCAGTAATCCTCCATTGGTAGTACTGAAAAGCTTTGACTATATACATTCATGATGGTGTTGGCCTTGTACACATCAGATAAATGGGTGTAAGCGTCTTGACGAGTATAAGCGCACGCTGCAATGACATGGGAGCAAGGTATGCGGAAGGCCTGAAATTTTCCACAATCGCACCAACTTCTGTGTAGTTTAACCGCGTAGGCTAAATTTGGTCTCCCGTCGTTGTTGCCCATTGTTTCCTGGACGCTGAAATTTTGTCTTTGGCGGTCAAACACTGTTACAGCGTGTGTCGTAGCTTTGATGCTCTCCTCTTTCATGACCTTCATGCAACACTCACTGAATACTTGTCCAGACATTAACACTGCACTCCATCTTTCACCTCTGGTTGCGAACATAGAAGCCAACCTATAATAGGTTGATCTTACCAAGGCGGTTATCGGCAGGTTTCGAATTCCTTTGAAAACCCCGTTCATGCATTCCACAATGTTTGTTGTCATGTGGCCCCATCGACAACCACCGTCAAATGCTCTTGTCCACTGCTCTACTGGGATGTTATTTATCCATCTCCCCGCGTCTTCATTAGACAGACGAATCTCATCACGATAATATTGAAAAGACGGTTGAGTTAAAGCATACCCAGCATTCACCACCTTCTTGCGAAGATTCTTATCTTTTATAGCACGCATGAAGTTTTGTGCAATGTGTCTGATACAGTAGACATGTGTAGAAGGAGGATCATGCCATCCGTTGTCATGGTTGTTGTAGGCACTTTCGATGGCAGCATGTCTATCAGAAATTAAACATAGATTGGCTTGTGGAGCGACATACGTTCTGAGATGTCGAAGAAAGAAACCCCATCCACCATCCGTTTCACCTTCAACAAGAGCAAAGGCAATGGGAAATACATTGTTGTTACCGTCTTGTGCAACTGCCATGAGCAAAGTACCCTTGTATTTTCCGTATAACCAAGTGCCATCAATTTGCAGGAGAGGTTTGCAGAAAGCGAAACCTTTGATGCACGGGTCAAATGCCCAAAAAAGACGGTGAAATATTCTATTACCTGTAGCACAGGTTCCGTCTGGCATCATTGCTGGCACTGTCTCCAGAATTGCCACAGTTCCTGGGACATAAGTTTTTAGTGCCCATAAAAACCGTGGTAATTCCTTGAATGAGTCCTCCCAGTTGCCGAAAACCTGCTCAACAGCCTTTGTCCTCGCAATCCATGCTTTCTTGTAAGATGGAGTATAATTATATGTTGTTCGGATATGGGATATAATTATACTCACCTTCACTGATGGGTCTTTATTTACCAATGGCAGAATGTCTTGACATATCAAAGCTGTGCTCAGTTTACGGTGATCTTGTTCAACGTTAGTTGCAACGCAACTGTGTGGTGGGTCTATTGAGGCGATCTCCCAAGAGTCATTTTTCTTCTTGTAAGATGCAGCCAAACGAAACTTACAAAGCATGTTACGACATTCGATAACATACCTTCTAGAGTCAGTGCGTTTCACTGTAAAGTCAACAAAGTTGTTCATATGGTATTTTTTTATTGCCAAGACACATTCCTCTTTGGTACGAAACATGTCTCCCACCTTTAATTCGCCTACTGGTCTCGGATACGGATTATAGAAGACACTGTCGGACGTTTCATCGTCGTGAAGATCCATATTTGTCATATGTTGAGGAGGATTGTAGGCATGAGTAGGAGGTATTGGTGGTGGTTGAGCCTCATCTTCATCGTCGTTGTTCAGGATGTGATCAACCTGTACCTCAGTCTCCTCTTCTTCTTCATCAACAACGTCGACCTCTACTTCGGCTTCTGGGTTGAGTTCATCTGACCATTGTGCATCATCTGCAGCATCTTCACCAGCTGGATCCTGATCGGTTAGTTGAGACTGTTGAGACGGTATATATGGTTGTATAGTAATGTACAACTCGATACAATCCATGCCTGAATGTTCATGACTAAGAAACATGCTTTCAACATCTTCATCGTCTCGTATCTTTAGGGGGAAAAACTTGCATTGACCATTCTCAAAAAATATAGGATTCTGATATGTCATCTTTGACACAATACCTGATGCTATAAAGGATTGTATTCTTTTTTTGAAATGCAAAAAGGTTGCATTTCTCTTCATTGTCACTCTAATGGTATCAGTGTTTCTAAAACAAAAACCATGAAGCTCAGACTTAAAAGTTTCACCGTTGCAGTGAACGTTGATACTGTATAATGATGAAGATGACATTTTGGAGATAAAAAGTATTTTGCAAGTGCAGATGAATGTGAGTGACGATGAAAAGTATTTTGGAGATGAAAAGTATTTTGCAAGTGCAGATGAATGTGATAGTAAGACACTTAAATACATGGTATCAGTGTCTCACATTGAAGCTACTCTGAGATACTGTGTCAAGCATGCAAGTAATTTCAGATATGAGGTGTCTGTCATGCAATACAGTGTGAGTTGATGTGTCAAGCATGCTAGGTAGTCATGAGTTGATGTGTCTGTCAAGCATGCTAGCTAGTCAAGACAGAAGTGAGTATTCAGCATGCAGGATACTAGAGAGCCACGTGTCTGAGATGATGTGTCAATCCTGCAAGACAGTGTGACTTGATGTGTCAAGCAGGCAAGCTATCAAGAAGGTAGTCATCAGCATGCAGGAGACAAGACAGACACGTGTTGGACACCTAAGATGGTCAGAGTTGATGTGTCTGTCAAGCATGCTAGCTAGTCAAGACAGAAGTGAGTATTCAGCATGCAGGATACTAGAGAGCCACGTGTCTGAGATGATGTGTCAATCCTGCAAGACAGTGTGACTTGATGTGTCAAGCAGGCAAGCTATCAAGAAGGTAGTCATCAGCATGCAGGAGACAAGACAGACACGTGTCGGACACCTAAGATGGTCAGAGATGATGTGTCAAGCATGCTAGCCATCTATAAGTGAGTTGTTCAGCATGCAGGAGACAACAATGCCACGTGTCAGACATGCAGAAGGTGGCGCCAATTGGTTTGGCGCCTACCTTTAGGGCTTGTACATGGTCGCCAATTTGAATGGCGCCCCCATGGAGTCAGTCCTCGAAACCAAGCATTCAGAACTAGCCTTGCATGCATGTACCCTATGGTGTCGCCAATTTGAATGGCGCCCCCTCTTTAATATTGTACATGGTCGCCAAATGAGGTGGAGACACCATGCAAACACAATTTTTCATGCACTCCTCCATTTGCCTATAAATTGATCCACTCCCTCAACAATTCTTCCACACCAACATTCTCACTACTTCATCTACATTTCTCACTACTTCATCTACATTACTTCTTTTACAATTTCATCTTCAACAAAATCTTCCATTTTCATCTACACCAACTCCCCAACAATATGTCTTTACTCACAATGGGCGAAGCACACAGAGGAACAGTTGCAAACATCGCGACATACGTAAATTTTTCTTATACTTCTTTTTTATGTTTCATCTCCACCAACCCCATTTTATTTTGAAATACCGACTTAGTCAAGTGTTACATTATTTCTATTATAGGATGTCTCAAGGTTTCGAACTCGAGTCCATGAATTTGTCCCAATGGACCCGATGATTCAACCTTATGTTGAACTCGCCGATTTTGGTCACCTTAGCAAAATTATGTCTTGGTCTATAGATAACAAGTTCATTCTAGCCTTATGCGAAAGATGGAGGCCAGAGACACACACATTTTGGTTTCCAACCGGTGAGTGTACTGTGACGTTAGAAGACGTCTACATGCTTTTAGGACTACGAATTGAAGGCAAAGTTGTTAATGGTAAGACCAACTATGCAAATTCAATTTGCCGGTACACCATCATTGAATACTGAAGACTATGTTGAGTTGGCTGAATACCTCAACGGATCTTCTCCTGTAGGAGGTAATGACGCTCCTGGACCATCAGATGAACAAACACCGGTGCAGAATCGTCAACGTGGGTTAGGGCCAAGGGTTAGGGTAGCTAGGGGATGTGGGACCGGAGGTCGGTTAGGTGATCCCGGTCATCACCATTAGGATTCTTTGTGTAAAATCCAAATTTTATTAATATCAATTCGTATTATGTCAAATTTATCTTTGTGTAAACTCCAAACATTAGGTTTCTTTCATAATTCTAAAATAAACACATATCATAATACAAAAATTTATAGGTCAGAAACCCTAATTCAAGGACTTGTTATTGTTATGTTGAAGGGCTTGAATTTGGTCCCTTTTGGCAAAATTCACATACACATGTTTTGACAGAAACCCTAATTTTGGGTCAAGTTCGCAAGGACCTACCTCACTCATTTTTAATTATTTTGAGGTGGGACCAAGTGCATTGGAAAATTTAAGATGTCTACTTCACTTGTTATGTTGGACAAAAATTCATAACAGATAAAATGTCAAAGAGTCCAAGTTCAGGTGCCCATAGCTTTCTCATAAAAATTGCAAATGATGCAAAACTTTAGTCCAAATTCATTATCTTGAAAAGATCTACAACTTTTATGTTGAAGGTTTTGTCATTTGAGGCTTTTATCATTCAAACTAAAGGGCTTGAAGTTGGTCCCTTTTGGCAAAATTCACATACACTTGTTTTGACATAAACCCTAATTTTAGGTCAAGTTCGCAAAGACCTAACTCACTCATTTTTAATTATTTTGAGGTGGGACCAAGTGCATTGGAAAATTTAAGATGTCTACTTCAAATGTTATGTTGGACAAAAATTCATATTCCTAAAAGAAACATATGAAATAATGCAAGACATTATAGGTCAGATAATAGTTCAAAAACTCAGGAGTCCAACTTCAACTACCCATAACTTTCTCATAAAAAATCTAAATGATGCAAAATTTATATCCAAATTCATTGTCTTGAAAATATCTACAACTTTCATGTTGGAGGTTTTTTCATTTGAGGCTTTTTTAAGGGAGGAGCCAATTGGATTGGCGCCCCCTCTTAAAAATTACACATAGACGCCAATTGGATAGGCTAGGGCAGGTGCCCTAGCCAATCCAATTGACGCCTCCTTGCAATTTTTAAGAGGGGTCGCCAATCCAATTGGCGCCTCCTTCTAAAAGTGGGGTAGATTGGGAATGTCATACCCCAAAATTTGCCCGTTAATATTACAAGGCATTTTTCGAAGCACTCCAACTCATTCTGCAAGGCACTGGCCTTAAAAGAACCAAGGCCCAGCTCACGAGTGGCCCAATCCAGAAAATGGCCCAAACTGGCTTGCTCTCTAGGCGAGCAACTCCTTCGCCTAGCGAACCCTTCGCTACACGCTCGCCTAGCGAAGCTTGCGAATATCAGAATTTTTGGGCTTCATTCTGAGCCCATTAGGTCACCACAATCACTATAAATGCCGACGCTTCAGTCACGAAAATGGACAAACGAAGAGAGACGAAAACGGAGAAAGGAGAACCCTAGCAAGCAAACCCTAACGCTCACAAACGGCAAACCCTGGAGGCAAACCCTGAAGGAAATCGGCGGCATCAAGGTTTACTTCTGCCCAATTCAATCCGATTTGCCAATCCAAGGTCGCAACTCAATTTGCAAACAGGTTTGCATTGCTATTACCGCCTTAAGTTCTTAATTTGCATATGGCATTATGATTAAATTTATGAAAATATCTTAAGTTTGGCATGTGAATTTTAGTATGTACCTGAATACCTTAAATGATTAATCATATAATTGCTGTAATGAAAGTCATAAGGCATAAAATTGGTTGAAATTGTGCTGATATCAAAACCAGAATCCGCAGCCGCTCGCTAGCACATCGCTAAGCGAGCATGCAGCGAGTGTTCGCTAAGCCTTCGCAATGAGAGGCAGGAGCGAACGTGACAGTAGCTGACTTTTCTGTTCTGATTTTTCACTCATGTTTTATCATAGCCATACATCATTTACCCGACCCTACTTACTGTTGTGATTTTTTTTGGTGTAATCCTCGATTGCACCCTGATTTGGTGTTCTGACATGTTTTGTTGAGTTTTGTAAAGGTTCACATATCCCAGGAAAAGATTGCTTGTTAGGTATTCCACTTTATTTGTGGGATACCTTCGTGGAGATTCACCCTGAATTACTCAATTGATTTTAATGTATTAATTTTATGGCAAAGATCCACCCTAAATTGCTTAATTGATCTTAATGTATTAATTTTAATGTGGGGATTCCTCCTAATTATCTAATTGATTGTAAAATACGGCCTTTGAATATGTGATCTTGGACCTCTCTTTGTTGCTTTACGGTATTACGGTATTATGGTCATGTCCCGCGAATGTGGGGATACACTTAGCAAAGACCCTTCGATTAAATCATCATGTCCCTATAAAATAAATCTTAGTCCCTCGGATGTTGCCTTCGAATATATGATTTTGTCCCTCAATGACCCTTCGGTGTAGCTTACGGTTAAATGATGATCGTCCCTCCGAATGCTAGGGTATCCTTACAAATGTTGCCTTCAATGACAAATCGATGACCCTACGATGACCCTTTTACATCCAAAGGACAAAACTACTTACTTCTCAATAGTAAGGACAGTTTTACCCTCACAAGGATAGGAAATGCCCATCAAGACCTTGGGTAGGTATAACTCTTAATTGCTTACTCACAACTTAAAAATACTTTTCCCACTTCACAAATACTAGAAAATCACCACTTGGTATACATTCATACTAGAATCATTACTGAGTTATATTTTTCTAAACCATTTTCAAAACTAAACGAGATAACCACTTTGTATACATTCATACAAGAATCATTACAAAGTTAAATTCTCTTTTTCAAAACATTTTCTAAACAATTCACAAACACTTTTTTCAAACATAAGTGATCAAGCAATTAAGAGCCCATGGATAACCATGGATACAAAGGGTGCTAACACCTTCCCTTTGTATAATGTACCTCCCGAACCCAAAATCTAATTAAGGTCTTTCCTGTTCTTTTTCACCTTTCCTTATTGGATAAAAGAAATGTCGGTGGCGACTCTTGCTATCCGCGACATTGCGATTAAAAGCAAACACACCCAAAGTCAGTTCACCGTATGACAGAACTGGCGACTCTGTTGGGGACCCTTAAAAAGAGAGGTTACCTTAAAAACAAGATCACTTATTCAAATTGTCTGATTTACTTTTAAGGGATTGCTTGGGTATTCTATGCTTGAGTGAGAGATCCTACACCCGGATCTAGTGTACCTTAGGTAAGTAGCAAAAGATCATCGCGACTATCCGGCGTATACTGGAATGGTCAAAATGATGGCTACGGTTAATGTGACACTTTGGATGTCCTGATGTTCCTCATGTTTACTTGAGGAAAAATTTGGCTTCCGCGTGGTGTCATCAAAGCATTAACCAGACCTTTAGAACCCTAATTGACTCATCCTAGCCATTAGAAAGTAGTGAGATAACTGACTTCGGTTCCGACTGGGGTTGGTTGAGACTCGATACTACACTATTTGAGATTGGACTTTAGGGAAGCTTCGGTCAACCACTTGGTGTTGCACTGAAGTGGACTTAAAGGAAGGTCAATGATTTGAGATCCTTCTAGAACCCGGTTACTACTCTAGGACAGGTTGAACCAACCAAACTTCAGCGGGGAGGGTACTTACCTATGGAACTCATGCAAGCCTTAAAACTTAGGAATGATGATTATGTGACTTGCTTGTGCTTGTTATTTACATAACCTCATAACATCATAACATCATAACATCATAACATCATGACATCATGGCATTGTACTAACCATTTCAAGGACTTTAAAACATGGAAAACATTTCATACATGGCATAGCATAACATCACATTGCATAACAGGTACTCTAAAGGGATCAATGTTCTCACGGTTTTCCTCCAAACAGAAAAATGGACCTCGAACAAACTGTCAAAGATCTCCATGCTCAGAATGCTCAACTCCAGGAGATGATCTTGAACTTATCCAAGGGGCAGGAGGAACTAAAGGCTCTCTTGCTCGGGAAGAAAAAAGACAAGAAACCTGTGAGTTACATTAACCCAGGAAGAAGGCTTAAGGGACAGGCTCCAGGAGTCAAGATTAGAATTCTGAAGGATCAAGAAGAGGAGACAGAGAATGATTCGGAGGAGAAGAATGTTGATCTCTTCAACCATGAGGACGACGATGGAGATTATGAAAACGAACAGTACTCTCCAAAAGATGATAAGTATAACTTGCTGGAAGAACGCATGCTAGCTATGGAGGGTCAAAAGACGCCCAGGCTGGATTTTGAAAGCTTAGGTCTGGTCTCTGATGTGGTCATTCCCCGCAAATTCAAGGTCCCGGCTTTCACTAAGTATGATGGGGCATCTTGTCCTCAGATGCATCTGAGAGCTTATGTGAGAAAGATTCAGCCATATACCACTAATAGGAAACTATGGATCCATTTCTTCCAAGAGAGTCTGTCTGGCACACAGTTAGAATGGTACTATCAGCTCGAGAGCTCTGACATCCACACCTGGACGGACTTAGCGACAACTTTCTACAAGCATTACCAGTATAATTCTGAATTAGCACCTACTCGGTTACAGTTGCAGAATATGACTATGGGATCCAAAGAAAGCTTCAAAGAATATGCTCAAAAATGGAGAGATTTGGCTGGCAGAGTCACACCTCCTCTGACTGACAGAGAGTTAGTGGACATGTTCATGAGCACACTGACTGGCCCATTCTACAGCCATCTATTAAGGAGTTCCTCATTGGGTTTCACTGAACTTATATTAATAGGTGAACATGTTGAAAGCGGCATTCGAAGTGGAAAGATACAGGCGGCCACCTCTGATCCTCCGGAGACTCCTAATGACATCGCTGCCCCTCTGCCTAACCATGACGAAACTGTCAATGCTGTAGAAGATGCTGATAACGGTTGTGACTTGGATAGCTGGATTTTCCCAACAATTGGTGACGGACTCGATAATTGGGAGGCTGAAGACACTATCCTGATTTCCTTTAGTCAGGAGTAATTGTTATTGCTTATTTTAATGTATTAAATTTGGCTAAATGTTTTGTCATTTTCATAAGCATATTCATATTCAATAAATCAATGGACTTTTTTTTGCATTCAAATATTGTGCTCTTTATCTTTCCTGTCATCTTTCAAACAAGCTATGTTTTCTTGCACACACTCACGTAACAAATTGCGTATCCATATCCACTCTGGATCCTGTTGATAATAATTCTACTACTGTTCATTATGACTTTGAAAATCCGATCTACCAAGCCGAGGATGGAAGTGAGGAAGATTGTGAAGTACCTGGAGAGCTTGCCAGACTACTGCAAGAAGAAAAGACTATTCAGCCGCATGGGGCATCGATCGAAATCATAAATCTGGACTGCGTCGCCCGATTTAGCTCCCCTTTGACCGCTACTTGCAAATCCGTCTCCAAATTACTGAGACAAAATCAAGAAGTATCTCCAAGAACCTTCAATTCTGATGCCACCAGTTGAAGGATGACCTCTAATCATGTACTTGACCGTGTTAGAAAATTCAATGGGGTGTGTGCTGGGGCAACATGACGAGTCTGGTCGAAAAGAGCATGCAATATACTACCTTAGCAAAAGGTACCGACTGTGAAACAAGATACTCACAGCTCGAGAAAGCTTGTTGTGCTTTGGCTTGGGCTGCTCGCCGACTAAGACAATATATGTTGAATCATACCGCTTTATTGATTTCTAAGATGGATCTTATCAAATACACATTTGAGAAACCTGCTGTCTCCTGAAAGAGCTATCACTGATAATGGTGCTAATTTGAACAACAAGATGATTTCTGAACTCTGCACGCAGTTCAAAATAAAACACCATAACTCTTCTCCGTACCGGCCAAAGATGAACGGCGCCGTGGAGGTTGCTAATAAGAATATTAAGAAGATTATACAAAAGATGACAGTAACATACAAAGACTGGCATGAGATGTTACCACTTGCTCTTCATGGTTATCGCACTTCAGTACGAACTTTGACAGGAGCAACTCCTTTCTCTTTAGTCTACGGAATGGAAGCCGTTTTACCAGTGGAAGTTCAGATTCCCTCTTTAAGAATTATGAAAGATGCCGGCTTAGATGAAGATGAATGGATTCAGACTCGACTCGACCAAATCAATTTGATTGATGAGAAGAGACTTGCGGCTGTTTGTCATGGGCAGATATATCAGAAGCGCATGACCCAGGCATTTAATAAAAGAGTCAAGAGACAGGCGTATCAAATTGGCGACTTGGTGATAAAGCGTATCATTCTACCACAAGGTGATCCCAGAGGTAAATGGACCCCCACATACGAAGGGCCATTTGTAGTGAAGAAGGTATTCTCTGGTGGAGCCATGATACTTGTTACGATGGACGGCGAAGACTTCCCACATCCCGTGAACGCAGACATAGTTAAAAAATACTACGCATAAAAGAGACCCGCTAGGTCGACGTACCTAGGCAAAAATAAGGGCATCCCGGCGAACCAAAAGGGTTCGGGCAAAAATTAGGGATAAACATATAAAAGTGTACACCCGGCAAGTCGAAAACCTGAAAAGGCGGCTTGGGCAAAAAAGGGTATCCTGGTGGACTGAAAACCTGAAAAGGCGGTCCAGGCAAAAATTAGGGATTAAAAGCGTATGACTATGTCCCGTTCTCAGACAGCTTCATCCAAGTTCAAGGGACTGAACAAGCCAATCAATTCTATTCGACAGCAGGAGATGAGACGCTTGAAGACATAGTGACAGTGGCAGAATTAAAATCAATAGGACTTTTTCTTCATAGCTTTCCTTTGTTTTCTTGACGATTTCCTCTTACTAGGATTTTTGTCTCCTTGTACACAAATTGCCTGTTTATAGGCCCTCTTTCAAACTCAATACAATTTTATTTCCAAAAAGATGCTTTTGTTTTACTTTTTCTGTTTTGTTTGCGTAAACGTCCATTGATTTAATTTGAATTAATATGTGCATTTGAATATGATCAAGGTTTACCAAAAATACATGCATAAAATGGAAATAGCAATTACAAAAGACTTCAGGATCGAGGAGAAGGTCTAACCATGCTTTCCAATGAATCCGTTGCTAGTTCTATTTCCCAGCAAAACCAGCTATTTCCCAGAAGAGGTTGGTATCACTAGGCAGACTGGTCATCTCTTCCATCCCCATCCAGGCTCTGTTGAATATTTCTACCATCAGACAAGAATCAAGTAACCCCAGCTAAGAAAGGATCACCGATACCAGTATCTCCAACCAGAAGACTGAGATTTATTTCCCCAGTAGAGTCCTCGGGAAGGACTTTTCAGATACATAATTCATTCATTACATCATTTCACAGCATACGCCTGCATACATTGTTCGCATTTATTGTCGAAAGCATAAAACATCTCATGCATCATGACATGGCATGAAGCTAACTTTATTTTTCAGGTTAATTATCCTCCTAAGGATGGTATCTTTAAGCCCATCCCGACCATTTATTGCAAATACAACATCTACGAATACGATCAGATACAGTCCAACGTACGGTTCATTCTGATTCAGCTCAACATATGACTTCTTTCACTCAGATACGATCTAACGGACGATCCATTCTGACCTTCAACTACTCCAATACGGTCTAATGTACGACCCAGTTGGACCTTCAAACCCTCAGATGCTACGGTACATTCGGAAGTGTAGTCTGACGTACGACTACCCCTTTCATCATCAGATGTAGCCTAACGGACGGCTCATTCTGCTACTCAGACACGATCTAGCATACGATCCGGCCTGACCTTTATTTCTCCAGATACAGCCTAACGGACGGCTCATTCTGCTGCTCAGATGCTACCTAGCGTACGGTGCATTCCGAAGTGTAGTCTGGCGTACGACTACCCTTTCCTTCGTCAGATACAGCCTAACGCACGACCCAATCCGCAACTTAGATACGATCTAGCGTACGATCCATTCTGATCTTTCTTCCCCGGCGACGTCATCCGCCTAATGAACAACTCACTCTGCTATTCAGATATGGTCTAGCGTGTGGTCCATCCTGATCCTTTATCCCCAGCAGTATATAACACACTCCGACTCCCCAGCGAAGTCGACAGCCTAACGGATGACTCACTATACGGTCTAACGTACGACCCGGTATGACACCCATGTCTTCAGATATCGTCTAACGTACGACACAATCTGAAGCTCTCATCATCAAACTTCCTGGATGGCATCTTTAAGCCCATCCCCATCAAGACTAATTGACAAGTGCAAATTTTTGGGGCATTCTAGTGTTCAATAATCTTCCATCTCCAGACCACGAATGGCATACATGCCATCCTAACTCTCACGGTTCAAGAATATTGAACAGGGGTAGCTGTCATACCCCAAAATTTGCCCGCTAATATTACAAGGCATTTTTCGAAGCACTCCAACTCATTCTGCAAGGCACTGGCCTTAAAAGAACCAAGGCCCAGCTCACGAGTGGCCCAATCCAGAAAATGGCCCAAACTGGCTTGCTCGCTAGGCGAGCAACTCCTTCGCCTAGCGAACCCTTCGCTACACGCTCGCCTAGCTAAGCTTGCGAATATCAGAATTTTTGGGCTTCATTCTGAGCCCATTAGGTCACCACAATCACTATAAATACCGACGCTTCAGTCACGAAAATGGACAGACGAAGAGAGACGAAAACGGAGAAAGGAGAACCCTAGCAAGCAAACCCTAACGCTCACAAACGGCAAACCCTGGAGGCAAACCCTGAAGGAACTCGGTGGCATCAAGGTTTACTTCTGCCCAATTTAATCCGATTTGCCAATCCAAGGTCGCAACTCAATTTGCAAACAGGTTTGCATTGCTATTACCGCCTTAAGTTCTTAATTTGCATATGGCATTATGATTAAATTTATGAAAATATCTTAAGTTTGGCATGTGAATTTTAGTATGTACCTGAATACCTTAAATGATTAATCATATAATTGCTGTAATGAAAGTCATAAGGCATAAAATTGGTTGAAATTGTGCTGATATCAAAACCAGAATCCGCAGCCGCTCGCTAGCACATCGCTAAGCGAGCATGCAGCGAGTGTTCGCTAAGCCTTCGCAAGGCGAGGCAGGAGCGAACGTGACAGTAGCTGACTTTTCTGTTCTGATTTTTCACTCATGTTTTATCATAGCCATACATCATTTACCCGACCCTACTTACTGTTGTGATTTTTTTGTGTGTAATCCTCGATTGCACTCTGATTTGGTGTTCTGACATGTTTTGTTGAGTTTTGTAAAGGTTCACATATCCCAGGAAAAGATTACTTGTTAGGTATTCCACTTTATTTGTGGGATACCTTCGTGGAGATTCACCCTGAATTACTCAATTGATTTTAATGTATTAATTTTATGGCAAAGATCCACCCTAAATTGCTTAATTGATCTTAATGTATTAATTTTAATGTGGGGATTCCTCCTAATTATCTAATTGATTGTAAAATACGGCCTTTGAATATGTGATCTTGGACCTCTCTTTGTTGCTTTACGGTATTACGGTATTATGGTCATGTCCCGCGAATGTGGGGATACACTTAGCAAAGACTCTTCGATTAAATCATCATGTCCCTATAAAATAAATCTTAGTCCCTCGGATGTTGCCTTCGAATATATGATTTTGTCCCTCAATGACCCTTCGGTGTAGCTTACGGTTAAATGATGATCGTCCCTCCGAATGCTAGGGTATCCTTACAAATGTTGCCTTCAATGACAAATCGATGACCCTACGATGACCCTTTTACATCCAAAGGACAAAACTACTTACTTCTCAATAGTAAGGACAGTTTTACCCTCACAAGGATAGGAAATGCCCATCAAGACCTTGGGTAGGTATAACTCTTAATTGCTTACTCACAACTTAAAAATACTTTTCCCACTTCACAAATACTAGAAAATCACCACTTGGTATACATTCATACTAGAATCATTACTGAGTTATATTTTTCTAAACCATTTTCAAAACTAAACGAGATAACCACTTTGTATACATTCATACAAGAATCATTACAAAGTTAAATTCTCTTTTTCAAAACATTTTCTAAACAATTCACAAACACTTTTTTCAAACATAAGTGATCAAGCAATTAAGAGCCCATGGATAACCATGGATACAAAGGGTGCTAACACCTTCCCTTTGTATAATGTACCTCCCGAACCCAAAATCTAATTAAGGTCTTTCCTGTTCTTTTCCACCTTTCCTTATTGGATAAAAGAAAAGTCGGTGGCGACTCTTGCTATCAGCGACATTGCGATTAAAAGCAAACACACCCAAAGTCAGTTCACCGTAGGACAGGGAAATTTTTTGAAAAGTGGGTTATTTTGGGAATTTCTTCGAAAAAGTGGGTTATCTCGGTAAATTTGCCTAGGTAAACACATCAAAAATATTTTTTTAATCAAATAAACAATTTTTTTTTCTTAATTGATTTTTTTTTTATAAAATAAATTCAACTCAATTGATTAACCAGAATAATATTGATAGAGCTTTTTATTAAATTAAATAAATAATATCAATAGAGTTCGGAAATCCTAATATGTTATTAAGTTGAATATATTGTTTCGGTTTTAGGAAAAAAATTGAATTATGTATAAATTTATAGTGGTTATTATTGTTTCATCCTTAAAAAAACAAAAATAGAAAATTTGATTACAAATATGATTCCTTATGTTTGAATATTGTAAAATGAATAAAGTGGAATCAAGAAGAGAGTAAAACAAAGTAAAATAAAATAAAAATGCCATTCTATTATTGAGATATTTTATGATGGAATGAAATAATTTGTCATTCTATCCAAATTGAAGGGTAAAAAAAATAATGAAAGGGATGAAATAGTATGAAATGCATTTAGTTTGGATATTCTCAATTTCATCTTTTTTAATTAATCCAAACAATATAAACTTAAATTTATATCATTTATTGTAGCTCACTCCATTCCATTTCATCAAGACAAACATATCTTAAAAAATATGAGGTTCTTAATAATATTTTTAATAATAAATTCAAAGTCTAATGAGTTGACCAGAGAATTTTGAATATTTTTTGTAAATCGATTACATATCTACTAAAAGGTTTAAGGTCTTGCATTCCTTATTTGAGACAAAATTAGGAGTCCAACCAATATAGATTGCCAAAAACCTACCCGATCAGTCTCTGAAGCAACAATCAAACTTGATTTGAACATTGACGGGAGAATGGCAAATCGAAGCTCTAAGATAATCAATTTGGTGGGGAATTTTAATCAAGTAACTTATTGATGCGGTTGGAACGAATTTTGACTTTATGAACTATTGTGACAATCATGTCTTTGTTATGTAACATTTCAATTTTACCAACCGACAATAGTCTTTACCATTATTGTGATAATCATGTCTTTGTTGTGTCGCACTCCATATGTCTTTGTTTTTTTAGGTTTAAATATGCATTTGGTATATGAAAATTTACCAATATTTGCTTTTAGTCTTTGTAATTTGTTTGTTTGTTTTCTGACTTTGTTTTTTTGTCTTTGTTCTTTGCAGATTATGTTTTTTTTCTGGCTTAGTCTAATCGATTAGGTTATCATTTCTAATCGGTTAGTCTTGATGAATATTAGAATATGCTATAGTATTATTTGAGTAAGAAACCTAGAAAGCTTGAAATTTCCCACAGTCACATTACTGCCTTTGGATGATGACGTTAAAATGTCTTATTGGCCGTCCTTTATTAGGGTTCCCAATTCCGTGAACCATGAAATATAATCTACGACGATCAAATTGCATGACATTGTGAGTGTTAGATTTTAGAACTTCTTATGCAATCTTTTTTATGCAATTTTATTTGTATACTTGGTGCAACATCCCTGTTTTACACTAAGAGTCCATTATAATTATTAGTATGGCAAAAAGTTCTCACTAATGGTTATTAGTAAAGTGTATGGGGGTATAAATGGAATTAGCGCAAGAGACAAAGGCATGTGGGTCATTTTTCACCCAAGTCATGGGTACATTAGTATGAAAAATGAGAAAAGTCGTTATTTTTGTTCTTCCCGTCTCTCTCATTTGTGTCATATGGTCAAAGAAGAAGTGGAGAATGGAGAATAAATCCAGAGCTCCAAGAGGAATGTCATATGGAAGAGTTAACGTAGAGCTCAAGATTATCTTACGTGAAATGATAAATGAAGCAAGAATTCATCCTCATTATCGTCTCTCAAGCTCAAATTCCAGGTTTTGATAAGAGGTGGGTTCATTAATTTGACTTAGCCTATTTCATGATAGGGATTCTTGTTGATAATGTGATAACATGAATGCATGCATATGATGTGTTTTTATGTGTGCTGAAATTTTAGTGACCTTATATGTTGTTACTGGCATGAATTACTTGGATGTGTTGTTCTGTTCATACTTGTTGTGAAACTGATGCTAATATATGTGGTTGAAATGAACCACGTAAATATTGTTACGGAATATTTGAAATGCATGTGATTATCTTGATGGTAGTAGATAAAAGGGTATGAGTTTTGACCTTGAACCACCATGTATATCTTTGTTGGATTGAGAATAGTTTTCACTTTAAGACGCTTGCATGAGATGATTATATGGTATTTTGACCATATAAACATGTTAGCATCATTAGGGTGTGATAGTATATGGTACTATGTATTTCGAATGAGAAAATCATGAGAGGCAAATGAAACTATGATTTCCATCTAATTTGATTTGAGTCAAAGAATCAGCATGATCCGAAATAATGCTTTAAATAAATGATCAACAATAATATCTCAAATTTGCCAAACATAAAAAAGGAGACTGAAAGTGCAATCATAGTATCCTATGGTATCACTTATTTGTTTTGATGTTTTTGCCAATTTGAATATAATTGTTTTAGTCTATTTGCGTATTTGTAATTTGCCTCACATATAATACTTGTGTGCTTGTATGATATTCAAATTTCATTTGTATTGTAATCGCTTTGGCTATTATGTGTTGTACCACTAAGAACCCCCTTGCTCAATTAAACAAGAATATTTTGATCCATGATATTGTTTCTTTTTTAGCCTAGTAAGTTGCTACTTTTTCGTTTCATCAGGTGTGACTTGAATCACAAGTTAGAACTCTTAAATCTGGATTTTTAGTTGCTTGATTCGAATCAAGTGTAAAACATGATTTGAATAAGAAGTTTGTGTGAAACATGGGAATTGCCTATGGACCATTTGATCTGAATAAAAAAATAAACATGATTTGAATCACAACCCATGTGATCTGAATCAAGTGTGAAATTTATTAGAATCGACTGTCTTCATGAAGCCATATTTGGGCTATGCTCAAATTGATTTGAATCAGAGTTTCTTCTTGATTTGAATCAAAGTTTCACAATACCCATTTTCATCCTTGATTTAAATAATTGTTTCTTTGGTGAAATCAACAAGTGAGTGAAACATATGGGTGAAGCTCATAGAGACAAAGATGTAATTTTGTCTTATCTTCTTAGTATATCTATACCCATCCCCATGAATCTTTCTCTTCTGCTCTAAGAACAACTTCTTGTTTGTAATCCATGTCAGATTCATTTCTTTTTTGTTGCATCTTGTTCTTGTGCAATTTGTGTTGTTTCTTGAAAATTATAGATAGCGAGTTGATTAATCTTGTGTGTTCAACATGATTATAACAATTAAGAGCCAAGACCCATTTACCCAAAAATTTAAGAGAACCTTGTGTGTGTTCTTCATTCACATTAATCTAATCCCTTGACTAACACCTTGTGTTTTTAGATTTGTTTGTGAGATATTGTGGCATTGTTCATCATCTTCATCCTTATTATTTTTCCATTGTTGAGGACCTTCATCTATAAATATTAAGTGATTGAAGGAGACCAATGTTACATTAGGGTTTCTAATGTTTTTGTGTGAAGTTTGTTGTTTGTAACAGGTGCATGTATCATTTATTGAATGCAGTTTCGTCTTCTTTGTTATTGATCAAGAATGGAGTCTTTCAATATACTCCATAGAAGACTTTGGTGAGATCAAGTATTAACGGTTTGTAAGGCGGAGTTGGAAGTTGTCATACTTTGGTGATATTGGAGAAAGATTGCTCGCATATAAAGTTGGGAGTTGTCCAATATACGATTAGTTAATGGAAATCGCTCAGACGAAAAATTGTCGGGGTCAGGGGGATCGCCACACACAAATAAATGGATAAGGTTATTGTGGATAACGAAGTTATTGGATCAAGATCTTTTAGAGATCTTGTTTTTGTTAGCAGTTTGATTGTCTGCATCAATGTCGAACCACATAGACCACAAAGACCAACGACTTAAGTACCAAATTTTGTCATATCGGTGTATATTTAGAGAAATAAAAAATATGGATTTTGGTAAAACAACTTAAATGGAAAAATACTTAAAACGGAAAAATACTTAAATAAAAACAACTTATTTTAATAATCACTTAAATCTCAATTGGGGCAAGAAGTACATGGGGGTTATGGTTCATACTCTAACACAGTCGCACGATCCATGTCATTTATACTACGAGAATTCCGCATAAATTATAGAAAATAGATAAATATGGATAATACCTATTTTCGCCACCGCATTGCCCTATCAACGACGAACAATATGTCGGATTTCGCAAGACCGAATTATTCTTCAACAATTTGTTACTTTTTCTCAGCTATATAGTTTTCTCAAATTCGTCCAATCGTTTTCGCTGTTTTGGACTTGGTTGTTTAAAAATATCCACTCTGGTATCGACTTTAGACTACAGTCGATACTTGAGAACCACTTACTTTCAGAACAAAGTTGGAATGCATGAACTCAGACTATAAAATAAGTTTAAACTAAAATTCTAGCAATAAATAGTGGCAAATCATAAAAAAAAAGTCATAAGATAATCCCCATAACCCCTAGTCCCTAATGAACTACTCATTTATGGTGAGGGCAACATAATTAAATCGATATTCATTACCAAATTCGTTACACATAATTATAATAGATGAACAATTGAAGAAGGATGAACAATTGCTCCCTTGGAGACATGAGTTACAAAGAAGAAGAATAAAAATACGTAGAAACTTTCTAGAATAAAATATGGAACTTAAAACTAATAACAGACTATGAGCTTTATAGAAAAAGTAAAATTGCACAAAATCCTTGGTTTAATCATTATTCAATCAGTTTTGCATCAAATCAAATATTTCATAAGAGGCACAATAAAAGAGAATCAATCCAAATAAGGGAATAAAACAAATCTTCCTCGCCCTCCTTCTACGGCCCGTGGCAAGCCTCTGTCTTTTGTCCTGGGAAATAAGCATGGTGGAGCCCTAGGGTGCATTGCTTATAGGGCCCATAGCAGCCCCTTGGTTTTACTATGGAGAAAATTTGTCTTTTGTTGTTTTGTCTTATTTTGTTAGACTATGGCACGGATCTAGAAAGGGGGGGGGGGGGGGGGGGGTTGAATAGATCCCAATTAAAAATTGAGTTGGCGCTACCAATTTAAAATTGGTTTTGAAAATTTGTTTTAAGTGCGGAAGCGGCCGAGGAAAATATAGTCTAAAACGAACGGTTATTGGAAAGTCGGATATGCGTCTAGCCTATGGATTAATGATAATGTAGAATAAGAATCACTACACTAGTCACACTATCAATGATTTATTTCACTTGCTAGGATTCCTAGTTCCAATGATTCAAAGAGCAAACCAAACTAGATACGCAATTGAGATAATTTTGGTTTAGGCAAATTATCAAACACTTGGTGTGCAAAACACTCCAAGAGATATTTATGTTGAGTAAGTGATTCCAATAGTCTAGTACAATATCTTATTGTACTTTGGATTCAAAAACAGAGTTTTAACTTCTTACTCAATTAATATCAAGGTTTGATAAAAATGCTTATACAAAAAATCACTTATTTTAAGCCAAAAACAAATATGCTGAAAAATAGAGAAGACAAAGATTTGATGAGGCAGTTCCCCCGTCGTCCTCGCTTCGGGGTACGTCTGCCCTCAATTCTAAAACTAGAATTGAGATTGCTTTAATAGATATCACCTGTTGGGTATAACAGTTTATACAAGGATTGAAAAGCAATTATACAACAGAATTCTCAAGACGTTGAATGTTGCTTCCACTCCTTGTTCCTTGATTCAAGGTGAATTAAGTCCTTCGATTGTTGTTGATAGACCTCCGATTCCAGCCCTTTTGTTGAATAACTCTCAGTTCTTCAAACCCTCGGGCCGGCTGATCTCAACTACAACAAATCGAACCCGAAATCTTCCCTTCAATATCACTGAATCCACTACTAGATTGATGAAGACTTCCTCTTCTCAATCACCTTCGCTCAGCTGAAAATTGATGAAGAAATCTTCCAAACCCCCCCCCCCCCCCCAAAATCAAACCAATCTTGGAGGACAAAACCCTAAAGGTTTTATTCAAGAAAAAACCTGTCGCAAGCTTCAACCCGAACCGGATTCCCCAATCTCGGCTTCAAACGTTATCACCTTTAACCAATCACAAAGCACTTCAAAAATGGTTGTGTGTAATTGATGTGTTGTGAGATGTTGAAGATGAAGATGAAGAATCTTGGACACCTATTTCACTTTTTCTTGTTCTTTGTACACTTGAATCTATTTGTCAAATGTTGGTTGATACAAGTAACTGAACTTCTATTTATAGTAACAAACCAACCAACCCACTTAACAACTTTTCAAACAAAGTGGGAATTACTTAAAAACAGTATTTGCGCGCGAATGGTCGACCATAACAGGTCTATGCGTCGACGCATAGCCTGCAGTTTTGGACAATCTGAAAAACACATCAGTATGTGTCGACCACAGGTCGGCGTGCACTGACCCGTGGGAAGGTGAAATCTTCATGTGTCGACCCTGCGGTCGACTCAAGCCTTCGTGCGTTGACCCGTGAGAAAATGTAGTATGTTATGCGCCGACCCTGCGGTCGACTCAAACCTTCGTGCGCTGACCCGTGAGAAAATGCACTATGTTATGCGCCGACCCTGCGGTCGACTCAAACCCTGCAAATCTGCAAAAATTCAGATTTTTATCGTTTTCATGCATTTTGTCATGACCACATTTTATCCACATATGTTGTATGAAATATAACAGTTTAGATGAACATAGAAAAGGATATGATAGGTGATATGTTGCATTTGTTTTGTAGAGGTGGAATCGACAATGCCGATTCATCCATGGTGGTAATTTGTCATCATCGAAACCTATGATCGTATGTTGTATGACAGTTTGCCCTTACATATTTTGCTTGATTTTTATCCTTCTTAGCATTTGATGCTCATTAGGCCCTTGAATGAGTAAGAATGCACAAACCAAGACATAAAACATGGTAATTGGAAGTAAACTGAATAAAATGTGATAAAATATTAAGAGAAAATGACTAGAAATTACGACGTGAATACCACTTATAAATCAACATGGGGAGTTATCGTGTGATAGTTCATTGTAACCAAAATGCTTGTATCAAACTAATCAAAATAGTGGAAGATCGTGATTATTTTTTGTGGTTAATTAACACTATTGAAGAGTGAAGTAGGCAAAACAAGGACGAACATCGAACCATTATATATCCTTATGTATCTTTTCTTCTTCCATTCACTCCTTTATTTTACTAGCATTAATTAATATAGCTATTGCATAGTTACATTGATCGTATGCCATATAAGATAGACTTTGCTTATAGATATTTCATGTTGTAATGTCCTAAAAATTACATGATGTGTGTGTGTGTTCCCATTGCAAGGGTACGAAAACTCAGAGGCCTTAGTAGGTATATTACACGAGTGAGTGATGGCTAGATCACGATGGAAAGTAGCCATGTGTCGTGGTTTTGAGGTCATTTAAGGGACCAACTCACGTGAGGTAAGAGGTCTTGTCAACGGATAGCGTTGTTGGGTTGCAAATGGACGGTTAAGTTATCGGTGTTAAGGTTGTATTGGGTGGTATTGGGTGATTATGACTTGAGCCTCCCCCCTTTGAGGGATGAGGTATTTTTAGCGATTACTGACCCTCGGGTCCTTCTTGAAAAAGGTCGTCGCCTGTCCAGTCAAATGGTGGACTGTTGAATTCCTATTTCCAAGGAATACGTGGGTCAGTAACTATCACGACATTCCCATTATCCAAGACACATCTTATCCCACGTTTCTTATTCACAGGGGCGAGGAAAACGTATGGGTGAGGCGGTACCTCCCTTCGAGCGACCTTGCGTCGTCGCCCCTTTCCTACGGTGGCCCTAAGTTGCCGCTCTAGGAAGGGATGTTTGTAAATATAACATTGCACATGTATAAGCTTAGGTCTATTTTCAAGCTCTCTTATTTTTGTGTTTTGCTTTCGTGTTTATTAAAATCTTTGATTTCGTTTATGGGACCTAAAATATTTTTGAAGTTGTCTTAAGGGAAAATGGTCTATTCAACCTCCTATTCTATACCTCTTTGTATCCATATTCTCACCCAATCTTTGATTGTTCGCTGTAACTCTTGCACATTAATTTGCAAAATAATGGAAGACCTAACGATTTTTCAATGGTTCGCCATTGAAGAATCACATAAGTGCAAATCGAGGACGAATGTGCTGAATCAATATAAATCTAGTATGCAATCTCTCTTTCCATATCTCTTTTATATTTTGGTATAAATCCGCATGACTTAAGTTTTATCGCTTTCTATAATCACACGTAGATATATTTTTTTCTACTTAAGTGATTTATTATGTAAACGTATGTATGTGATAAATCTAGTCACTCAAATATTCTTTCTGACGATTATGATTGTATGAACTCTTAATATTAGAGAGATTACTTGATTAATCAAATTTAATTTCAACCTTATGTGTAAATTAAATTATGTTAATTGATGTATTATTTATTTAAGGAATTTCATCTTTCCGGATCATTGTGATTTATGTGAATTAATTGTAAAATCCTTTCAATCATATCATTTACAAAACTTCACTCTTTCTTGGGCCTTGACATGTGAGTCGTAACTATAACTTATCAAAGAAAATTTGAGTGTTATTCTAAAATATTTATAAATTTTAAGATGTAATCAAATGTTTTAAAGTATAATTAGAAAAAATCTTCAATTATTTACCTATCCTGATGAATCATCATAGTAGTTATTTATATTTTTGGTGATTTTATGTTCAAAATGGAACATTCAAGATGAAAAACTGAATCAATTACCGCATCAAATCTATTTCCGTGGAAGTACCGTCGACTGAATCACGCGTAACCCTGGTGTCTAATCTACCTTCTCCTTCACTTCACCCTCTTCTTAACCATTTCTTCTTTCAATTCTCAATTTCCCTTTCCAATTTCCCAATCACCAAACCCTATTCTTCAATCAACAACCATGGTTCCGCCGGCGACACCATCGCCGAACCCCCAAGAAACCCAACAATTCCTCAGCTCCGTCCTCTCCCAGCGCGGTCCATCCGCAGTACCATACTCCGAAGACACGAAATGGCTCATCCGTCAACACTTGATCTCTCTCCTAACAACTTTCCCTTCTCTTGAACCCAAAACCGCTACCTTCACTCACAACGATGGCCGCACCGTTAATCTCCTCCAAGCCGATGGAACCATACCCATGACCTATCAATCTGTTACCTACAACATCCCCGTTGTTATCTGGCTCATGGAATCTTACCCTCGTCACCCACCTTGTGTCTATGTTAACCCTACCAGAGACATGGTTATCAAACGCCCTCACCCTCATGTTAATCCTTCTGGCCTTGTTTCTGTTCCTTATTTGCATAATTGGATCTACCCTAGTTCCAATTTGGTTGATCTTGTTCTCTCTTTGAGTCTTATCTTTGGTCGCGAACCTCCTCTTTATTCCCAACGTAGAGCTAGTAATAACAACCCTAATCCCAATCCCAATCCCAATCCCAATCCCCATCCCCATCCTAACCCTAATCATAACCCTCATCCTAATTCAAGTTCTAATTTTGCAGCTGCTTCTTCATCTGGGTATCCTCATCCTGCCAGGAATAACTACCCTCCTTCGCCGTATTCGCCTTCTCCTTCTCCTCGGCCTCCTCATACCGAGGATCCTACTGAGGTTTTTAGGAGGAATGCTATTAACAAGCTTGTGGAGATGGTGCATAATGATGTTACATCATTGAGGAAGACTAGAGAAGCTGAAATGGAGGGTTTGTTTGGTTTGCAAGGGGTTTTGAAGCAGCGCGAGGAGGTTCTGGATAAAGGTGTGAAGGAAATGCGAGAGGAGATGGAGGGTTTGGAACAGCAACTTCAGATGGTTTTGATGAATACTGATGTTTTAGAGGGTTGGTTGAGGGATAATCAAGGGAAGAAGTTGGAGAGTTTAGAGAATGTTGAGGATGCTTTTGAGTGCGTGGATGTGCTTTCTAAACAGATGCTTGATTGTACTGCTGCTGATTTGGCTATTGAAGATACTCTTTATGCATTGGATAAGGGTGTTCAGGTTGGAGCTGTGCCGTTTGATCAGTACTTGAGGAGTGTGAGGGTGTTGTCGAGGGAACAATTCTTTCACCGGGCTACGGCTGCTAAAGTTAGAGCTGCTCAGTTGCAGGCTCAGGTTGCTAATATTGCTGCGAGGAGTCATCATTATGGTAGCTGAGGAGACAAGACTAGGTTTGTATCTGAGGGTTATGGAATCGTTCATCGTTAGTTCTATTTGGTACAGATTGCCATTTGTTTCTTGAGTTTTAAGTTGCTGCTTCTGTCCAATAGCATAAATTGGCAGCCCCTTATGCCTCGAACAACTTTGAGATTTTTATGGGCACGAGGCTGTACCGTTGTTTTTATACAGATTGAATGATATGATTTTCTCAAAATTGTGTTTTAAGGGATTGTTAGCTCAAGTTTTTCAGTGTTTAGAGGTATACTTGATATGGATCACTGGCTTGTCCTACGTTGTATTTTTTTAAAACAAACATTGGTTATATTGTGATAGGTATATATATATTTTTTGCATTGGGTTATGTCTTGGCTGTTTGAAATTATTTTGTGCTAACTGATTATCAAGACTGACTTTGTTTTCACGGTAAGAACTTCCTTGCGTTTACTTTTAAAATTTATCAGGGAGACGTATTTTCAAAGAATTGTATGCCCTAGTTTGTTTGTATTTTGTATTTGGGAAAGTATCTGTTATATGAGATCATGACTCTGAGAAGTAACGAGTCTATTGGTTAAATTAGCATGTTCAGCCGGTCTTTTACTGATGGTACTAGTTCTAGTGCCTCATTGTCTGTATGGTCTGTTAGTAATTGTTCTATTCAAAGTTCATGAGGAATCGTGAAGTGAGTATAGTCTAAGAAAGATGTTAAGAATTGTTTTTTCATATAAAACAAGTTCTCTGGAGATAGGGAATACACATGAAAATAGATATCCCATTGAAAAGGAACAAAAACAAACCATCAGTTTCCAGTACTACTACTAACAAGTGCTTCAATATAGTAGCCGTCCTTTTTTTCTTTATGCATTTGTCAAGGACTCCTTGAAGTCCTTCTTATGCATATATTGATGTATTGTGTATACATCTGATTCTTGACTGTGACCATTCCATTTAAACTTTCCCTTTTTGAGCTTGCACATACATGTCAATGATTGTCGTGTGAAATTAGTGATATGGAATATGACTTTTAGGTCATATAATACTAAGCACTTACTTGTAATGTAAAAACTTCAAAGCGAAATGAAAAAAATGAAGTTTCATCTTTTGTTATATGAAATGGATCATTCTTGTTGCACATGTATCATGTTATGAAAAGAAGAAACCACGCAGGCTTAACTTATATTGATTCTTTTATGTTTCAAAGGCATCAATATATTATATTAAGTTATGTCAACGAAAGCAGACTAGACTTTGATAGACCACAAGTATGATTACAAACCTTTTTTCATTAGAAGATGTGATTAATGTCTATACTATTATTCTATACAATCGCATAGGAGCATGTCTGTGATGGAAATATAACTTGTTTTGAATGTTTCAATTGGAGATGTAACATGTTGATGCGAATAAAAAATTTGGTCTCTAGATGGAGGTGATGGAGAATCTTAGTGCACTTGGCCATTAGGCTGCTGGAATGCAGATTTGCTACTTCAGTCTTCAGGGTTCATGATTTGTATACATGTTATTCTAGTTTAGACATTTTCAAGAACAGGGGATCTGGTTTTACTGTTTTTCAGAGATAAATAGGTATCATTTGGATGTAGAATTGTTAGTTTGGTTACATTTGTTTGTTGGATTATCATGATGTTGGATTGCTGCTGTACTGCTTGGTTGGCACAAATAAATGTGTTTTTCATCTGCAGAGCCAAAATACTTGTGCGAGTTAGATATTCTATAACTGCACAAAGAGGCTAGTTTAAGAACCATCTATTTCATAGTACATTTCCTCGTTGAAAATTTTCATTTCTCCGTCTCTGTTATTTGATAAATTCAAATGGAAAATCAGTGAAGGATTGTTTGTTTGTGTAGACTGATGTTATGATTCATAGAAGGTGCTATTTATTTACTACTTGTTTGGACCTGTGAGTCAACTTCATAGCTCTTAAATGATCATATCTAGAAACTCACTCTTGCATTCTCTCTACAGGCAGGTACAACCAAGCAATGTTATGTGTCTACAGCTCTTCTTCTATTGTTTGATTTTTCTTTGTATCTATGATGAAATATGGTGGATGCAGGAAAAATATGTAAATCGTTTTGACTCTTTTTTTTTCTAGTAATGATTTGCCAAATTGTTGTGCCTAAAATAATATAGTTCATGAAATTTCCCTTTTGCATGTGGCAATGCCAATACTTTGTCTGCGTCCCACCAATTTGGAACCTGGTTGGATGTTTCTAAGATGCTGCGAATAACACCGATTTTTTCTTGTCTGGATTGGTAAATCTATAGGGGTTGGTCTTTGAGAAAATAGTGGAGGGGGAAGTGTGTGAAAGAAGCTCTCATAAGTGAATGTCACATAGTTTCCTTGTTTCAATTGTTTCAAAAATAGAGTATGCTGTGTTAGAAATTAGAATACTCCTTCTAATTTAAAAAACAGAGTAATAACTAGTTTATAGTAGTTCAATATGTATTTTATAGTAGTATTTAATGAAATGTTTGTCACTTTTTTTTCTTCTCAAGTACTACTTTAGAACATAGACGTTTTGGTGACTTCGTGTATGTATATATCTTTATAGAAAAATGTTTTTTTCTAGAACCGTATATCACTATCAATACGATGAATAGTGAATGTGTAAGCATTTGGTGTAATAGAGTGTGTCACTTAGATAATTTATTTTAACCATTCATCTAACTCAAATACACTAAACTCATCAAAATTATTAAATAATAATAAAAGCAGTTATTTGTTTCAGAAAAAATGAGCAGAAAAGTGAAGAAAATCAAATTTGAACTCAAACTACATATCAATGTTCTTGTAGATACCAATTAACTTGCATTTGCACAGCATGCTTGTCACATATTTATTTGATAAAGATACCAGTTGTATAAGTAATTCTATAAAATGAAATAAAGAGTACAGTGGTAAAGTAGAAATGATAAATAGCTACATCTGTTTCCTAACAAAAGACAAATAATGAATCAAAATTACACAAAGGATATCATGGAAGGATCAATCAAGATCGGTCATAGTAATGAATAAAGAATCGAGAGCAAATATTTACATTTAAGTTGGTTCATATTAGAAACATCCCAAATACTAATCCAAAAGAAGCAAGTAATTAATTCTATATAGAATGCCATCTTCACCAGAAAATAAGATTAGATTGTTGAAACAAACATCTTCTCCATTCAATGATGTTGTAGATACTTTGAGTTGAAGATAATTGACTACCTGATGACAATAATGATAACAAAATTAGTGCAAGAGATCAATAAAATTAACCAAGATTGGTGATAAAGACTTACATTAGTTTTGATTAATCCTTGTCCTCTCAAATCATCTCAATGGACTAGTTTCTAATCAGTTGCCAGAAAGAACACTTCTTCCATTAATTTAGCATAACCACCGAAACATCGCAACCTTGTGTAAGTAGGATAACACATCGAACACTCGATTAGCTTGTAAAAACCATACATTGCATCCATATTGTCGTTAAAGTCAACCGTGTTTTTCATTAACTCAAGTTGAAGTCGAGCGATTTTTCTCTCGTGTTGTATTTTCGCGCGTTTCCAATTTGACGAATCCATCTTCACTTCTTGATCATTACCATTTGACGAATCCATCTTCATTTCTTGATGATTACGAAATCTTTCTTCTTCTTTACAACTCAGAAACTTGTTTTTCTTTGAAAATCTTTTGGTGCTAGCAATTCGAATTTAGAGGTTTATGTAGTTGACATTATTTATAGTATATAATAGCTTATACTAGTATATATACATGATTAGTTATTAAGATAGTTGAAAATAAATTTGTTTTTAAATAAGCTTCTTGATTCTTGAAAATCATTATATTTGAACTCAAATTCTCTCAAACACTATTAATAAAATTTAAATTCTCAAACACTATTTGTGTAAGTACCATCACTACTATTGAGAAAAATGCTGAGAAGAGTTGTTCAACAATCTCGCAAATTTCATCGTTCCATCGTCAATGGCTACTCATCAACCGCACCATGCCATTACTCTTCTTCTACAATCTCCATCGATCGTTCTTCCCTTCACAACCCACCTGGTAATAGCACTCTACTCTCTTCTTCATTTTCCCCCTTTTTCTCTTCTTCAATTTCTCACTTTTCGTCCTTCTCGCAGAACATTCTCACCAACCCACTTCCGATTCTGAACTCGTTAAGCACCTCAAAGGAATCATCAAGGTTCCTTTCACTTCTATTTTTCTTTTATAATTCAACTTATTACTCTGTTAAATACAACAATCACACCCTAATTTTATTCTCAACATCATAAAAATCGTGTCTTTTCCCCTTTTCCTAATTGGGTTACAAATATTTGATTTTTTTTTCTTTCATTTTTGCAATTCTCAGTTTCGTGGAGGTCCTATTTCATTAGGTGAGTATATGTCAGAAGTTTTGACAAATCCTAAAGCTGGATACTACATTAATCGAGATGTTTTTGGAGCTGAAGGTGATTTTATCACCTCTCCTGAAGTCAGCCAGATGTTTGGCGAGGTTAGCTAGCTTACCTCAATTCTTATCCAATGATTTAACTTTCATTAATCTGTGAACTGTGTTTGCAATTGTTCATCAAGCTTTTCAATCACTGATGGAATTTAATTTGTTGTTTTGTATGAACTTAGATGGTTGGTGTATGGGTGATGTGTCTGTGGGAGCAAATGGGCCGACCGGAAAAAGTAAATCTAGTTGAGCTGGGACCGGGACGTGGAACTCTTATGGCCGATCTTCTTCGTGTATGAATTGAAACCACTGCATCGATATCATTCACTACTTGAATTTCAGTTTCATTGTGATGACCTTTTTGTTTAGATTATTATTATTAAACATTTAAAAGGCGGCTTGTTATTATTATGGTTAAACGATGTTTTTTTAACTTGTTATAGGGTGCTTCAAAATTTAAGAACTTCACCGAGTCCTTACATGTACATCTGGTGGAGTGTAGTCCTGCTCTAAAAAATCTTCAGCACAAGAATTTGAAATGTGTTGATGAAGAGAATGCAGATGAAGATACAGATAAAAGAACTGTAAGCACTTTGGTTGGCACTCCTGTGTCATGGCATGCTACACTCGAGCAGGTTCCTTCAGGATGTATGTATTGTTTTTCCAATGAAAATAGGCTTTTCAACGTGAAATACAGTTTGACTTGTTATATAAACTATAACTCTGTTTTCTGTCATGCAGTAACATAAAATAACTTATTGTATGTACTATATTTGAATAATACTCTTCCCTCACCAAGTTACTCCTTTTCTTGTGTTCCAGCGCCAACAATTATCATCGCACATGAGTTCTTTGATGCCCTACCAGTCCATCAATTTCAGGTGATAGAATGCTTGTGCTATTAATCTCAATTAAAATCTAAAACCAAGGGTATTCATAAAATGGCAAAACTAAAGTATGTGAAATTTGAAATTTCTGCAAGATTTTTTATTTTGGTTGAGTCCACGGTGCCTCAACTGTTTTTCTTTTAGCATGCTTTCATCCTCTCCTGTCTTTCCATTTTTGCTGGTTATTGATATGTAACTTTACCTTCTGTCTTCATTTGCGTCAATCCACCTAGGAGGTTCTGCTCGACTAGTGCATTACAATGCTGGTCTGTCTTAACTACGTCTTTGCTCTTTCACTATTTTATTGTTAAGATGATGAATATGATGTAAGAGATGTTCGATGCTTCTTGCATGAATTGCTGTTTCTCATATTTAAATGATTCCAATAACTTCTTCTTTAAAGAGCTTCGGTCTGGCAAACAATCTTTATGTCCCTTGATATCCGTCAGAATAATTGCCAAATAGTTGAAAGGAAAACAGTTGAAATCTTGCTTCTCTATGAATTCCGACCTTTTTTTAATTGTAATTGGCATCAGAGTCTACGAAATATAGTTTATTTGTATTTTTGGTCTACAGAAAGCAACTCGTGGTTGGTGTGAGAAAATGGTTGATGTAGCAGACGATTCATCGTAAGTATTACAATATATTCTACTTGAGACTGTATTTCTGCTGGATTTAGTGTTCCGATACTTACATATTATATCTGATAGGTTACATTTTGTTCTATCTCCACATCCTACACCTGCAACTTTGTATCTGTTGAAGAGAGCCAAGTGGGCTGCAACTGAGGAGGTTGCAAAGCTCAATCAAATTGAAATTTGCCCCAAAGCTATGGATTTGACTCAGACCATCGTTGAAAGGATAAGTTCTGATGGTGGTGGAGCTTTAATCATTGACTATGGCTTAGATGGAGTAGTCTCAGATAGTCTCCAGGTCTAGCATCTTTCCCTTTTTATTCTTAATCATATTGCATTCTAGTTTATATCTTGCTCTGTATCCCAAGTTGAGTATCTTGTATCTCTTTGAATTAAGCAGGCAATACGGAAACACAAGTTTGTCAATCTTCTAGATGACCCTGGATCTGCTGATCTCAGTGCATACGTTGATTTTGATTCTATTAGACATTCTGCAGAGGAAGCCTCAGGTGCTTTTCCACACGCTGATAGTTGCGACGCATTTTTATGATTAGAATTAGATTACATAAGTATACATATATACATACATGCTCAACAACTAATGATTTGTTTCCATCTTATGGAAATATGTATGCAGAAGAAGTGTCGGTTCATGGTCCAATTACTCAATCTCAATTTCTTGGTGCCCTTGGAATAAACTTCCGTGTTGAATCCCTCCTTCAAAACTGTACAGAAGAGCAGGCTGAATCTTTGAGGACAGGATACTGGCGTCTTGTAGGTGACGGTGAAGCTCCGTTTTGGGAAGGAGATGAAGATAATGCCCCAATCGGTATGGGTAGTCGCTATAAGGCAATGGCTATAGTGAACAAGAACCAAGGTGCTCCAGTTCCTTTTCAGTAAAAGCCTAAAAATAGTTGGTTTTTGGTGCATGTAACATTATACGGTCCTCAATCAGCTGTTGAGAGCTGACAATTCTATTCCTACACTACTTGTTTTCTCTTTTTATTTAATTATTTTTTGAAATGTTTATTTAATAGCTTCTTGGCATGCTTTGTATTGGAAGAGTTGTAAGAGGCAACCATTTTTTGTTGTTGACAATAATGTAAGAGGCAATAATTTTAACTGCATTGTATTAATCATTGATATGAGGATATACATGTTGGAAGGAATTGGGTACATGTTATAACGAAAAGACAAACGGATTGATATGATATAACGAAAAAGGAATTGCATACACTCTTACTGTCTTAAAAAATATATTTTGAATTAAGGGTATGCCTAGTGTTTGACATGTCTGATATCTGTTTGTTTCCTGGTAGAGCTTTTCCTTTTCCAAATGTTGTTTTATATCCTTATGTTGATGAGTTGGATACAGAGTCTTCTGCTCTTGTTGGACCCATCTGAGGAAGATGTTTGTCCATTAAAGTCTGGTCTTGGTTATGCCAATCAGCTTGATTGGTAAGTGATCCCCTTGGTTTATATTCCTGGTGAGCGTATTGACTTGGTCCTTGCTCCTTCCTTCCTTGCTCATTTTCTTGTGTTGTTAATGTATCTAGATTTTGAGTCTGTTGCAGTTGTAGTTGACACTTAAGAATTTGAATTGTTTGGATTTAGTTGGAATCCTTTTGTTGCTTCTGATCTGACTGATTTAGGTGACTATGAAGTGTCGTCATCTTATTAAGTAAATCTTGATTATGTGCCTTAGTTGCATTCAGTTCCTGCTCTTGAATAACACAGAATATTGAATAAAGTCTTGATGTCTCTGAACTTGAGTAACCAGCTTTGTCATGATGCCTTTCTGTTGAACCTAGGTAGGTTTTTTATTAGGAGCTTGTGTGTCGTGGTCATGGTCATGAGGCTTATATTTTGCATTATAACCAATTTTACGGTCTCTATTCTTTCACAAAATAATCACGGGAATGCTTTGTGTTATTTGGCTGACTTGTCTTTAATATATTTGGTTAAAGATAAACAATTGACGGTCTGATTAGTCAAATTCTCCATATAAATTTCTGCATCGTGGAAAAGTTCAAGTATGTGGTAGATTAAGATCAATAATCCCCTTTATTGTCTTTAAATATCATTTTTGTCTTTGTTAATTCTTTTGTATGTTCTATTCTTTCTTGTATATTATTTGTCTGTACAAAGTGATATTAACCACAATGACCAAGAGTATTAGAGTTGACGATGACATTCAACATCTAAAACGGTTTATATCAGTTGAGTTAAGATATACAGACTCTTTTTTTTGCATTTTCTATTCTTAAAATTTTACCTATAATAAAATAATTTATCATGAAATCTTAAATCCCGCATTGGCATTGTATTTTCTATTCTAAACATTACTTGTAATGATTGCGGACTTTGTATTTTCTATTCTAAACATTATTGTGGACTTTGTATTTTCAATTCTAAACATTATATATATGATTAAACGGTTTATCTAGAAAATCTTAAATCATGCATTAACTACATATATAATTTAAAAAGAATTTAACTCGTTATGATTCTTTTAACCAGGATTTATTCCTCACATCATCATAGTAACAAATCAATTGTGTAGAATTGAGTTAAGACTCAACATTATAATTTTTTTAAAGTAAAAATTATGATCACCACTCAATATTAAAAATCATTCTCTTGACAGAGAAACACTACTTGTGTAGACCAAAAAATACTCTTGAGAGTCAAAATAACTAACTAAAGCTGACAGTTAAATTTTTTTTATGCAATTTCTATTCAAAGATTAATACACTTGAAAATCAAAACAACAGACCTACACAAAGGACAATTATTTTGCCAAAAGAAGAAAAGGTAAAATGCAGATCACACTTAGATCTCCATTTGCTTATGTTTTTCAAATATTCTGCAAATTAACCCAGTTATTAACCCTAGAGCTCACATTTTATAGATCAGTTATTAACCCAGCTCAATAAATTAGAATGGGATTGAAAACAACTCTTGCCCCATTTTATATTTTTCTGTATTTTTATTTTTTTCTTTCAATTTTCTAATGTTCTCCAGGGAAAAATGAGTCAGGTTAGATTAGCTTGGCTCACTCTGACTATGCTACAAATAAATATATTGTGGTATTGTGTTGTTTATTAACTCGCATACACAACCTTGTCATAGTTGACACAAAATCAATATATTAACATAAACTTCTCACACAAAACATGGATAAATAGTCTAAACAACAACTACCATAAACCTTCATCCAAATTAACAAGTAAGGTGCTCAAACATAGCTATGTTCATGGAATCATGTAAAAAAAACTTTTATAGTCAATTTATTGAATGAAACAAAGTAACCATTTGATTAACGAGCATTCAGGAACACAGATTCTTCAAGTTCTGATGTTCCTGTTTTTGTAGCTGGAGCCTGCCAAAAGAAATCAATCCATAATGTTATCACCAATGTGCAAGATCTTATGTTTTTGGTAAAGAATATCAATATGCAAATTCTGCACTGTACAAATCATGTCATATATAGTACACGGTTCTTTACTAAATAGGAATGAATTAAAAACCACTCTTTTGTACATGCTGAAATGAAGGCACACCATAAGAAAATCGATGACAGTGAACAATCCCATTTCTTATCAAATACAGAAAAGTTTTGTAGAAGTTTAGTATAAGTCCTTGGAAGAAGCAAGATAAGTACTAAATAATCAATTACATAACATAATCCCAGGAGACAAGCCAGCAAATAATAATTTAAAAGTACTGACTAAGCGGTTAAATCAGGTATAGCATAAAAAGGGAACCGGGATCATCGTGGTAAACTCGGTCATATAAAATGACCCAAATTTTGAAATGTCACCGGCTCCATCTGCCAAACCTTCCTAGTCCTAGTCCTAGTCCTAGATGCATTAGGTGTATAAATCATCATTATAAGTATCTTAACGAGACATGAGAGTCATATCTTGATGCAATACTAAATTGATCCCTATTCAATTGAATTTCTAGTGTGTCTATTAGGACATAAAAAATATTATCTTGAATCCCGATCCATTATAACAAATCACTGCCTAAACTTGGTTCAACAAACCACTATTTTTGTCAACTTTGAATAACCAACACATGACATTTGATATATGACTTGAATCTTGTATCAGCAATGTATCTAATATTAAAAAAAAAAACATGACTAACCTAAGAAAATTGAATGGTAAACCATGTAACAATCAATGATTAAAATGAGAAGGTACCTAAGAAAATCAATGGCCACTTCCGTGATCATCATGACCCTCCCAGGGATGCCTCCAGCCCTAAGGTAAAATCCAATAAATCTATCAAAAAACTGAAATAACATTATACACAATTATTTGCAATGAAAATTGTTGAGAGTGTTACCAGTACTACGGGAGCATCTTGCTTTGCCCTGTACATCACCCAAAACCTAGCAAAAACAATTGATTTAAATTAAAACATGAATATCTATGAATATCGAGAAATCGATTAACGAAATTGAGAAATTAGGGTAAGGGATGGAAAGAGAAGACGATGAACAGACCACATGACAGCGCACAAGCCTTTGCCGGTGACGGTGTGCCATCGCTTAGGTTGATGAATGGTTACACCTTTGTAGGTTGTACCGCCGTGGCCGTGTCCTCCTCCCATCTCTTCCGATGCTCGATTTCACTCTAACTCAAAATGCTGCTGGTTCTGATGTACCCACACCAGATCTCACCCTTAATATTAATTTACCTCGTCAAAAATAAATAATATACTTTCATTTATTTATTAAATAAGAAGTTCCAAATTTACCCTCTAAATTTTCTATTCTATGGAATTTTTATAGAGTTAATACCATTTTATCCTCTATATACAATTCTTTTTTATTTTGAATTATTTTAAATGTTATGTAGGCGAAGTTTTTATCCAAATAACTCAATATTTTAAATTAATTTTTAAAATAAATTATGTTTTAAATTTCCCCTCTCCAAAATACTCCATTTTCAGGATCAAATGTTGTTGTTAGATGAATTGACGACCGTGTACCTCATTTTTAAGAGAAGTCACCAATTAGATTGACGACTCCATATGGTATTATCAATTCAACTGGCACCAGCGTACAATTTTATAAAGGAGGTGTCAATCGATCTGGCACAGGTGTACAACTTTATAAAGGAGATGTCAATCGGTCTGACACCAGTGTACAAACAATTTTTTTAAAGATAAATAGTAAACATTAATATTTAATTAAAAAAACTTTTACATAAACCCTAATGAGTAGTTGGGATGTGTTGAAGGGACCATTGGTGTACGACCTGGAGATTGAAGCGTGGCATTAGTGTGAATGATTCGTTAGAGAAATGTTGAAATGATGTTTGTGGTGTTTGAAAGTCATATGATTGTTGTAATGTTTGTGTGTTTTAGCTAAGGTGTGATGTTTGGGCGTTTTGGCTATGGTATGATGTTTGAGCGTTTTGGCTATGGTATGAGGATAGGTTTATGTTATATGTTTCTTGGGTGTTTTGGGATGTTGTGTTTGGAGCATGTGCATTTTAGGTGTCTTGATAATAGTCATTTTGTTGGCAATGGTATGGAGGACGGTCTTGATATTGTGGTTGTGTTTCTGACATGTTTTAATTGTAGTTTTGTATGTTTGTGGGTTGGTAATTTTGTTGGGTAGTGGGTTGTGAGTAACATGTTTGATAAGTGGTTTGGCGTGTGTCCTATAGATATCTCTCTTCGGAGACAAATCCAGTTGCAATCGATATGTACCAAGTAATGTAAATATTAGTTGATATAGACGAGGTTAACATCACAGTGTAACGTAAGACATGGTCACGACGGTGCATCCATTTACGACACTCATATTTAGCAAAGTCCTTCCGATTGGCAAAGTTGAATTGTAGAAGAAAAAAATATTAGATCATAGAATGACTAATATTAAAAATAAATTATTTTGTTCAGTGGACATACATCTCCAGGTGTAAGGTGGTCTAATATATTGCAATATTAAATTATACAATGTCTAGGATATCTATTATAACTCATACCATGAGCTGACCATTTAAATCAAAAAAATTAAAATAAATTAATTAGAGAACTTAAACCCATGACTTTCTCATTTCTTGAGAGAAGTGTCTACCACTAGGCTAACTTGTATGTTATGATTAGTTTTGCTACCGAAAGGAATATATTATATAATGTTTTGTCATATTTCATAATTTTATTATATTTTTTGTTTAAATTATTTTATATTTAATAATAAATTATTTATTCTAAATTTAAATACATATTTTTAAATTTTTTTTATATCTTAACCACTTTTGAAATTATCTAAAAACAAGTAAAATTTTGCCAATATCGTGGCATTATGCGTGTTCATTTCTCACTGGAACAAGGTGTTTTAATTGTTAATGTTCACAAATTTAATATTTATAAATATATTTTCTTATTATTTTTTAATTTAAATATAAAACTAGTAGTATTATTTAAAAATATTGAACTTATAAATTAGAAATAATATTCCTTATAGATTATAAATAATATTCCTTATAGATAAAAAATAATATACCTTGAAATTCATATATTTAAACACATTTAATAACAAATTATAATTTAGAAATAATTCTCCATTAAACACATTTAATAACGTTTCTTTAAATTATAAATAGTTTAAAAATAACTTTCTCTTAAACACATTTAAATTAAAAGTAATTAGAAATATATTTAAAACACATTTAAATTCATATTCATATTTAAACACATTTAATAACTTTCATTCATTTTTTGGAATAACATATATTCATGTTTAAACAAAATTAATAACAAATTTGGGAGGCTTTAGGTGTTCGAACAATATCAGTTTTGTTAAAAACAATTCCGATGTCTTTAAGCTTATCATTTATTAGTGAAACTTTTTGTTAGATGTATTTTGTATGATGTCAAAACTATGATACTTTAGTGTTTATGTATATTAGACAGTATCCTCTGAGTATTAATATGCATATTAGCATTAGGAAGCATAACAACATTTTGAAATGAGTTATAAAAGGTTTCATGCATTAGAAATATATTTTTTTTGGGAAAAACAGTCTATGTGTCGACACATAGAAGATTTTTTTTACAGGTAGTCACATATGAGTTATAAGTCGACACATGTAAGTCATTTTTAAAGTCTGTAGCATTTGTTTAATGTGCCAATTGTATGTGTCGATACATGACTTACATAGGTCGACACATACAACGTATTTTTCCAAAAAATCATGACTTTTTCAAATCGTTTACATTCCTTTTTGCCTCCAACTTGCATACAGACAAATACTTCATGCATGCATAATTTCTATTGAGGTTCTAGAGTAAAACTACAAGAAACCGAGATTTCAAAAAGTACTCATCATCTTCAACCTACATTCTATGCATACACACAAACAAACTACACATAATCATTCTTTATTTGAGTGTCATCTAGAATTAGAGTCGATAACGTCAAATTTAGGTTGTTGAAATGTAAATTGGGTTGAGGTCTTTGAGGCTTTCAAATAGGAAAACCAAGTTGGGTTTTTTCAGCAATATCAATTAGGGATTTGAAGGTTTTGGATAAGATTACGTAATTTGTATCTGATCGAGTGAAGGCTTTGAAGAACAAAAGGTTCTTGCAAAGGAGTAGTGTAAGACGGTGGATCATATTGGTAAATTTTGGGTTACAATAATTCTGCAATTTGGATCTGATCGAGTGAAGGCTTTAAAGAACAAGAATTTCTTGCTAAGGGGTAGCGTGAGACAGTGGATCAAATTGGCATTATTGGGTTACTTGATCAATCTTAGATCAAGGGAAGAGAAAATGTTAGAACCAACATCAAATATAGGATTTGTAGGGTTGGATTGCTACATTTCTCTTGTATACTACTTTTTCAAAGTAAGGTTAATTTCATTTTCTCAATTCGAGTTCGAATTGAGAGCAAACGTACCCATAACGATGTTGATTGGGGAACTGCCTAAACAAATCCTTGTGTACTCTTTCTATCTATCTCTTTTATATCTTATTTGCAAATTGTTGAATTCATCAATTATGCAATCAATATGTTTGATTAATCCTTTTGAAAACCATTTGAAAAATGTTTTTTTGAGTTGATCACAATCTATTAGATTGTGGTTGGATTTGAATATCAACAAAATCATACAAAGTTCTAAATGAAATCGATTGCACACAAGGTGTTCGATAATTTGTCTCAATCATATTTTTTTTATGTATTTTATCATTGGGAATAGTTTCTACTTGTAGTATGGAATTCAATTGGTTGTGGTTGAAAGTTTGTTGATCAAATTTATGCTCTTTATCATACCTGGATTGTAATTACGCATATCTGAACTTTTCGATAGTGGTTCGATTTAGACGATTCGATCCAGGTCACTTCCGCTAGCCATAAATTTTTTAAAACAATTTTTTGTTAAAGCTTTTTTAACTTGAGATCTATTCACCCCCTATAGATCATTGCCTATAGTCTAACAAGTGGTATCACGAGCTCCCGTTAATTTTGTGCTTCAATATTCGCTTATTAGAAAATGACTATCGAACCTAAAAGGGCGTACAATAGAGCGTCCATTTTTACCAATGAAATTTATGGCTATTGGAAAACTTGTATGTGTATCCATACCAACTCAGTTGGTAAGGGTGTGTGGGACGTCATCATCGATGGTCCTAATCAAATTATAATGACCAATGGTGAAGGTGCCATCGTACCAAAGTCGGGAGATTAACGGAATGATAATGATAAGAAATTATGATCACATGATTGGAAGGCACAAAATATTCTCATATCCGTACTATGCGTTGATGAATACTATAGTGTTTCACATTGTGAAACCACCAAAGCTATGTAGGACGCATTAGAAGTTTCCCATGAGGGAACTAATGGAGTAAAACAAGATAGAATCAATACATTAAATCAAGAGTTTAAACTATTTCGCATGAAGCATGGTGAAACCATTTCCAACAAGCAAAAGAGGATCACACATCTTATAAATCGGTTGAATTCTCTAGGTAATCGTATTTCCAATGATATTGCTAATAATAAAGTTTTGAGGTGTCTTAATAGGGAATTACAACCCAAGGTCATCGCAATCAAAGAAGTGAATGATCTTAAAACACTTGATCTCCCAACTTTATTTGGCAAGCTAGAAGAACATGAGCAAGAACTCACTTTCTTGGAAAAACATGAAAAAGAGCATGAGAAGAAGATGAAGAAGGAGAAAGGTAAAAACAAGGAGGTGGAAAATAAGTTTATTGCTCTAAAGACTTCGATTTCAAAGTCCTCAACCAATGAGGTAAGTGATTGTGAAACAAGAGATAACGAGAATTCTGACGATGAAGAGATGGGGTTATTCGTCAAAAGGTACAATAAATACATATGGAAAATGGAGTTAAGCACTCCGACAAGAACCTAATCAAATATAGAAGGTTATCTAACTCCTCAAAGGAATATGAGAATAAGAAGGGTAAACTTAGAAGTTAATGCTAAAATTATGGAAAAGTCAGTAATTATAGGTCAAATTGTCCTATGATTAAGAAAGACAAAGAGAAAGGCCATCACAAGAATTTTAGCAAGTCTATAAGAGCCTATATTGCTTGGGAGAGTCAAAGTGATTCTTCAAGTGATGAAAGCTTAAGTTCAAGTGTCGAATCGACCAAGCTTTACTTCATGACCAACAAAAATAAGAAGAAGAAGGTAAGTCATTCTAAGCTTGAATATACTAATGAATTATCTTATTCTCAATTACAAAAAACTTTTGAAAATCTACATAAAGAAGTCGTAGACGCTTTTAAAAAGTTAGCTTCAAAGAAAAGAATATTTTCACATCTAGAAGCTAAAGTTTTAGAAACTGAAAAGAATATGGAAGCTCTTAAGAAATATATGGTAGATATTCTAAAAGATAAGAATGAGGATGAAGAACCTGCATGGTTCGGCTGTAAAACTTGTCACATTTGGCAAAAAAGATAAATACTCTTCAATCTAAATTGGACAAGGCTCTTGAACCTAAGTCACTTTTTATATTGATATTACTAAATATAAAATGTCTTCTTATAATCCTTATAGAAGGTATAACTTTGTTAAAAATGATCAAAATAGAAAAGGCCACTCTTCTCACATTTTTACTTGTCACTTTTGTTGCAATAAAGGTCATACCATTTTAAAATGCAAGTTTATGAGACTCTTTGTTCCTAAAGGTTTTTTTAATGGTTGCCCAAATGCAACCAAGGTTTCACTAATCCTCAAGGACCCAATGAAGATTGGGTACCAAGCACTTTTGTTGATCTTGTAGGATAAATGTCTTGGCTATATGAAAAGAGTATGGGATCTCGTTTATGGATGCTCAAGATATGTGACGGGTGACATCTCCCTATTTCATTGACTTTGTGGCAAGGAATAAGGGTTGTTTGACCAAGGAAATCAACAACTAATGTCATTAATCGGTAAAAGTTGTGTAGAATACATTTAATTTTTCCTATTCGAGAAATGTCAAAAAAGGAATTTCGTTTCATGATGCATGTTTATCTTCAAAAGACATACTCAAGTACATCGAATAAGGGATTGATCAACTCAAGATTATGAAACCTTAGGAGGAGCAAGATAACTATCATGATAAGGACAATAATGAAAATCCAACTCTAAAGGATGATCATCAAATCAACAACTTTCTTGGATACATTATTAATCACACTTTTGGGTACTTTGACAAAGAGAACAGTGGTAAGATCGTTGATGTCAAAAGGTTTTATGGCACATTTTGCATTTATTCCAACTTTAGTTTGAGAGTTCCTTGTGGAATTCATATGTATCCTTTGTCATTCATACAGTGAGATAATATTGTTTCAATTTTTGCTTTGTAAGTAAGTCATTTCTTTTACCTAATTATTCTTAAAAGGCATGTGATATACTTTATGTTTGATACATGTTATGAGTGATCATTTTTGAAAATTTCAATTGATAACCATGGTGTGTTTCAATTTATATGTTTTTAGTGACCTCATCTTAATATCTTCACATGTATTCTATATTGTTAATATTTTATGCTTGCTCCAATGATTTCAAGTTATTTCAAATGGATGTGAAAAATGCTTTTATTAATGGATATATTAATGAAGAAGTGTATGTTTCACAACTTCCCGGTTTTTTAAAATCATGAGTATCCTAATCATGTTTATAAACTAAAACTAGCTTTGTATGGTCTCAAACAAGCACCTAGGGCTTGGTATGGGCGACTTAGTAAGTTTTTAATCAATCAAGGATACTCTAGACGGAAGATAGATACTACATTTTTCATTAAGCATCCAGAAAACACACTCTTCTAGTTCAAGTTTATGTCGATGATATCATCTTTGGTTCCACTAACATGCAACTAGTTAAAGAGTTTTCTAAGCTAATGCAGGGTGAGTTTGAGATGAGTCTCACAAGGGAGTTAAATTACTTCCTTGGTATTCAAATCAATCAACTCAATGAAGGGACAATCATGTGTCAAAAAAATGTTATGATGAATTTCTAAAGAGATTTGGTATGGAAGATGCAAAATCGATTGACACTCCAATACCCACAAATGGAAACTTGGAAAAAGATGAAAATGGTAAGGATGTTGATGTCAAGAAGTATAAAGGTATGATTGGATCTCTTCTATATCTTACTGCATCTATGACATACATTATATTTAGTGTGTGTATGTGCGCTCGTTATCAATCAGCTCCGAAGGAATCACATTTAAAAGCCGTAAAACATATTCTTAGATACCTTTGTGGTATATCTAAATATGGGCTTTGGTATTCCAAGGGAATCGATTGTAATTTGGTTGGTTATACCAAATCTAATTTTACCGGTTACAAATCGGATAAGAAAAGTACTAATGGAACTTGTCACATGTTTTCAAACTCCTTAGTAAGTTGGCATAGCAAGAAACAAGTTTTTGGTGCTTTGTCAACTGCCAAGGCAGAATTTACGCATCAGGTAGTTGTTGTGCTTAAATTTTGTGGCTCAAACAACAACTACTTGATTTTGATATTAAAATATAATGTATTCATATTATGTGTAACAACACTAGTGCTATTAATCTAACCAAAAATCCAGTGTTACACTCTCGCACTAAACATATTGAGATATGTCACCACTTCCCACGTGACCATATTGAAAAAGGCGACGTCGTATTTGAGCATGTTGATAGCAAAAATAAACTTGTGGATATTTTACAAAACCTCTTGCAACTAGATCGTTTTTCAATATTCAAAAGGAATTGGGCATACTTGATATCTCAAATCTTGCCTAAGTATGATTTGTTGCATGCACTTTATATGCTTTTGCTCTAACTTTCCTTGGAAGTTCAATCACATATAAGCGCATCCGTCATCAATTCATACGAGAGATAATATTGTTCCATTTTCATATTTGAAAGCAAACTTTTACTTTTGCATGTTGTATATGTTCCAAATGTTGGATATGCTTGATGTGTGAACTAATTCTAGAATGTTCACTTCCAAAAAATTCAATTGATGTACTTTAATTTATATGCTTTCAATGACTTCATGATATTTTTCTTCCATACTTGAAACATGTTCTTGGTGTATAAGCTTGGTATCTATTATTAGTTCTTGTATGGTATATGTGAGATTGTTGTTTATCTATTATGGCGTGAAATATGTTTGAACATGCTATAATGTAAATGAAATTCTTGTAGTGTGTCATTTTTATGATAATATTTTTGTTTTTGGTTTGTGTGGTGATAAATCTATATATTCACCTTGTTATAACATATATGAGTGCAGCATTCGGGAGCACCATAAATATATGTCATGTAAACATGTCTCTTTTGAAGCAACCCAAGAGTTTTTGATTGCATTTTATCCTTCATCTTTCATGTTTATTATATATGTTATTTTGCATGAATTGTGGCAACCATGTTATATTGTTGCTTTAAATGCTTTTATTTATGTTTAGGCATTTTCAATATCTACATCATTCTATGTGAGAATTGTTCTATTGATGATCTTATCTTTACAAACGTCTTTGTGTGTTATATTGGTATATGTGTGATATATGATACTTCTCATGGATTGCTTTATCTCCTTTTGATATTGTTAAAGGGGGGAGAAGGCATCTGCAAGACGAAGTTGGGATGCATACATTCAAGGGGAGCCTTCATAAAGACATGAAACAAATCGTCTCAAGTTTTTCCATCATCAAAAAGGGGGAGTATGTGAGTTCAACTTTCTGTTAGATGTATTTTATATGGTGTCAAAACTAGGATACTTTAGCGTTTATTTATATTGGACAATATCCTTCGAGTCTTAATGTGCATCTTAGTATTAGGAAGTATAAAAACATTTTGAAATGAGTTAGAAAAGGTTTCATGCCTTAAAACAATTTTTATGGGAAAAACAGTCCATGTGTCGACACATACGTGTTATAGGTCAACACATAGAAGAAATATTTTTCTACATGTCGGCACATGTAAGTCATTTTTAAATCCTATAGCCTTTATTTGATGTGTCAACTGTATGTGTAGACACATGACCTATACATGTCAACTCATGACCTATATAGGTCGACACATGCATCGAACAGGTCGACACATGACTTACATATGTCGACACATGCAACGTGTTTTCCAAAAACTCACAACTTTTTCAAATCTTTTACATTCCTTTTTGCCTCCAACTTTCATACATATAAATACTTCATGCATGCATCATAGCGAGATTCTAAAGTAAACCTACATGAAACCGGGATTTCAAAAAGTTCTCATCATCTTCAACCTACATTCTATGCATACACATAGTCATTCTTTGTTTAGGTGCCATCTAGAATTAGAGTTGATAACGTTCAATTTAGGTTGTTGAATTGTAAATTGGGTTGATATCTTTGAAGGTTTCAAATAAGAAAACCAAGTTGGGGTTTTCCTTCAAGATCAATTAGGGATTTGAAGATTTTGGACAAGATTATGCAATTTGTATTTGATCGAGTGAATGCTTTGAAGAACAAAAGGTTCTTGCAAAGGATTAGTGTGAGATGGTGGATCATATTGGTAAATCTTGGGATACAACAATTAGTAATTTGGATCCGATCGAGTTAAGGCTTTGAAGAACATGAATTTCCTGTAAAGGAGTAACGTGAGACTCTGGATCAAATTGGCATTGTTGGGTTACTTGATGAAGCTCAGATTAAGGAAAGAGAAAGTGTTAGAATCAACATCAAACATATGAGTTATAGGGTTGGATTTCTACATTTCTATTGTATACTACTTTTGCAAAGTAAGGTTGATTTCATTATCTCAGTTCGAGTTCGAATTGAGGGCAGACGTACCCCTAACGAGGTCAGTTGGGGAATTGCCTAAACAAATCCTTGTGTACTATTGTCGCATCTCGAGAAATACGATTTCTCACGATGGCCGCAAAAAAAATGTCCGAGCAGAGTCGCCATCGAACTTTATTTATTTCAATGAAGGAATAGGAAAATATCGATAAAACCTTTTTTTTAAAAGAATAATGGTTGTCGCAACCATATATGGGTTCGGGAGTAGATTATGCAAGGGGAAGGTATTAGCACCCCTTATATCTGTAATACTCAGCGGAAACCTTTTAGTCTAATTTACGATTTGAATGTTAGCTAAATGCTTTTTGTTTTCTTCGAGTGAATAAAGGATTAAAAAGATAAATGAATGAAAACCTCAGAAGGGGGAAAATGGAGGTTTTTTATTAGTGTTCTCGCCAATTTGTTGGTGTCTTTTAATGAATAACTATTTAGGTCGAGTTCTAAAGGGTAAACATTGACTTGTCTACTCTCGGAGGAGGCTTAAGCACTAATTTGTTATGAGTGTTAGAAGGGATTGAACAATGTTCTTTATGTATAGAGTTTTGATCACACGAGGTGAAAAGTTGGATTAATATGTTGGATGTTTTGTTTAATTAATTTCAATCGCACAGGGCGAGAAAAAAAGATAGATTTGATGTGTCGAGATATTTTTTTGGATGACGATTACTCAGATAGTCTAGTAAGGTAACTCGTATCTAAATAGTCGAGGAGAGGAATCGAAAGCTCTAGACCATCTCCCTTTTTATCCTTAATTATAAAAAGGTTTGATAACAGTTAAGATATTTTAAATGGATGATGAATACTCGAATGGTCGAGTAAGGCAACTCGTATCCAAATATTCAGGAAAGGGAATAGAAGGTTCTATACCGCTTTCTTTTTCATCTAACTGATTATGAAAATAGCTTTATGTATGGTTGATATTTTAGATAAACGAAAAATGGCGAATGACTGAGTAAGGCAACTCATATCCAAGTATTTGAGGAGTGAAATCGAAGGCTCTAGACCATCTCTCTTTTTCGTTTAGTTTATTATGAAAATGATTTGATTTACTCGGTTTAAAAGTTTTTAAAAGAAATGACAATTGTTGGAATAATCGAGTAAGGGAAATTATATTCAAATAATCAAGGAGAGGAGTTAAAGGCTCGAAACCATCCCCTTTTTCATTTCTAAATCAGGTTCACGTATAATTAGAGTGTTTTAGTTTTGATTTAGTAAAATACTCGACGTTGAATCGAGGTTTGAATTTACGTTCGAGATGAATTGGATTATATTTGGTGAATTATTCGCCTAATTAATTAATTAAAATCAAATAGGTCTCGTTGTAAGAATCTGAAGAGTAAGCTAGTGAGGTTGATGGCGATGCTAAAAGCGATCAACTTACAAAGGTGTTGAAATTGACTCGACATTGAATCAAGAATCATTTGATTTTTAATGGTTTAACATGGTTTTGAATCAATAATGAAATTGGATGGGTTTGAAATGATTTTGAAAATTTTACTTGATATTGATCAAGCATTTTTGATTTTAGTATTTTTGAAAGATTAATTTTAATAGTCATTTTGTCTTTTGGGTTAACAATTATGCATCAACTAAAAATACAATAAAATAAACTAAAAAATAAAGTAATAAAAAGGTGAAAAAAATAATAAAAGGGAGGGGCACACTATTAACACAAGAGGTAAAAAAACTAAATGAAAAAAAAGAACAAAAATAAATAGATAAAGCAATAAGAAGAAAATAATAAATAAAAAAATATACAAAAGACAAAAACAAACTAAAAATTTAAGGTGTAGTTAGAAAAATGCCCTAGACCCAAAGGAGGGGAACCCACATGGATATATTGAGCAATTAAGGGGTGTGGGGAGACTTCATCTTTCCCAACCTCATATTTGATTACTAATCTCGTAACAACAAAAATGAAAGAAAATGGGTTACAATGAAAACGTAAAAACACCATAACTTTCTCAATTTTTCATCAAATTAAGTAAATAAATAATGAAAATTTATCTACTCGATTTCACGGATACAATGGTATATTCAAAATCAGGAAATAAATAACAAAAAAATTCGTAAATAAACAAAATGCAGCAGCATATATTTGTTTGATTTGACCATTTTATTCATCCTCGTGACAAATAAACTATGGATTCATGCTCGGGATGATGTTGGGAAGTTATTGGATACATTATTTATGTAAAACAAACATCAATTTTCATTTGACCATTTTTATTCATGGAGGTTCAAGAACACTTTAAACTCTTGATTTTGAAATCAATTGAGTTTCTATGCAAAATTGTGATGATTAAGGTACTAAATAAAGAAAGAAAGAATAAAAATACAATAGAATTAAATAAAGAACAAGCATAAAAGCCTACCTATTCAATAAAAAAAGAAATGACTTGAAAGAAAATAAAGAGAAAAATGAAGAGAGCTTTGACTTAGTTTTTGTGAATGATTGGTGGTGAGATTTGTGAATGAGAATTATTTTATTTATAGGCTATAAAAATGGTAGTTTAGGGATTATGCAAAGAGTGTGAGTGTCTTCTAGAAACTTATTTAATTAAATAGTAAATAATTATGTAATATATGTATGAAATAATTATGTAATAAATGAGAGATATTTTGGGCTTTCTAAAAATATTGATATTTTTATTATGCATGCAAATTATTAATAAAATTCAAATGGATATTTTTATGATACATCAAATGATCATGAATTTATTTTTCAAAATGCATAACGAAAAAAATGCAATTTTAGTCAATTTCTTCAACATGTAAAATATTGAATTTATATTGACTTTTTTTTACTATATATGCATATATGCATAATTATGGTGATTTTATTTGATGATAAAAATGCATATGGCTAAAAATGCAAAACTGGACAAATGGATTTGCATGAGATGAATTTAAAATGCCCGGACAAAATTGAGGTATGACAGCTACCCCTATTTAATTACCTTAAACCAGAAGGTATGAATGACAACAGTCTTTGTACATTCATGGTGGAAGATAATTAAATACGAAAAGACCCCTAATTTTGTCCTTCGAGATACAGAGTTGAAATACAAAAAGAAAATGCATTGAGATATGTAGTGAGATAGTCACTAGACTCTTTGATAATCGACAAAGTAGTTTCTTTTATGAAACAATCAAGACTCTTTGATAATCGACAAAATAGTATCTTTTATGATATAGTCAAGACTTTCCAAAGATGGAATGAAATCTCGATCGTATCTAAGATTCTCCAAGGATACTAGACAAAATAAAAGCTTATGAGACTCCATGAGGATCAACGAAGCAATATCTTATATGATATAATTGAAGTATTCTAATAATGTAATGATACCTCAATCGTATCTAAGATTCTCCGAGGATACTAGAGCAGTATCTCAAACAAAAGTCAATGAGATTATTTGAATCCACAAAGCACTATCTTATATGATATAATCGAGATATTCCAATAATGGAATGATACCTCAATCGTATATGAGATTCTCCGAGGATACTAGAGCATTGTCTCAAACAATAAATGAGATTCTCTGAATCAACGAAGCAGTATCTCAAACAACATATGAGATTCCCCGAATCAACGAAGCATTATCTTACGTGATATGATCAAGATATTCCAATAAGGGGAATGATACCTCAATCGTATCTAAGACTCTTCGAGGATACTTAGAGCAATATCTCAAGCAACAAATGAGATTCTTCGAATCAACGAAGCAATATCTCAAACAATAGATGATATTCTCCGAATTGACGAAGTAGTATCTCAAATGTTCATCTATTGAGGGAAATAGTTCAAAAAAGACTCCCTTTGGAGTAGATTTACTGGAAAAGCTCTACAGGGGAAAAGCTCATAAGAGAAACTTTAAGGTAATCTCTGCTTGGAGAGCAACAAAGCAAAGAAGAAGAGGAACATCATTATCGACCATAAAGTCGAAGAATGACTTACTGGGAAATAATTCCACGAGCACATGCAGGTGTCATACCCCAATTTTGTCCGGGCATATTTAAATTTTTTAAAAATTGATTTCATTTTTAATTTGCATCATATGCACAACATGACATGCATTCCATCATGAATAATAACTAAAATATCAGTCAGAATAAATTTATTGAAAATACAGACAAATCAGTTGAATCTTTCCTCAAGTATGGACAAAAATCAGTAGATAAAAAGTTTCGAAACTAAAATTGCCGACGCCAGTATTATTAATCTGCAGTTCATGTAGTTTAACCTGGTGTGCTCGTTGTATTTTTCAGCATCTGTTTCAGTTGCATTTTGACCCGTCTGAGCCTTTTAACCGGTGAAAATTTATTTCAAAATTTAAAGAAATGCTGTATTTTTTCAATAAGTGTATTTTATGCTGATCATTTTAGTGCATCCGATTTAATTTTTTGAGCAAATTTTCGCCCGATATTTATTCAGTTTTAGCCATTTTTAATTTTGTTCTTTCGCCAAAATATTCAGAAAAAATAAATAGAATTTCATGTCCTTGTTTTATTTTTATCATACTTATTTTTGAAGTTGGAATTTTTTATTTGATTCAATTGATTTAAATTGTTTTAAATAAATTAAATCATCTAGAAAGGACATTTTAGGCATTTGAAATTATTCAATCATTTGTGTTTCTTTATGTGTTTCTTTGAGTTAACCATGATCATTGGATCAGAGTTAATCAATGATCAACATTTGTAATCCTTGTCCATTCCAATTTGGCCAATTAAAATTAAGCTTCAAATAATTATTAGAAAAAATAAGAATAACAAAAATATCTTCTCATTTTTCCTATTAGAAGTGGTTGTGTATTATTTGACAAAAATAGAGAGCTCCAACGGCTCTCTCAATAGCCAATAGTGGGGACAGCTGGGCATGTTTAACGGTAAAATAAAAATAAAAAGGACACCAAGGACACAAATAAAAGAAGACAACACATCTCTTCCTCACAAGGACACACTCACCAAAAACGGTGCTCCATCTCCTCTCATTATGAACTTTTTCTCTCAATACAGAGAGGTTGCTTTGGATTCCACACCGTAACATCTCATTCTCATTCAAAGCTCACTGCTCACTATTCATCGTCACCCTCACCCAACCCACTGAATCTTCATCGACTAAAACTACCTCAGCTTCTCCTTCAAACACCTACTTTACCGTGCTTCACTCCACCGTCTTCCATCAACCAAAGAACCACTTCTACACACACCACCACTTCATAACCATACCTTCTCAGTCGATGACATTCTATACAACCACCACCCTTACAAACTCCACACTCCCTTCCTCATTTCCATTCACAACCGCATCACCACTCATAACCTAACAGCTTCGACAACCACCTAATCCGTCTCCTCCCCCCTAATGGCCGTCCACACCGTCGAACAACAATATCACTATCGACGAGCTCCCTCCACGAAACCTCATCCGCCGGAAACCCCCTTCCTTCGCCTCACAACAAACCGTTGGCTGTCCGACAAAATACACAACCAAACAACAAGAAACCTTATTCACAGTCATGACGGAATCGCCGAGACCGTTGCGTCTTACCGGAATGGAACTCCGACACGGCGACAATCGGCGACAGTAGAACCGCTTTTGTGGTGAAGTTGTGGATCGATGTACGGTGTGAGCTTGGCGGCACGAGGATCTGAAACGGAAATGCATGATGAATCGATTGCGAGAAGGTGAAGAAAATGAGACTGAAAGAGTGAAGGATTGAAGATTTCGAAGTTTTTTTTTGAAGAAACTGCAGAATCTCAGTACGGTAAATTTTTATAGCATTCTGAGTTGGTTAGAATTTAGGTTGAAATTCACAATGAACTTCCTCTTAAATTTGATAGTTAGTTAGGAATTATCATTCAAATGAAATTGGAATTCATATCAAATATCTGAAATTTACTATAAATCATTAAGTTGCATTTAGTTAGTTCTGTTTGTATTTGTTAGTAATTATGTTAGACTTTTTTTAACTGATGTTGATTCTGTTAATTTCTTCCTAATTCAAAATGAATTATCTATTTGTCAGTAACCTCAATTAGATGTTAGAGTTGTTAGTTGGGTATGATTCCATCGAAATATGCTTGAAGTTTTTTTTTCAATTCTGTTGAATCTAGTTAATATTAATTAAATATTATGCTCATAGGTTCTAAAATTGAATAACCGTTAGATGTAATTTTAAAAAACCTGCTATTTGACCTTGTAATGGCAATAGACCATCCATTTGGTTTTGAAATGATATGATTTGCAAGGTTAGATTAATTATCATTTACTAGTTTCTACTTATTTTGAATTCACTTGCTGCTACTTCTGTTACAGACTTATGCTACAAATATTGTCTCTATTAATGACCATATGCTACAAATATTGTCTCTATTAATGACCACACACATTATGCTTATAATGTTAGCAGCTATTGACAATCAATTATATTATATTCTTTTTTTTAATCAAATTCTTTTTATTTACGGATTCGGCAATGTCATGCCGGTATACCACCAAAATTGTAATATATCAATAGAATGTTTTCACCGTATTTTGATTTTTTTGCGAGTGACATAAATCGTGTTGTCATTTCGCACAAACCGGTTTGAACACATTACCACCAATTCAATTCAACCTTTTTTTTTAAAATCGACATCGTCACCTACTTCTTTCTCTTTTAATTATAATTAACTAATTAATTAAATTTTGTTTAATTAGTTAATTACGATTAGTCAATTTCAATTACCTTGATTATTTGATTCGATTAAATAACTTTGATAATTAATCTTAATTAACTTCAATTAATCAATTTAATCAAGCTTTAATCAATTAATTTTGTTGATAAAAAATTGACCAACTTATTTCATCATCATTTTTCACTATCACTTCATAATATAAACTCAATTCCAAGCCATTTCATCATCGATTCAAAATCATGTTTAAACCATTAAAATCACACATTTCTTGATTTAATATCAAACCCATTTTCCATATTTTTGTAAGTCGATTGCTTTTAAGCATCGCCATCAACCTCACATAACTTACTCTTGGGCTTTCTTACAAATGAGACCTATTCGATTTTATCGAGTAGAAGAACAATACACTAAATAGAATTTATTTCATTCATACACACAAATTTAGAACCTCGATCCAACATCGAGTATTTTTTATCCAAATCAAATTAAAATACCCAATCACAATCAAATACCATTTCATTTTGGAAATGAAAAGGGGGGTGACTTTGAGTTTTCAACTCCTCTCCTCGATTATTTGAATACGAATTTTCTTACTCGGTTAGTCAAATGGTCGTCATTTCTAATCCACTTAAGCACAGACAAATCAAATCCTTTTATAATAAGAAACGAAAAGGGAGATGACTTTGAGTCTTCAAATTTTCTCCTCGACTATTTGAATACAAGTTCTCTTACTTGGTTAGTCAAATAATTGTCGTTCCTCTACCAACTTCCAAACTCCGATTAAATCGAAATATTTTCACAATAAGCTAAATGAAAAGGGAGTTGGCTTTGAGTTTTCAATTTCACTCCTCAATTGTTTGAATACGAGTTCTCTTACTCGGTCGGTCGAACAATTGTCATTTTTTACCAATTCATACTATAAGTCAGATCATTCCCAATCAAAACTATACGAAAAAATAGATGGTCTTGAGTTTTCAATTCCTCTCCTCAAATGCCTGGATATGAGTTGTTTTACTCAGTCATTCGAGTATTTGTCGTTCATAATAAAATACGTCAATCTTATACAACCTTATTTTCATAAATACTCATATGAAACAGAGAGTGGTTTAGAGTCTTCTATTCCCTTTTCTGATTATTAGGATACGAGTTTGTCTTACTCAAAACGTAAATTCAAACTAAAAGGTTACCGTTGAGTACAACGGACGCAAGGTGTTAATACATTCCTCTTGTGTAATCCACTCCCGAACCCGAATATGGTTGCGACGACCACTATTCCATTATTCTATTTCCTAAAGGTTTTATCGATATTTTCCTATCCCTTCATTGGGATGAATAAAGTTCGGTGGCGACTCTATTCGAACATAAATTTTTCCGCGACCATCGCGAGGGGTCGTATTTTTCGAGATGCGACAGCAGGGTAATAACTCTATCAACTTAAATGAAAAATGTATGAGATACATATGATTTATCCTGGATCCTGGATTATGTTATGTTTGATATTTTGTCTGACATGGGTGGAAATACCATGCATGGAGTGATGCATGAGATGTATGCAAGTATGCAATTGCTGGGGATTTTTAGATGTGCATGTAAGAATGCGAATAATTTTTTGGGTTCATTTTTGATGATACTCTCCATTTCAGAGGGAGTGTTGTTCTTGTATGTTGATGATTGATAGGATTATGTTTGATGAATTTTCCTATTTTGGCAGGAAAATTATGCATGAATTGATGCATGCGATGCATGTGGGAATGCAACTGGGTACTTGGATTTTTTTTTGTAGGGCTTTATTTTGTTTCCAATGAGATTGTTGGGGAATATCATCATCAAAGGATTGATGGAAGATAATGAATGTCAACATCAAAGGGTTGATGGAAAAGAATTTGTCATCGTCAAAGGGTTGACGGGAAGGATCAAATATAGAATATCATCATCAAAGGGTTGATGGAGAGGTATTTTTCATTGTCAAAGGGTTGCCGGGAATAACTTCACTAAGGAGTGATGTCGTCAAAGGGTTGATAGAAAATAATTAAAGACTGTCATCACCAAAGGGTTAGTGGAAAAGAATTTGTCATCGTCAAAGGGTTGATGGAAATAACTTCATTAAGGAGTGACATCATCAAAGGGTTGACGGAAAGGATTAAGGAATGTCATGACCAAAGGGTTAATGGAAAACAATTTGGCATCGTCAAAGGATTGACAGAAAGAAAATTCACTATGGAATGACATCATCAAGGGGTTGATGGAAAAGAATTATATATGTAATGTCATCATCAAATGGTTGATGGAAAGAACTAAAGAATGTCATCACCAAATGGTTGGTGGAAAAGAATTTGTCATCGTCAAAGGGTTAACGGAAAGAATTTCACTAAGGTCGGAGATCGTCAAAGGATTGATGGAAAAGAATTAAAGATTGTCATCACCAAAGGGTTTGCGGAAAAGAATTTGTCATCGTCAAAGGGTTAACGGGAATATATTCACTAAGGAGTGATATCATCAAATGGTTGACGGAAAGAATCTATCATCGTCAAAGGATTGATGGAAAAGAAAAATATAGAATATCATCATTAAAGGGTTGGTGGAAAGGAATTATTATGTTATGTATGCATATGGTGCATGTGGTAATGCAAGAGGGTTATTGTATGCAGTGTATGTGCATGTGGTTTGGCAGGAAAGTTATGCGTGTTTATTGTATGCAGTGCATGTGGTAATGCAAGAGGGTTATTGGTTTTTTTGGACTGGTCTCCCTTTTTCGAAGGTGAGACTTTTTGGGTACCAATGTTGATTGGATTTGAGATTATGAAGATGCCAATAAAGTGGAATTTCAGTGGTTGCTAATATGGATTGGACTTTGGTTTTGGAGATGCCAATAGGGATTGGATTTTGTTTTTTTTTTTGTAATTGCCAATATGAATTGGACTTTTGGTTGGTGAAAGGTTTTGACTTCCCGACACTCGGTACCCGACGATGCGATGATCAGAAGATAAATGTAGATGCTCTTGGTGCCCCAAGTTTGTTCTGTTGCTGATAGGCTGCGTGTTTGTTCCTGAGGGAATCTCAACTTCTTTGCCTAATATGCCCTGATGGACTGTAAATTATTTAATGAGCATAGAAACGTAATCAACGCATGATGATTATGCTCTTGCTCTTCCCCAAGGCTCTTTGTAACTCGTCTGCCCTAGCCTGTAGGGTCTTTGAAGGAATTTTTCCTTTGAAAGGAAACCCTATGAATGGTTATACCATGGTCTGAACCAAATTTTTCCCAGTAGTTTTCCCCTGATTGAGCCTTTGAAGGATTTTCCCCAGATTGACTGAGTATGTTGAAATGATTTGCCTCACTGATCAACTGATGCTTGGAGATTTGTTTCAGCCTGACTAATTCTTAGGTCCACATAGTCATCGAATGATATGCCCCTTATCCATAGGGTTATGAGATGGACTTGATTCGGGTAAGCACCAACGAATGTTCAAGTTCCTCTCTAATTGCTCTTGGTTGAGATTTCCCTGATGTCAAGTACTGACTTGCAGTTTAAAATTGTTCTTTTAGAAATGGTAATTTTAATGCGATACTCATGCAAGTTTTGAAAAGAATCATTATTGAAATGATGTGGTAGTGTGTGACGAATGGACCATTAGTCCAAATGAAATATTGATCTAGAATTGTGAAAGATACATCAAGGAGATTATACCAAAGTAGAAGATTACCAAATCTTTTTAGGAGTCAGTTTATGCAAAATTGATGTAGTATACCTAGGCATGGCAACGAGGCTGGTATGGGGCGGTTTTTACATCCCCCAAACCCAAAACCGAATCCAAAATAATCCTCATTCCCCGCCCCAATCCCTATCGGGAATGAAAAATTAAAACCCAAATTCGTCCCAAACGGGTTCGGGTTGGGTTCAGGTATCCCCGTCCCGCCATTATCTATTTAATAAAATCAATTTTTTAATAAAAATAAATTATTTTTCCAAAATCAAATTACATTACAAATAATAAAATAAAAAAATCTCAAAAAATTTCATGCATACATTTCGAATATTCTAAATAATATATGCAAATAAAAAATATCAAAATGTTAACCTTATATTAAATATTCTAAATTATTAAAACTAAAATAGTAAAATAAATAATAAAGTAAACAAGATGGGCCTGGGGTGGGATACTAGTATCCCCATTACCCTACCCGATCCCATATTTTATAATCTGGGAAAACCTAAACCCAAACCCAGTTAAAACAGGTTTTCTCCGTCAAATTCGGGGCGAGGTCGGGTGGGTATCCGCAGGCATGGGTTATGTTGCCATGCCTAAGTATGCCTTTAGAATAAACCCTACTTCAATTAGGTCTTTTAAGGGTTGTAATGTGTCCTGGTTCGCAGTTTGTGAAACAAAGGATATAAGGCTCAAATTTTGTTTTAACCCACATCTTCTTCATGATGATCTCCAATCCTATGTTCAGTTAATTCAACACAGACATTCAACTTCTAAGAGAGTTTGAAGGTGTAAGGATAAAGATGATGATTCAAGATCTATTGAAATGATAGTCACTTTATTTTGCTTTTCATGGATGTTGGTGACCCTTTGATTCTTGATATGGTGGTCACTGAATCTTGTTTTGCTTTTACTGAGGATTTTCATGATCTCTTTTGATTTTTGTCTCGATCCCTAACTTTTTCCTGGACCATTTTTTGAAGCTTTAGTCCATCGGGGTTGCCCTATTTTTTGCCTAAGTCTCCTATTTGGGGTGTTCTACTTAGCGGTCTTTCTTTTTTTGTTTTTGATTTTGCTTAAGGGTTGTAACTTCCAAGTCATTGGTCATTGAAGAACAACCGACATAACTTTTTGATTTTTCATGGTTCCTTCGACACCTAAGGTTATGTACGAAGAATGCCATGTGGTTGATCTCCACATGGGATGTTTCATCTTGTAATTCAAGTGCGTAGTAAGATTAACTTAACACTACCCCGCCTCAGGTTAAATGTAAGGGTTTTTAGATCCGAAAGAAGCTCATACTTCTAGGCTCGAAGTGGTTAATTGGGGATTAACTCCTTATATCTCTAGTATTTGAGGATTTGAAACAATGCATGTACATCATCAGTAGGCTTTTATCTGAAAGCATACTGTTAGCAATTATGAGTATTTTGTTTTTGTCATCCTTTCTTCAATCTTCGCTAAAACAACAATTTGATAAGTGAATGGGAGAAATATTTTTTATTTTTGATATAAATGGAAAATATGAGTGAACACGAAAGGATTCATTCAAAACATGCATGATCATTTCATTAATATTACCATTAAAGGAAAACAATAATACTTAAAAGAAAATAAGTGTTCAACATGCAAAGAAAATACAAATGAAAATGTTGAAAGAGCCAAATGATTGCCAATGCAGAGGAAACTCTCTTGTGATTGGTTCACTACTGGGCTAGCCTTCTTCAGAGTGGAGTTCGTTTTACTCATTGAGACCGGTATGATAATCATCTTCAGATTTATTCTCGGAAATATCTTCCATAGCATGGACTAATGGACCAACATAACTAGGTGAAAGAGCATTGTTGATTTGAAGGCCTTTAGGCACAAATGAGAACATCTTGGAGTCAAGCAGAGTATGTACCTTGCTCTTGAGCACCTTACAGTCTTCAGTTGAATGCCCATGTTCCCCAGCATGGAAGTCACATCGAGCATTGGCATCAAAACCTGGTGGATATGGAGGAATGACTGGATTTAGCTCCTTTGGCACCATCAATCCCTTCTTTATCAAATATGGAAGTACTTGACTGTATGGCATTGGAAGTGGATCAATATGCCTCTTTGGCTTTCCCTGGCCTTTGCCGAGCGTATTGACGCTACTGATGTGGAATATATCATTGATACTGAGGAGGTCCTCGAATTGTAGGAAGACAATTCAGGCCAAGGCCTCCAAGAAGGCAACTTGACCCTCTACCAGTACCTTATAGCCAAATATTCCCATATTTGCAAAAGGAGGGTCTTCTGACATTGAGGGAGCTGAAACCGGTTGTTTTTCCATATCCACCAGGATATGATGCTAACGCCCATTGTGAATTTCACATGGGAGCGCCCGACCATACCCTGGAGAATTGTTTTGCATTCCAAAATAGGGTGCAAGACCTGATTGAAGCAAAAGTTGTTACCTTCACTCCAAGACGCCCGAACGTGAACACTAATCCCATGCCAACACATGGAGATGCTTCCGTCAGTGCCATTGAGGAAAGTGATCAGGAAGAACTGATTCTTAAGGTTGAAGAGATTCAAACCCCTATCACCAGGATAGGGGCACAACTGCTAAAAAGTGGTCTAGTCCCAGAGGAGCTAGTCAATGATGAGAATGATAAAGGGTTGAGGAATTTTATACAACAAATGCTGGATCAAGGCGAGTTACAGATAAATCGTCGTGTCAAGAACAAGGGAGAAGAGGAGATAGCTATCGTGGTGGACATCCTCTATGATGAGGTTAACGTGGACATCCCTTTTGATGAGGTTAATGTGGACATCCCTTACGATGAGGTTAATGTGGAAATCCCTATAAACCCATTGGTGATAGAGTTTCCAGCACCGTTTGCATATAAAGATGAGAAGGCGGTACCATGGATATATCAGCCCAGAGCTTTTAACCAAGGGCAGGAAGACCGACCCGTGGTAATCAATGAACCAAACGTCACCTCAATTGTGGGGCCAGCTGGAATGACAAGTAGTGGCCGATTGTTCGCACCAAGGGCTGTTGATGCTTCTACAAAAGCCAAAGGGAGAGAAATTGCTACTCCTGTCCAAATCCCTGTCCCCAATCAAGCAATGCAAGACTTGCACCTATCTCCTAAAGCCGCAGTCACTCGCGAGGAGGCCGAGGAATTTCTAAGGATAATCAAGAAAAGTGATTATAAAGTGGTGGACCAACTGAATCAAACACCTTAAAAAATCTCCATGTTATCTCTGTTGCTCAACTCAGAAGCACACAGGAATTCGTTATTGAAAGTGTTAAGCGCAACACATATCACGAAAGACATAACGATAGAACAATTTGATAATGTGATAACGTGCATAACCACTGGAAATTTTTTGGGGTTTAACGATGATGAACTGCCAGTTGAAGGAAAGAACCATAACAAGGCCCTACATATCTCCTTGAAATGCATAGACACTATACTATCAAGGGTACTAGTAGACACAGGTTCCTCACTGAATGTCATGCCAAAAACCACTTTGATAAAGCTGCCGATGGAGGGGATGAATATGAAGCCCAGTACCATAATTGTAAAAGCATTTGATGGCTCAAGACGAGCAGTGATAGGAGAGGTTAACCTACCAATCAAAATAGGCCCAACCTTTTTCAATATCACATTCCAGGTTATGGACATACATCCCGGCTATAGTTGCTTACTTGGGAGACCATGGATCCACTCTGCAGGCGCCGTCACCTCCACTCTACACCAAAAGCTAAAATTCATTACAAATGACAAGATGATTGTGATTGGAGGGGAGGAGGATATCTTGGTTAGCCACTTAACATCTTTCCGATATATTGAGGTGGATGGCGAGATAACCGAGACACCATTCCAGTCCTTGGAAGTGGTAAATATGATGGCTGTCCAACAGACATTGGAGACTCCGAAGACATGACCGTCCATGGCCTCGTGGCAAGGAGCTAAGGCTGTGATGGAAAGTGAAAATGCTCAAGACTGGGTCAAAGTGGTGGAAGTGAACCAGAAGCGAGACAAGTTTGGGTTAGGGTATGACCCATCGTCAGTTGAAGCCGATAACCAACATGATAAAGAGCAGATTCCTCCTGTAGAGGAGACATTCACTAGTGCTGGCCACATTTTTGGCAACCAGGTGGCAATGATCAATGTTGAAGATCACAAGGAGGGGGTGTCTAGCTGGATACGACAAGCCGCGCCTAATGAAGAACTGACAAACTGGAAAGCTGTGGAAGTCCCTCAATTTTTTCAAAAGTAATTTTATTATTTTAGACAAAACCCTGTGCTCTGCCCAAGGCACAGTGGCGTGTTGTAGGGCCTCCTTTATCTTTTTTAAGAGTTTTTATATCAATAATAAATGGAGATTTGCATTCAAATTTTTGTTCCTTTCCTTTCGTTTTTTTGTTACAAAAAATGGCATCAATTTTTAATGCACGCACTTTCTAAATAAACTGCATAAATCATAACATGCAGAGACACCACCGAGACCATTGATAACGACACTGCTAGGGTCTGGCATGACTTTGATTGTCCAATCTACCAAGCTGAAGAGGAAGTGGGGGAAGATTGCGAACTCCCTGAAGAATTGGCCAGATTACTCAGACAAGAAGAGAAGGTCATTCAACCACACCAGGAGGACGTTGAAATTATCAACCTGGGATCAGAAGAAGACAAAAGAGAAGTAAGGGTAGGCGCTGCACTTCAAGATGTAGTGAAGACTAGATTGGTAGAGCTCCTCCACGAATATGCTGATGTGTTTGCATGGTCATACCAAGATATGCCCGGATTAGACACTGATATCGTAACCCACAAGCTTCCCCTTAAAGAAGAATGCTCTGCCGTCAAACAGAAGCTAAGAAGAACTCGACCGGATATGGCTCTCAAAAACAGAGAAGAGGTGAGAAAGCAGTTTGACGTTGGTTTCCTGGAAGTCTCTAAGTACCCACAATGGGTTGCCAACATTGTACCGGTACCAAAGAAAGATGGGAAGGTTCGCATGTGCGTAGATTACCGAGACTTAAATAGAGCTAGTCCCAAAGACGATTTCCCATTACCTCACATCGACGTATTGGTAGATAACACAACTCAGTTCTCTGTATTTTCCTTCATGGATGGCTTCTCTGGATACAACCAAATTAAAATGGGTCCCGAGGACATGGAGAAGACCACGTTCATTACCCCTTGGGGCACCTTTTGTTACAAGGTAATGCCGTTTGGATTAAAGAACGCTGGGGCAACGTATCAACGCGCTATGGTGACTCTCTTTCATGACATGATTCATAAGAGATCAAGGTGTATGTTGACGACATGATTGCCAAATCCCAGACAGAAGAGGAACATATCACTAATCTGGAGAAACTGTTTGCTCGTTTGAGGAAGTTTAGGTTGAGACTTAATCCTAACAAATGCACATTTGGGGTTCGATCTGGGAAGCTTTTAGGTTTTATTGTAAGCCAAAAGGGAATTGAAGTAGATCCCGACAAAGTTCGAGCCATTCAGAACATGCCTGCACCAAGGACTGAGAAGGAAGTCCGTGGTTTCTTGGGAAGACTGAATTACATTGCCCGGTTTATCTCTCATCTTACCGCCACGTGTAAACCGATATTCAAGCTTCTAAGGAAGAATTAAGGCGTGGAGTGGAATGATGACTGCCAAATAGCCTTCGACAAAATCAAGGAATACTTACAAGAGTCGCCGATCCTGATGCCCCCTGCAGAAGGGAGACCCCTCATCATGTACTTAACAGTGCTCGACGAGTCCATGGGTTGTGTATTGGGACAACAAGATGAGACTGGTAGAAAAGAGCATGCCATATATTATCTGAGCAAGAAGTTTAATGATTGCGAGACCAGATATTCCTTACTCGAGAAGATTTGTTGTGCACTCGCATGGGCCGCTAAACGTCTCAGATAGTACATGCTGACTCACACGACTTGGTTGGTTTCTAAAATGGATCCCATCAAGTACATATTCGAGAAACCAGCTCTTACCGGTAGGATTTCCCGATGGCAGATGTTGTTATCAGAGTACGATATTCAATATGTTGCACAAAAGGCAATCAAAGGAAGCATACTAGCAGACCATCTTACCCACCAACCGTTAGAGGATTACCAGCCTTTGAAGTTTGACTTCCTAGATGAGGACATCATGGTCGTCAAGGATGATGAAGACTCCGATCAAACGGAGGATCTTGAGCCAAAAGCAGGTTGGACTCTCATGTTCGACGGCGCCTCAAATGCAATAGGCCATGGAATTGGGGCAGTGTTGATGTCTCCCAAGAATTTCCATCTACCATTCACTGCAAAGCTCTGTTTTACCTGCACAAATAACATGGCTGAGTATGAAGCTTGCATATTAGGGTTGGAAGAGGCTATTGAGTTAAAGATCAAGGTGCTAGAAGTATTCGGGGATTCCGCCCTAGTGATACATCAGATCAGAGGTGATTGGGAAACAAGACATGCCAACCTAATTCCCTATCGGGATTACGTGCTGAAGTTACTCCCAAAATTTGACAAAATCACTTTTTCTCATATTCCTCGAGAAGAGAATCAGATGGCAGATGCTTTAGCAACCTTGGCTTCCATGTACAAGTTGATATGGCCCAACCATCAGCCTCACATTGAAATTAGGCGTTTTGATGAACCCGCGCATTGCTTGACGACAGCAGAAAAGCCAGATGGTAAACCCTGGTTCTTTGACATCAAACGATATCTAGAGAAGCAGGAATACCCGGCAGAGGCCTCTAGCCTTGACAAAAGGACCCTCCGGAGGCTGGCATCGAAGTTCCTCTTGAATGGGGAGGTATTGTACAAGCAGAATTATGACATGGTTTTGTTGAGGTGTGTGGACGAACGCGAAGCTAATCAACTTATGAAGGACATAAACGAAGGGTCTTTCGGCACACACGCAAATGGGCACTCCATGGCGAAGAAAATCCTGAGGGCAGGTTACTACTGGTTAACGATGGAAGCCGACTGTTATCATTACACCAGAGTTTGCCATAAATGCCAAATCTATGATGACAAAATACATGTACCACCTACCCCGCTGAATGTTATAGCATCACCTTGGCCTTTCTGTATGTGGGGCATCGACATGATCGGGATGATAGAACCCAAAGCATATAATGGGCATAGGTTTATCTTGGTGGCCATAGACTACTTTACCAAATGGGTGGAAGCCGCATCTTATGCGAATGTCACAAAGCACTTAGTCGCCCGTTTCTTAAAGAACCACATCATATGCCGATATGGGGTTCCCAACAAAATCATCACTGATAACGGGTCCAATCTCAACAACAAGACCATGAAGGAGTTATGCATAACGTTCAAAATCGAGCATCATAACTCGTCACCATATCGACCTAAGATGAATGGGGTTGTTGAAGCTGCGAACAAAAATATCAAGAAGATCATCCAGAAGATGGTAGTCACGTATAAGGATTGGCATGAGATGCTACCTTTTGCTTTACATGGTTATCGTACGTCAGTACGAACTTCAACAGGGGCAACCCCGTACTCCTTAGTATACGGCATGGAAGCAGTTCTTCCCATAGAAGTGGAGATTCCCTCGATGAGAGTCTTAATGGAGGCTAAGTTAGACGAGGCAAAATGGGTTCAATCAAGGTACGACGAGCTCAACCTTATTGAGGAGAAACGCTTGAAAGCGTTAGGTCACGGTCAACTTTATCAGAGGCGTCTTAAGAAGGCATTCGACAAGAAAGTTCGTCCCAGGGTGTTCCAAGAGGGCGATTTGGTGCTGAAGAAAATCTTGCCCATTCACAAGGACTCTAGGGGGAAGTGGACACCAAATTATGAAGGTCCATTTTTGGTGGTTAGAGCCTTTTTTGGAGGCGCTCTAATCCTAGCGACTATGGATGGTGATGAACTACCACTTCCTACCAATGCTGATGCTGTTAAAAAGTACTTTGCCTAGAAAAGTGGAATGATAAAAAGCCGCTAAATCGAAAACCTGAAAAAGGCGATTTAGGCAAAAATGGCTATCCTGGTGGATCGAAAACCCGAAAGGGCGATCCAGGCAAAAATTAGGGATAAAAAAAAAATTTGACCCGCTGAGTTGAAAACCCGAAAGGGAGGCTTAGGCAAAAATGGGTATCCCGGTGGATCGAAAACCCGAAAGGGCGATCCAGGCAAAAGTTAGGGATTAATTCCAAGGCAAAGAACTGTACTTTCAGACATCTAGCATCTCCCTCGAAGACAAAAGAATCAATCTACCCGACTTTTTTCAAAGGCGAGGTGCTCGGATTATCAAAGACATAAGGATCATAGCAGTGTGGAGACTCAATAGGAACTCAGTTTTATTGCCACTTTGTTTCTACACACAACAATTACCTCATTAAGGAATTGCATCTTTATGTACAATCGCCCATTCAAGGGTCAAATTAATAAGAGAGAAATTTTCTCGACAAAAGTTGTGCCCAAATTATTTTGCATTTTATCTGTTTGTTTGCAAAGCACCTTTATTTTTGATAAACATCACTCTTAAAGATTTTGGAGAAAATAAAAACACATAATTAAATGAAGTAATAAAACTTCTTTTGAAATGTTGCAATGATAAACCTCTTGGTCTCCAAGTTTGCTCTTGTTTTTCATAGAGGTGTAGGACTGTGTGCAGGAACCTATGTCCATCCCAATTGCTAATCAACACCTCTCAAAGATATACTCATGGTATAGCCAAACCGGGGCAGGTCTCTAATGCATTTCCAGCAGAAACATTAAATTGTAGTTGGAGTATCGCGTGTTGAGAAGTCTGAACCCTTCAGTGGTTTGAGGCACCCCGGATATATTCCCAAAATCACCCAGTGGGGCATCAAATTTTGATCTCCATCATAACAAAAGTCCACACCGCTGGCACCATCACCTAAAGCAAAAACGCCCTAACCAGGGCAAATCCCAATTATCCATTCGCATACCCGCATGCATCACATGCGCCATGTGCATCAATTACATACATAATTTTCCTACCAAATAGGAAGATTCACCATTAAGAAATCATATCAATCATTGGCATCCATATGCATAACCTTATACGATTCGCATTCCTATATGCGTAGTTAAATATCCCCAGCAAATGCATAATGCATACACCTCAGGCATCCTCCCATGCATAGAATTTCCACCCCAAAGCGGAACATTATACAAAAAATCAAACATAATATGATAAGGATCCAAGGTCATTCATGTCTATCCTAGATTTTCCTCATTTCCCAAATAAAAGTTATTACCCTACGTACGCTCATGGAATCATTTCCTGGCCAGTCATTTCTCTCAAATTCATGGTTGATAGTGATATTCCTAGCATTTTCTTTGCTACCATTGCTCCCCAAGCAGAGGTTACCATAAAAGTCTCTTGTGAGTTTCTTTCTTGCAGGGCTTCTTCATCAGATTTCCTCCAAAAGGAATCTTTTCTAAAAATATCCCCCAACAGACATTCATTCCTTGAGATATTACTTCATTTATATGGAGAATCTCATTTTCGTTACTATTTGAGATGTTGTCTCATCAATATGAGGAGTCTCATTCCATTTTTTCTTTTGAGATACTGCTCTAGTATCCTCGAAGAGTCTTATATTCAATTAAGGTATCATTCCCTTGTTCGGAATATCTTAATTCTATCATATGAGATGCTGCTTCGACTCGATACAGAGAATCTCATCTTTTGCTGTTTGAGATGCTGTCTCATCAATATGAGGAGTCTCATTCCAGTTTTCTTTTGAGATACTACTCTAGTATCCTCGAAGAGTCTTAGATTCAATTAAGGTATCATTCCCTTGTTCGGAATATCTTAATTCTATCATATGAGATGCTGCTTCGACTCGATACAGAGAATCTCATATTTTGCTGTTTGAGATGCTGTCTCATCAATATGAGGAGTCTCATTCCATATTTTCTTTTGAGATACTGCTCTAGTATCCTCGAAGAGTCTTAGATTCAATTAAGGTATCATTCCCTTGTTCGAAATATCTTAATTCTATCATATGAGATGCTGCTTCGACTCGATACAAAGAATCTCATCTTTTGCTGTTTGAGATACTGCCTCATCAATATGAGGAGTCTCATTCCAGTTTTTCTTTTGAGATACTGCTCTAGTGTCCTCGAAGAGTCTTAGATTCAATTAAGGTATCATTCCCTTGTTCGGAATGTCTTAATTCTATCATATGAGATGCTGCTTCGACTCGATATAGAGAATCTCATCTTTTGCTGTTTGAGATGTTGTCTCATCAATATGAGGAGTCTCATTCCAGTTTTTCTTTTGAGATACTGCTCTAGTATCCTCGAAGAGTCTTAGATTCAATTAAGGTATCATTCCCTTGTTCGGAATATCTTAATTCTATCATATGAGATGCTGCTTCGACTCAATACAGAGAATCTCATTTTTGCTGTTTGGGATGCTGCTTCATCAATATGAAGAGTCTCATTCCATATTTTCTTTTGAGATACTGCTCTAGTATCCTCGAAGAGTCTTAGATTCAATTAAGGTATCATTCCTTTGTTTGGAATATCTTAATTCTATCAGATAAGATGCTGCTTCGACTCGATACAGAGAGTCTCGTTTTGCTGTTTGGGATGCTGCTTCATCAACATGAAGAGTCTCATTCATTTTTAGAAACATTGTTCTGCTTATTACCAGACAGTCTTGGATACAGTTGGGACATCATTCCTTTAATGGGATACCTCGATTGTAATTATCCAAGATACTGTGCTGACAATTCCTTTTCTTACTGTATTTCTCATCGCATTTTCTTTTTGCATTATTCTTTCTGCATTCTTCCATGCATTTCAAAGGACAAAATTCGGGTATTTTCGTATTTAATTATCTTCCGCCATGAATGTACGAAGACTACTGTCATTCTTACCTTCTAGTTCAAGTTAATTAAATAGGGGTGTAGCACCTCAAATTTGCACCTATCATTATACATACCATTTCATATTAGGTCATAGCATATCATGATCCATTGCATAGCATTTGCATTGTCCTCAGTTGCCTCAAGAGCAAGCAAAGCAAGAATTAGGTCAAACTGATCAGGAGATCAGTCAACCAATCAAGCAAGGGTGTTTCTCAAGGAATCAAAGCCCTAGGGTTTGTCCAACAAGTTCACATGACTTGGAGGACCATTTGAAATGTTCAAGTCAAGGGTTGAAGGCTCAAAGGTCATCAGTTCATACACAGACAATCAGAAACCCTAGACAGTCAACAGTCAGTCAAAGCAGTGGATGGTGGCCATTCTTGTGGAATTTGGGCACCATGATCAATAATCAAGAGTCCATACAACTTGGGACATCATTTGAAGTCAAGGTCTCAAGGAATTAGGGTTTGGAATTCATCAGTCAATGTACAGACAGTCAGAAACCCTAGAAAGTCAAAGTTGGTCAACTGTGGTTGATTTTATGGTTTTGATGGAGGGAAATGGTTTGAGAGAGCTTATTCATGTCCTAATAGGCCTCATATGTCATGGCAATCAACATCATTGAAGAATTTGAAGCCAATCAGAAAATTTCCAAAAATAGAAAGTGGACCTGTAATTTCAACTGCCAAAAATAGAAACTTCTTGATCCTCAACTTGCATCATGATACAAGCTTCAAATGAATTTTTGCCCAACATGAAAGTTGAAGGTCTTGTTCTCCCATTTTCAAAAAGTCCAAGAACTCTCAAATCCCATGTGTGGTTGTCAAGATATGATCAATTCAATTTCAGAAATTTGTGAACTTCAAATGGCCATATCTCTCAAACCATAAGGCCAAATTTGGTGGGGTTTTTTCCTACAAACCAAATTTTTCATCCTCTTTCCAAAAATATAAATTTCATGTCCTAAAACCTTGCCAATCAAAATGGCATTTTTTGACCTATTCCATTAAAAATCAAAGTTTGACCAAACTTTGACTTTTTGATTCTTTGATCTTTTCTCCATTTGGCCAATTGGAAATGCTTGGAAACATCATTTGTGACTTGCCTAGAGCTTAAAATCATGTTCATTTCACCATTATGCCACAATTATGGACCAAAATGCAAAATTGACAAAATGTGCAATTGGCTTCACATGAGTAAAACAAAGATAGCATTTCACAAGCAGATGCAAAACAGCAATTATTTGGTCATTTGCTACCAGTTCAAGGCCCAGCTCGTGGCAAGATTGCACCTCCACTTACACTTATGCAAAGATTAGCAAATTTGCAATGGGTGCTCAAAAGATAAAACCAATTTAGCATTTCATTAGTAGATGTTAAACAGCACATATAAGGGCATTTTTCTGCTCAATTGAACCCTAGCCACAACCTGAAAAACGACAGAAAAACTTCATCCTCTCCTCTCTTGCATTTTTGCATATTGGCAATTTCTGTTCCAAAACTTCAAAGGCCACGATTTCTTTTCTTTGTTCCATGATCTAGCCACTAATTGGAAGCTGTTTGCACCATCAAATCACTGCTGTAACCTCTTCATCGTGCCCTGTTTTCAAAGCATTCTCCCATGGCAGCTTGGAACTGGATTCGAACCAAGCGAGTTTGAGCACAACTTCTTCAAGGATACACCATTGGGACCAAAAACCTCCATCTGTTCAAGCTCAGATCATCCAAACAAGCACTGCTTCTTCCATTGCTTCAAAAACAAGTAAAATCTCGACTCCCTCTTTTCTCAAAACCATGCTATGTTTAGGGTAGATTCTTGTTTGCTGAACATGTTGCAACTTATATCATGTTAAATGGTTGGATATGCTGAGAGAAAATTGAATTTCATCTTCTGTGTTCATGATAACTTTTGTTCGATTTGCCTTGATGGAGTTGTTTTAAGGAAATGGGGTGCTGTATTCTTGTTGTTTAATGTTGGCTGATGCTATTGGCATACTCGATTTTGACTTCTGGGCACTTTGGATTTTTGAGTTCATGAACATGAAATATGCACTGTTGTATTGAACCCTAACTCTGTCCAGAAAAACTCCCATGGTCATGTTTGTTTTGCTGTTAGTTGATGTTGTTTCATGGCCACGATTATTTGTTAATGTTGTTGTTCATGTTGATGATTGACTGATGAATGTTGGAGATGATGAATTACATGTTGTTCATGTTAAACTCTACTCTGCCCAGAAACCCTCATGATTATGTTTGTTCTGTTGTTCTCAAATGTTGTATGAGAATAGTGTTCCATGGCCGTGTTTGATTATTGTTGCTGTTTACCTGGTGATGTTTTGATCGATAACATGAAAATAAATGCTGAAACCATGCTGTTAAACCCTAGGGTTTTTGAAAACCCAGAACTTTGAAATCCATTGGCCGGTTACTGTTTCATTGGCTGAGGGCCAATCAAAACATTTCATTTCGCAGGGCCAAAACGCACAGCTTTAGTTAGTGAGCACCGAATTACAAAAATGCCATCGGTTGACCATGTTTGACTCCATACCATGCTATGTGTTTCATACTTCATTCAATTATTTCACTCAACTTCAAAAATCCATTTCTTTTTCAATTTTCATCCAAAAATCATGCAATTTTTTCCATCATGTCCATGAGAGTGTCTAGTATTTGATTTTGATTTTTAATTAATTTTCCATTGGCTGGATTTTAATTGATAATTATTTTCTTGACATGTATGCATAAATGATACCTTGTGCCATTCCTATTGTTAAATACTCATGTTGTATCCAATGAGCTTGAAACTTTTTGTGATGAAACTAGACACATTGACCTTTGTTTCCATGTAGAGTTTATACATTTCTTATTTGTGGTTTGCTAGTTGTGATTTTTTGAAGTAGGGTGTGACAATTTGTGTCACACCAATGATATGCAAATGTATGATTTTTGTTCACATGTCTCCTGGCCTCCAAATGACCCCAAATTTTGTGTGAATGATCTCTTACATGTCTAGTTTGTGTATGAATTTTCCTGGAATTAATCATGCTGTTTTCCATTTATTTGAAAATTTTCTTCCATGCCTAGCCAATGGTTGACTTTATGTGATACATGTTGCCAAATTATTTGGGAAATTCTCATACCATATTGTATGATCATGAAATTTCATATGTGATAACTAGACATCTTAAGCTTTGCATTGGTGTTAATTTCATTCATTTCTCATCTGTTTTCAAATTGATATGATTTTTTGAAGTTGACCCATGTTTGTTGACTTTCATTGTGCTTACTTGAAATTATGTTGACTTCATGATTTTCATTGACTGCCTTCCTCTCATCCAAATGCCATGAAATTTGATATGCTTGCCATGCTAGATGTTAGGATTGAATGTGATTTATTTGATGATTTTTGAGAATGTTTGGATTGACTTTTGATGCAAGTCATTCTGTTGACTTCTTTGTGCTTTCATTTGCCTTACTTTGACTTCAAATGTTCATGAAATGATAATAATGCATGATTTGAATGTGGGCCCAATTGAGATAGCTTCTTAAATGTTTGACCTTGACTTTGGTTGACTTTTCTTTGCTGTTTTGACTTTTTTCTTTCATCCTTGACCCTAGGCTAGTCCTAGTGGTCTTTTGAGCTTACAATTGAGTTCCTGTTTCAGGTTAAGCACCAATACCTCAAGGATCATTCAAACTTGTTTGAACTTAATTGTTTTATCATATGCTAACCTTTGTTTTGTAGGTTTGACTCATGTGTTTGAGTCTTGCTTTGCACAGTTGACCATCTGTGTTGACTGCTTACCAATTCCTTTTGATTTAAACTTTTGAACTGTTTGCTGATTGTTTTGACTTTTTCAGGTACCTTAGTTGCTTAAGTTCTCTGAACTTGCTTGCTTTGCTATTTAGCAATTGCTTTTGAGGTATAATCTCTTTTACTTCATGTAGTCTGGAGACCCGGTCTGTTATTTGACCGGGCAAACTGTCTGAAGTCCTCCTTAAGAGGCCATGCTTGTGTGTGTTTAAAATTGTCCCAAGCAGGAAAAGTCCTTCAAGTAAGGCAATTGGTGGAAGTTAGGGATATGCAATCTATCCCCCACTACTCTTGTTGTGTCATCCCTCTGCTCACACTGCTGTGTGTTGATGCATTGGGATACAAACCCAAGATCTTGTACAAAGTGTACAGTGTCAGAGTCTTCGAGTATAGAAGGGTTCCCACTTTCTGGACCCATGCTCATTTGTCTATTAGCTCTCCCTGGCCAGGGATAAGAGCTGTGAGGTCTCATCCTCACTTCATCCTTTCATCTGCTTCACCTTAGCCTCTCAATGGCAAGGTTAAGAGCACACTTACCATATTCCAGTTGGCCCTAGTGCCTAACCCTTGTGTGAGCCTCTTGTATGCATATAGAGTGTGCTTCCTGTGATTGTCTGTTTGCTTTGCCTCTTTAGGTGTAGCTTGGACTTGCCCTTGTGCAAGGTAGGTTGTGCTTGACTTGCTTCCTGTGCAAGTCAGGTCTGTGTGGCTTACTCCCTGTGTGAGCCATGCTTAGAACTGTTTTGCCGAACTACGGCAACTCTGATTCTCATGTTCAGGTGAGATACGTAGGCACGAGACGCGATGTCTTGCCGAGTTTGACTAACAACTAACAGCTAATCCTTGTTTGCTTCCGCCCTCGTTGCGATCCTTTCTCTCGCCCTCGTTGCGATCGAGCCTTTTCCTTTCTCTCGCCCTCGTTGCGATCGAGCCTTTTCCTTTCTCTCGCCCTCGTTGCGATCGAGCCTTTTCCTTTCTCTCGCCCTCGTTGCGATCGAGCCTTTTCCTTTCTCTCGCCCTCGTTGCGATCGAGCCTTTTCCTTTCTCTCGCCCTCGTTGTGATCGAGACCTTTGTCCCTCCGTAGCCGAACTACGGCAACTCTGATTCTCATGTTCAGATGAGATACGTAGGCACGAGACGCGATGTCTTGCCGAGTTTGACTAACAACTAACAGCTAATCCTTGTTTGCTTCCGCCCTCGTTGCGATCCTTTCTCTCGCCCTCGTTGCGATCGAGCCTTTTCCTTTCTCTCGCCCTCGTTGCGATCGAGCCTTTTCCTTTCTCTCGCCCTCGTTGCGATCGAGCCTTTTCCTTTCTCTCGCCCTCGTTGCGATCGAGCCTTTTCCTTTCTCTCGCCCTCGTTGCGATCGAGCCTTTTCCTTTCTCTCGCCCTCGTTGCGATCGAGCCTTTTCCTTTCTCTCGCCCTCGTTGCGATCGAGCCTTTTCCTTTCTCTCGCCCTCGTTGCGATCGAGCCTTTTCCTTTCTCTCGCCCTCGTTGCGATAGAGTCCTTTGTCCCAGCCAGCCGAACTACGGCAACTCTGATTCTCATGTTCAGGTGAGATACGTAGGCACGAGACGCGATGTCTTGCCGAGTTGGACTAACCACTAACATCTATTTCTTTTCTCTCGCCCTCGTTGCGATTGAGACCTCCCCTTTCTCTTGCCCTAGTTGCAATCGAGACCCTTGCTTCCTGTGCAAGCCGTGTCTAGGATAGGTTGGCCCTCGCGCCAGTTAGCTAGAAACCTTAACTTAGGGTTGACTTTGCATGACAACATCTAGGCTCGAGTCGTAGTCTCCCTAGAGTTGTGTCTCCCTCTGTTATCTGGTTAGGCTAGTCCTTCTTTTTTCCCTGCGTAGGGGAACTACATCGCCCTGATCTTCACACCAGATGAAGTATGTAGGCAGGAGATTGAGCTGATCTCTCCGGGCGCCCTTTTTCTTTTTGTGTGTGTTGTCTGACCTTTGCTAGGCTCGAGTCCGTGACTCCTTAGCATTTGCTGTCTGTCTGTTTGTGTGTGTTTGATAGTTGTAGGCTGAGTCCCAGACTCCCTATCTGTCTGTTGCGTGTGTTTTAGGTTCGGATGCTGATGTAAGTCCAGTGATTGGCATTCAGGCTCCACGTTTGCCTGTGTGTTCTGTTTGTTTGTGTGCGTGTCAGCCGAGCTACGAATGCTCTGATTCTTCTCTCGTCCGAGAAGATACGTATGCATAGGATGCGACATCCTAGCGAGCATGTGTCGTTTCCCCAGTCCGAACTACTTCGACTCTGATGTCTATGCCTAATAGACTAAGTAGGCCCAGGATACGATATCCTGCCGAGTCAGTTTCAGTCAGTTTCTTTTGTCTCTTTTCAGCCAGTGTGTGTGTTTTGAGCAGTGTTTTTAGCAACCAATTTTCCTTCCTTTTGTGCGTGGATCCCGTAGAGTACTACGGATGCGTAGGGTGCCTAACACCTTCCCTTCGCATAACCGACTCCCGAACCCATTCTCTTTGGTCGCGAGACCATGTTCTTTCCTAGGTTTACTCTGAGCGTTTCCTTTCCCTCTTTTGGGATAAATAACGCACGGTGGCGGCTCTGTTGTTTCTTTCTTTTCCCGCCGGTTTTTCGCGTAATGCGACAGCTGGCGACTCTGCTGGGGATGTAGAGAAGTTGACCTATGCTGGTCCATCTTCCCTGAGCGAGTCCCTCCTAGCGCTCTCTAGGATTAGGGTTTTGGTTGCTTTCTGCTTATTGTATTTTATTGCATTCATTGTATATATGTACATTTATTGTTTGCATTTATTGTGTACACTTATGTTTGCATTCATATTCATGATTCTTTCTGCCTGGCTGGTTGTCTGTTTTTCTTTGTGGGGTGGGAGTCAGTTGAGATGAGTTCTATACCCGAACTCGAGTGCTCTCTAGGATAGGAGAATGGCATAGTCTTGTTGACTGGTGTGGAGTATTCCTTAGCCAGTTGACTTGCGAGTCCATTCACTTGGTGGAGGTCATGTTGGACTAATAATGTCACACAAGTTATTTGTGGTTAGGCATTATTCTTTCAATCATGTGCCGCAGAAGCCAAGGACCTTAGTTTACCAAACCCATCTTGGCCTATTTTTAGGACCGTAGTGCGGAGGTCGTTCAGATGTCAGTTCTGATGCGATTGTCACGCGATACTACACTCATAAGAGTTTCTCTTGAGAATATTTTTGGAATACGAGTATTCGTTCCTCCGATAATATTCGAAAGATGGAACAATGATTATGGGAACCTCTGATAGAACATGTCTGGCAGGTCTAAACCCTAGTACACTCCCTTTGGGTGGTTCTTAACCGAGACTCCATGCTCGTGACTCTCAACAAACCCATGATTCGTGGTTGAGTCGTTCAAACATTGTTAATATCAATGGATCCCGGATCAGGGGTAAAAACCTAAAATCCACCAAAGCGGCTGGTTGATATTAAGGATGTTTGAGCCGGTTCATGTACCGTTAATATCAATGGAACTTGGGTGTCGATAAGGTGAAAACCTAAATCCACCAAGATGGATGATTGATATTAGGGATACAATGAGCTTTCCCACGACCTTTGTTTGGCGTGCTTTGCTTGACCCTTGAGTATGTTTGTTGCATCCATGCATCCATACATTCATCTGCATCCATATCATCAGAAAAAAGAAAATTTTCAAGGAACTCAAAGGAGTTTATTTGCAAAAATTTTCAAAACATGAAAAAACCGGGAAAATTTTTTCACCTGATATATCTGATGAGATTTTCTCATAAATGATCAAAATGCTAAATATTTCAAAGTTTGCAAATAAAACCCTCGAGTTCCTTTGAAATAAAAACAAGCATATGCGTAAACACTTCATGCATCATTTGCATCAGCAGGTGTTTTGTTCCGGTCTCCCATCCAGTGGTCCGACCCTGCGATCTTCATTTATTTTGAAGACGCATCTCGCCGGCATTATACCAGAGCCATCTCTACCAGATTGATGGATCATCCTGAGCAAGGGAATTGTGAACTCAGAGAGATATTTTGCCCGACTTAGTGCTGTTGATGGATTTATCCCGGGCTGGCATTGACTACTGTTCTGGGGCATGCAATGAGCAAGGTCTGTTCAAGAGTGGAGGATTCATCCATGACGATCAACCTGAAGAAGAAGCTGCTGCTATCTTGGAAGAGGACGCAGAGGACTTGAACAATTTCATCATCCCTGGTGGTGTCTGTCACAATTGGGTCACTGTGGGCTTTCCTACAGTTGTTCATAAGTCAGAGTAACAATCACTTTGTTTAAAAACCCTTCTCCCATGCCAAAAGGAGAAGTGATGACATTGTTGGCAACATTTTGTGCAATGATATTTTCATTCAAATAATTCATGTTAAAACATTTGTTTTTCCAATTGTTTTCCCTTTTCACTTTTGCATGAAATTGGTGATCACAAAAAACCTTTAAAAACAGAAATAAAAGCAATCTTTTCATCTGCATAACGATTGTCTTGTTTGTTTTTCAAAAAGCTTTTCATCTCTAAATCATTATGCAGGTTATTTCTCAAACCCATTGAACATAGTGATCGGACGTCATCTCCCAATTTTGAATTCCTTGTATTCGAAGCGGACGAAGATGATGTTGAAGGGATTCCTGACGAGATTTCCTGACTTCTTGAGCAAGAAAAGAAGATCACTCAGCTGCATCTCGAGAATCAGCAGAACAGCCAACTGGGGCATTATCAAAAAAAAAGAAAAAAAGAAAAAAGAAAGAGGAGGGTGCAAAATCAAAAGAAAGCAAAATCAAAAGAAATCAAAAGAAAGCAAAATCAAAAGCAAAATCAAAAGAAGAAAAAAAACAAAAGAAAGATAGCACCCTCAAAGTCCCAAGTTGACTGATGCTGAATTCGATCAAAAGGAAGAGATCAACTGCCATGTGTCATGGTCAGTCATATCAGCAGAGAGTGATGAAAGCATTCGACAAGAAGATCAAGCCTCGTGTGTTCCGAGGGACCTTGTGCTCAAGAAAGTCTTGTCTTTCGTGCCCGATTCCAGGGGCAAGTGAACTCCAAGCTATGAACGTGCATATGTTGTCAAAAGAGCCTCTTCAGGCAGTGTTCGACACTCACAACCATGAATGGAGAAGTTCACTCGTCCTGTGAATTCCGATGCAGTCAAGAAATACTTCGCCTACAAAAAACAAAAAAACAAAAGCTCGCTAAGTCGAACACCCCAAAGGGCGACTTAGGCAAAAAAGGAGCGTCTCGGTGGATTGAAAACCCAAAAGGGCGATCCAGGCAAAAGTTAGAGACATTGAAAAAAGAATTTGCATCCCGCTAGATTGAGCACCTCACACTGGGGCAATCTAGGCAAAAATTAGGGATTTGGCAAGTAACTGCATCTTGACAAGACCGTGCTCTATATCTGTCATCCGTCAGGAATTCTCGATTTGTCGTCGACTGAAGCTTTGAATACATCGAAAATTCAGAATGGTAGAGGAAAGGTCATTATGTTCAATGTAGCCCTCTTCCAATATATATCACCGATTTCAACTTGTACAGATCTATGGAGTCCCGCCCTTTGCAGACTACCATTCCATTACATCTATTTGAGCTTTTACCCAATTATTTGCACTCTTATTTGTTTCAACTCAACAAACGTTTTGCATGTTTTAATTGATAAAGTATCATTGTTTTCAAAATAAACAAATCTTTCAAAATTGTTCTTAAACAAAGTGAACCGTCACAATGATGGAAGGATACTTAGGAGACCCGCAGTGCTCTCCCGAGGGTGGTATGATTACCAACAGGTAAGACAATTGTTCGTATCTCGAGCATGACTATATCTCTGTCCTGCAGAGCCTCGTATGGCCTCTCCTCAGTGAAGTTGCCCGATGCAGTGTTGTGTGAAGTTGTTCATCTTCATGTTCCCGGCAGGACAGATTCTTCCTCCAAATCCCTGTTAGCTCTATTGTGGGGCATCCCCAGTAGAGTGCTGTTTGAGCCCTATCGTGGGGCATCCCCAGCAAGCTTGCTGTTTCGGACGTTATTGTGGGGCAGCTCCCCTAGCAGAGCGTTTATTGAAGACTTCAACTTTCCTCTCTCCAGCAGAGCAGTCTTCCTCTCTCCCCCCAGCATGGTTGTTTTTCTTTGAAGATTCAGTATTTGGTAGATCAACATCCCAGTACTATGTCATGCCCTCAGATGGATCCCCGAGCGGAGTTGTTGGCATGATGAGCTTTCTCTATGCCTATCTACTCTCATCAGAGATCTGGTCGCTTCTTGGTATCTCTGATTTCCAGCACGAGCTGTTGTGGCGCGTCCGCCAGTATGTTGAACTCTGTTCTCCGGTTGTGACCGACGATCCCTCCGGAAGCCTCTGGTGGCCTTCCTCCCCTGCAGGATGATGATTGTTCCCTGATATCCCAGTCCCCAGTGGATTTTTCTTTGCTCTCTGATGGCTTTGGTTTTCTCTCCGGACGGTTGATTCCCGGACCTGCGTGTTGAACATGTCTGTTTGTCAGCATTCATCATACATTTATCATACATTTTAGATATAATGCATACATGCATAATCATAACATTCAGGTACTCATGTTGCAGTTGTTGCCGTGTGTCTGTTGATGATTGCGTTCTGCTATTTGGTAATACAAGATCTCTCTAGTAGATTTTCCTTAAGCAAAAATGGGTGTGTCCGATCTCTCCATATAGAGTCTACCCCTTAAGCAGAAAGTGTCTACCCTTTCCTGCCATTTCCCCACTGAGATACATCCTCGTGGATGACGGTTGCTTCCGTTCCCTCCCTATACGGGATGGGTTTTCCCTATTGAGTTCTTTCCTCATTAGGACGACTCTTGTTTCAGTCTGCCTTTTTGGATCAATCCTAAAATTGGCTTTCTGTTGTCTCCTGTGCTTCCCTGGGGCATAAATGAATAGTTGCTCACTAACCGGCACTCATTCATCTTATCCTCAGCGGAATTTGTTGGCTTCTACCTACGAACCGGTAGCTGTAAGTCCTTTCTTCACGGTCTTCTACCCACTAGCTGGTAGTTGTAAATCCTTTTTTCTCACTCTGTCTCTCAGCAGACTGTTTGATGGCTTCTACCTACAAACCGGTAGTTGTAAGTCCTATCTTTGTGGTTTTCTACCTACAAACCGGTAGTTGTAAAATCCCACTTTCATCCCCTGGCGGATATTGTTTGTTGGCCTCTACCTACAAACCGGTAGTTGTAAGTCCTATTTTTGTGGTTTTCTACCCACTAGCTGGTAGTTGTAAAATCCCACGTTCATCCCCTTGTTGGATTTAACCCTGTGTGCTCATCCCGATGATGACTGGTCACTTTTCCGTGGTTTTCTGCCCACTAACCGGTAGATGTAATCCCCTCTTTGTGGTATTAATGGTCTTGTCCCCTTTGGATACTTGCCTTGATCAAGCAGTATTGTCTCCACTGGGCCTTCCCCTTCCGTTGGATACTTGCTCCGAGTAAGCAACTTTATCCTCTCTTGATTGGCCATCTTTTGCATACCTAGTCTGGTACCCGGATGCCTTTCTTTTCGGTCGTTTATCCATCTAACAACCTACAAACCGGTTATGGATAATCTTCCATGCGAGGTTATTATCTACGTTCTGACGACTATAGATAATATGTCTCATGCACTCTTTGGTCAATCTTTCGATTGTTATCACCAGCAGAGTAAGATTCGTATTCCTTGTGGAATCGAATGTCCATCCTTTAACAAGACTGCTTTTCTAGCCCTCTTCAGGATGTTGAGTGTTTTGGAACACAAACTAATTCACGTTTTGGCACTCAAGCCAGTTTTCCGGTATTCAGACCGAAGGAGTTTTCGACGATCAGGTCGATGTACTCATGGCACTCAGGCCAATTTTCCGGTATTCAGACCGAAGGAGTTTCCGACGATCAGGTCGATGTACTCATGGCACTCAGGCCAATTTTCCGGTATTCAGACCGAAGAAGTTTCCGACGATCAGGTCGATGCACTTATGTTTTTCCGGTATTCAGACCGAAGAAGTTTCCGACGATCAGGTCGATGTATTTATGGCATTCAAACCAATTCACGCTTTGGTCGGTCACCCGTTTCATACCTACAGCCCGGTATCCATGGTGTGTCTTCCTGTTTGCTCGCTGTCGTGACCGTGATCCCCGAGTGGAGCGGGTTTCACGAAATATTTCTCCAGCAGAGTTCATCCCACCAGTGGATTGGACGATTTTCCATAGCAGGTCGATACCTGCATCCCCAGCTTGAGTCTATCCTACCTGTGGATTGCGTGGGTCGTCCCCGGCGAAGTAACAGTTATTCCCCAAAGCAGAGTTTATTGTATCTGAGGTTTGTATGAGCCTTATCCCCAGAAGAGTTACCTGGATTATCTTCCCCAGCGGAGCATTTATTTCCCCAAGCGGAATTTTTTGCGGATTGATTGGGCTATCCCCAACAGTTTACCGTTGTTGTCTCCTAGCAGAGTTGCTTTATTACTCCCCAGTGAGTTGCCTTGCCTTCCCCTAGTGGATTCGTATTGTTGGCTCCCCAGCAGTTATATTGCTTCCCCCAGCGGATTTATCTTGAAGATTCCTCAGCACAGTCGTCCTGTGTATTTCTCCCCGCAGAGTTCTCATCATACTGCATTGCATATAGTAAATCATTGCATCCTCAAAACTGCGTAGCATTTCCATTCCATATAGAGCATTACGCCATAGAAAAATTCAAACATATGCATTCATGTGTTCGAAACCACATCAGGCAGTATCCCCCGGCAGAGGCGGATCATTTTCTTCAACATCAGCACAGCAAGTCTGCTACAGTTGCTTCGACAGCATTCAGAATTGATTATACCCACAGAGGTTTATTTCCTCACCCGATGGTGACAGAAGTTTATTTCCTCACTCAATGGTGACAGAAGTTTGTTTCTCCCCAGTGAGACCCTCCCAGCAAGTGATCAGCCTTGCCTTGACATATCTGAGATGTCGTTCTTGTGATACCAGTAAGTGTCATGTCAAACACCCGCGTGTGTCTTCTTTGTTTTGGTGTCGGTAAACGCCATCGTTTCGGTGTCGGTAAACATCGAGTTCCACCCAGTCATCGGTAAATGTCTGGTCATTCTTTTTGATGTCGGTAAACATCATCTTTCGATGTCGGTAAACATCGAGTCTCACCCAGTCATCGGTAAATGTCTGGTCATTTTTTGGTGTCGGTAAACGCCATTGCTTCGGTGTCGGTAAACATCGAGTCTCACCCAGTCATCGGTAAATGTCTGGTCATTTTTTGGTGTCGGTAAACGCCATTGCTTCGGTGTCGGTAAACATCGAGTCTCACCCAGTCATCGGTAAATGTCTGGTCATTTTTTGGTGTCGGTAAACGCCATTGCTTCGGTGTCGGTAAACATCGAGTCTCACCCAGTCATCGGTAAATGTCTGGTCATTTTTTTGGTGTCGGTAAACGCCATTGCTTCGGTGTCGGTAAACATCGAGTCTCACCCAGTCATCGGTAAATGTCTGGTCATTTTTTGGTGTCGGTAAACGCCATTGCTTCGGTGTCGGTAAACATCGAGTCTCACCCAGTCATCGGTAAATGTCTGGTCATCTTTTTGATGTCGGTAAACATCATCTTTCGATGTCGGTAAACATCGTGTCTCACCCCAGTCATCGGTAAATGTTTGGTCATTCTTTTTGATGTCGGTAAACATCATCTTTCGATGTCGGTAAACATCGAGTCTCACCCAGTCATCGGTAAATGTCTGGTCATTCCTTATTCTTTGTTAATAAAATCAGAATCCCCAGAAGTCGTCGATAAACGTCTTGTCTGGTATCACCACAAAGATTTTGTTCCTCCCCAAGCGGAGATGCCATCGGTAAATGGCCCAGTTTTCTTCGATATCGGTAAATATCGAATTCCCAGTTGCAGCAGCCATCGGTAAATGGCCTTGATATCGGTAAATATCAAGTTAGCTTTGAAGCCACCATCGGTAAATGGTCTCGCTTCCTTTCAACATCATTTGTTTTCCCCAGCAGCCATCGGTAAATGGTCCGGCTGAAGTTGATATCGGTAAATATCAAGTTTCAACCATCGGTAAATGGTTTTGTTTTTCAGAAGTTTGTTTTCCCCAGCCGCCATCGGTAAATGGTCATGCTGAAGTTGATATCGGTAAATATCAAGGTTCCAATTTTCAACCATCGGTAAATGGTTTTGCTTTTCTGAAGCTGTCATGCAGTTTGTCATCGGTAAATGACGTGGTTCTTCTTATATCATATCCAGTCGGTGCAAATTTCTACGGTTCTTTTGTATTCAATCCCTGTTTACCCTGAAAGTCTGACAGCCATTGCTATCATCCATTCGGGTTCCCAGCTGATTGAATAGGGGCAGCTGTAGCACCTCAAATTTGCACCTATCATTATACATACCATTTCATATTAGGTCATAGCATATCATGATCCATTGCATAGCATTTGCATTGTCCTCAGTTGCCTCAAGAGCAAGCAAAGCAAGAATTAGGTCAAACTGATCAGGAGATCAGTCAACCAATCAAGCAAGGATGTTTCTCAAGGAATCAAAGCCCTAGGGTTTGTCCAACAAGTTCACATGACTTGGAGGACCATTTGAAATGTTCAAGTCAAGGGTTGAAGGCTCAAAGGTCATCAGTTCATACACAGACAATCAGAAACCCTAGACAGTCAACAGTCAGTCAAAGCAGTGGATGGTGGCCATTCTTGTGGAATTTGGGCACCATGATCAATAATCAAGAGTCCATACAACTTGGGACATCATTTGAAGTCAAGGTCTCAAGGAATTAGGGTTTGGAATTCATCAGTCAATGTACAGACAGTCAGAAACCCTAGAAAGTCAAAGTTGGTCAACTGTGGTTGATTTTATGGTTTTGATGGAGGGAAATGGTTTGAGAGAGCTTATTCATGTCCTAATAGGCCTCATATGTCATGGCAATCAACATCATTGAAGAATTTGAAGCCAATCAGAAAATTTCCAAAAATAGAAAGTGGACCTGTAATTTCAACTGCCAAAAATAGAAACTTCTTGATCCTCAACTTGCATCATGATACAAGCTTCAAATGAATTTTTGCCCAACATGAAAGTTGAAGGTCTTGTTCTCCCATTTTCAAAAAGTCCAAGAACTCTCAAATCCCATGTGTGGTTGTCAAGATATGATCAATTCAATTTCAGAAATTTGTGAACTTCAAATGGTCATATCTCTCAAACCATAAGGCCAAATTTGGTGGGGTTTTTTCCTACAAACCAAATTTTTCATCCTCTTTCCAAAAATATAAATTTCATGTCCTAAAACCTTGCCAATCAAAATGGCATTTTTTGACCTATTCCATTAAAAATCAAAGTTTGACCAAACTTTGACTTTTTGATTCTTTGATCTTTTCTCCATTTGGCCAATTGGAAATGCTTGGAAACATCATTTGTGACTTGCCTAGAGCTTAAAATCATGTTCATTTCACCATTATGCCACAATTATGGACCAAAATGCAAAATTGACAAAATGTGCAATTGGCTTCACATGAGTAAAACAAAGATAGCATTTCACAAGCAGATGCAAAACAACAATTATTTGGTCATTTGCTACCAGTTCAAGGCCCAGCTCGTGGCAAGATTGCACCTCCACTTACACTTATGCAAAGATTAGCAAATTTGCAATGGGTGCTCAAAAGATAAAACCAATTTAGCATTTCATTAGTAGATGTTAAACAGCACATATAAGGGCATTTTTCTGCTCAATTGAACCCTAGCCACAACCTGAAAAACGACAGAAAAACTTCATCCTCTCCTCTCTTGCATTTTTGCATATTGGCAATTTCTGTTCCAAAACTTCAAAGGCCACGATTTCTTTTCTTTGTTCCATGATCTAGCCACTAATTGGAAGCTGTTTGCACCATCAAATCACTGCTGTAACCTCTTCATCGTGCCCTGTTTTCAAAGCATTCTCCCATGGCAGCTTGGAACTGGATTCGAACCAAGCGAGTTTGAGCACAACTTCTTCAAGGATACACCATTGGGACCAAAAACCTCCATCTGTTCAAGCTCAGATCATCCAAACAAGCACTGCTTCTTCCATTGCTTCAAAAACAAGTAAAATCTCGACTCCCTCTTTTCTCAAAACCATGCTATGTTTAGGGTAGATTCTTGTTTGCTGAACATGTTGCAACTTATATCATGTTAAATGGTTGGATATGCTGAGAGAAAATTGAATTTCATCTTCTGTGTTCATGATAACTTTTGTTCGATTTGCCTTGATGGAGTTGTTTTAAGGAAATGGGGTGCTGTATTCTTGTTGTTTAATGTTGGCTGATGCTATTGGCATACTCGATTTTGACTTCTGGGCACTTTGGATTTTTGAGTTCATGAACATGAAATATGCACTGTTGTATTGAACCCTAACTCTGTCCAGAAAAACTCCCATGGTCATGTTTGTTTTGCTGTTAGTTGATGTTGTTTCATGGCCACGATTATTTGTTAATGTTGTTGTTCATGTTGATGATTGACTGATGAATGTTGGAGATGATGAATTACATGTTGTTCATGTTAAACTCTACTCTGCCCAGAAACCCTCATGATTATGTTTGTTCTGTTGTTCTCAAATGTTGTATGAGAATAGTGTTCCATGGCCGTGTTTGATTATTGTTGCTGTTTACCTGGTGATGTTTTGATCGATAACATGAAAATAAATGCTGAAACCATGCTGTTAAACCCTAGGGTTTTTGAAAACCCAGAACTTTGAAATCCATTGGCCGGTTACTGTTTCATTGGCTGAGGGCCAATCAAAACATTTCATTTCGCAGGGCCAAAACGCACAGCTTTAGTTAGTGAGCACCGAATTACAAAAATGCCATCGGTTGACCATGTTTGACTCCATACCATGCTATGTGTTTCATACTTCATTCAATTATTTCACTCAACTTCAAAAATCCATTTCTTTTTCAATTTTCATCCAAAAATCATGCAATTTTTTCCATCATGTCCATGAGAGTGTCTAGTATTTGATTTTGATTTTTAATTAATTTTCCATTGGCTGGATTTTAATTGATAATTATTTTCTTGACATGTATGCATAAATGATACCTTGTGCCATTCCTATTGTGAAATACTCATGTTGTATCCAATGAGCTTGAAACTTTTTGTGATGAAACTAGACACATTGACCTTTGTTTCCATGTAGAGTTTATACATTTCTTATTTGTGGTTTGCTAGTTGTGATTTTTTGAAGTAGGGTGTGACAATTTGTGTCACACCAATGATATGCAAATGTATGATTTTTGTTCACATGTCTCCTGGCCTCCAAATGACCCCAAATTTTGTGTGAATGATCTCTTACATGTCTAGTTTGTGTATGAATTTTCCTGGAATTAATCATGCTGTTTTCCATTTATTTGAAAATTTTCTTCCATGCCTAGCCAATGGTTGACTTTATGTGATACATGTTGCCAAATTATTTGGGAAATTCTCATACCATATTGTATGATCATGAAATTTCATATGTGATAACTAGACATCTTAAGCTTTGCATTGGTGTTAATTTCATTCATTTCTCATCTGTTTTCAAATTGATATGATTTTTTGAAGTTGACCCATGTTTGTTGACTTTCATTGTGCTTACTTGAAATTATGTTGACTTCATGATTTTCATTGACTGCCTTCCTCTCATCCAAATGCCATGAAATTTGATATGCTTGCCATGCTAGATGTTAGGATTGAATGTGATTTATTTGATGATTTTTGAGAATGTTTGGATTGACTTTTGATGCAAGTCATTCTGTTGACTTCTTTGTGCTTTCATTTGCCTTACTTTGACTTCAAATGTTCATGAAATGATAATAATGCATGATTTGAATGTGGGCCCAATTGAGATAGCTTCTTAAATGTTTGACCTTGACTTTGGTTGACTTTTCTTTGCTGTTTTGACTTTTTTCTTTCATCCTTGACCCTAGGCTAGTCCTAGTGGTCTTTTGAGCTTACAATTGAGTTCCTGTTTCAGGTTAAGCACCAATACCTCAAGGATCATTCAAACTTGTTTGAACTTAATTGTTTTATCATATGCTAACCTTTGTTTTGTAGGTTTGACTCATGTGTTTGAGTCTTGCTTTGCACAGTTGACCATCTGTGTTGACTGTTTACCAATTCCTTTTGATTTAAACTTTTGAACTGTTTGCTGATTGTTTTGACTTTTTCAGGTACCTTAGTTGCTTAAGTTCTCTGAACTTGCTTGCTTTGCTATTTAGCAATTGCTTTTGAGGTATAATCTCTTTTACTTCATGTAGTCTGGAGACCCGGTCTGTTATTTGACCGGGCAAACTGTCTGAAGTCCTCCTTAAGAGGCCATGCTTGTGTGTGTTTAAAATTGTCCCAAGCAGGAAAAGTCCTTCAAGTAAGGCAATTGGTGGAAGTTAGGGATATGCAATCTATCCCCCACTACTCTTGTTGTGTCATCCCTCTGCTCACACTGCTGTGTGTTGATGCATTGGGATACAAACCCAAGATCTTGTACAAAGTGTACAGTGTCAGAGTCTTCGAGTATAGAAGGGTTCCCACTTTCTGGACCCATGCTCATTTGTCTATTAGCTCTCCCTGGCCAGGGATAAGAGCTGTGAGGTCTCATCCTCACTTCATCCTTTCATCTGCTTCACCTTAGCCTCTCAATGGCAAGGTTAAGAGCACACTTACCATATTCCAATTGGCCCTAGTGCCTAACCCTTGTGTGAGCCTCTTGTATGCATATAGAGTGTGCTTCCTGTGATTGTCTGTTTGCTTTGCCTCTTTAGGTGTAGCTTGGACTTGCCCTTGTGCAAGGTAGGTTGTGCTTGACTTGCTTCCTGTGCAAGTCAGGTCTGTGTGGCTTACTCCCTGTGTGAGCCATGCTTAGAACTGTTTTGCCGAACTACGGCAACTCTGATTCTCATGTTCAGGTGAGATACGTAGGCACGAGACGCGATGTCTTGCCGAGTTTGACTAACAACTAACAGCTAATCCTTGTTTGCTTCCGCCCTCGTTGCGATCCTTTCTCTCGCCCTCGTTGCGATCGAGCCTTTTCCTTTCTCTCGCCCTCGTTGCGATCGAGCCTTTTCCTTTCTCTCGCCCTCGTTGCGATCGAGCCTTTTCCTTTCTCTCGCACTCGTTGCGATCGAGCCTTTTCCTTTCTCTCGCCCTCGTTGCGATCGAGCCTTTTCCTTTCTCTCGCCCTCGTTGCGATCGAGACCTTTGTCCCTCCGTAGCCGAACTACGGCAACTCTGATTCTCATGTTCAGATGAGATACGTAGGCACGAGACGCGATGTCTTGCCGAGTTTGACTAACAACTAACAGCTAATCCTTGTTTGCTTCCGCCCTCGTTGCGATCCTTTCTCTCGCCCTCGTTGCGATCGAGCCTTTTCCTTTCTCTCGCCCTCGTTGCGATCGAGCCTTTTCCTTTCTCTCGCCCTCGTTGCGATCGAGCCTTTTCCTTTCTCTCGCCCTCGTTGCGATCGAGCCTTTTCCTTTCTCTCGCCCTCGTTGCGATCGAGCCTTTTCCTTTCTCTCGCCCTCGTTGCGATCGAGCCTTTTCCTTTCTCTCGCCCTCGTTGCGATCGAGCCTTTTCCTTTCTCTCGCCCTCGTTGCGATCGAGCCTTTTCCTTTCTCTCGCCCTCGTTGCGATCGAGCCTTTTCCTTTCTCTCGCCCTCGTTGCGATAGAGTCCTTTGTCCCAGCCAGCCGAACTACGGCAACTCTGATTCTCATGTTCAGGTGAGATACGTAGGCACGAGACGCGATGTCTTGCCGAGTTGGACTAACCACTAACATCTATTTCTTTTCTCTCGCCCTCGTTGCGATTGAGACCTCCCCTTTCTCTTGCCCTAGTTGCAATCGAGACCCTTGCTTCCTGTGCAAGCCGTGTCTAGGATAGGTTGGCCCTCGCGCCAGTTAGCTAGAAACCTTAACTTAGGGTTGACTTTGCATGACAACATCTAGGCTCGAGTCGTAGTCTCCCTAGAGTTGTGTCTCCCTCTGTTATCTGGTTAGGCTAGTCCTTCTTTTTTCCCTGCGTAGGGGAACTACATCGCCCTGATCTTCACACCAGATGAAGTATGTAGGCAGGAGATTGAGCTGATCTCTCCGGGCGCCCTTTTTCTTTTTGTGTGTGTTGTCTGACCTTTGCTAGGCTCGAGTCCGTGACTCCTTAGCATTTGCTGTCTGTCTGTTTGTGTGTGTTTGATAGTTATAGGCTGAGTCCCAGACTCCCTATCTGTCTGTTGCGTGTGTTTTAGGTTCGGATGCTGATGTAAGTCCAGTGATTGGCATTCAGGCTCCACGTTTGCCTGTGTGTTTTGTTTGTTTGTGTGCGTGTCAGCCGAGCTACGAATGCTCTGATTCTTCTCTCGTCCGAGAAGATACGTATGCATAGGATGCGACATCCTAGCGAGCATGTGTCGTTTCCCCAGTCCGAACTACTTCGACTCTGATGTCTATGCCTAATAGACTAAGTAGGCCCAGGATACGATATCCTGCCGAGTCAGTTTCAGTCAGTTTCTTTTGTCTCTTTTCAGCCAGTGTGTGTGTTTTGAGCAGTGTTTTTAGCAACCAATTTTCCTTCCTTTTGTGCGTGGATCCCGTAGAGTACTACGGATGCGTAGGGTGCCTAACACCTTCCCTTCGCATAACCGACTCCCGAACCCATTCTCTTTGGTCGCGAGACCATGTTCTTTCCTAGGTTTACTCTGAGCGTTTCCTTTCCCTCTTTTGGGATAAATAACGCACGGTGGCGGCTCTGTTGTTTCTTTCTTTTCCCGCCGGTTTTTCGCGTAATGCGACAAGGGGCAGCTGTCATACCCCAATTTTGTCCAGGCATATTTAAACTTCCATTAAAGCATTCATAACCCATGGACATGGTGCATAAACTCAAAGCTTGAGTATCCTTACTAGATCCAAGCGTCACAACCCCCAATGGTGTCTAATTTTCTTTGGATGGATCCCCGACCTTAAAACCTTCACCATTTGGTTTATACTTCATTTGGGTCATGATCCACGACTAGTCTTGGTTAGCCGTTTGGATTTTGGTCAGATGTTTCCGATGCATAATTGGGTCGATATTGTTCATTCATTCGATTGTGGTTCGATTGGATTTACAAGTCGTGCCAGTTGGATTTACCAATCCATTGCATATGCAGTCATCATGTCATAATAATTGTTCTAATTAATTCTTACTTCGTTTTGATTTCAACTTCAAGTTAACTTTTGAAGTTTAAGTTGATTTTGAGGTTAGATGTGATCTTTGAAAAATAAATTTGGTTTTGGAAATTATTTTGCTCTTTCCCGAATTAATTTTAGAAGTTCAAGTTGAGTTGGACGATCCAGATTGGTTCAAGTCGAATTAATTTCATTTTGTTAAGCCCATTCCACATTTTTTATTAGGCCCATTTCAAATTCCATTCATTCAAATCCAGTTTTCAATTAATCCACATTCCAGTTCATTCATATCCATCATAATGCAATTATTCACCAATATTCATAATCCATAATCCATTTTGCTAAATCCAGTTTCCATATACAGTTATCCATTTTTAGAACCATTATTAACCCAACTCTCCATTGTCCAATATACATATAAAAAATAGTGTACATGCCCAAATCAAATAAAACAAAAAAAGAAGCAATTGAAAAGTGGAAGGAACCACGACTACAATACAAACACATACACAATACTGGTGACTAAGAAAACCTTCTCTTCAGTTCATCTCTCGAAATCCGCTTCATTTGATTTCTGATAAGTCGAGAGAAAGACTGCATCATGTGGATGATCATGTTAATTCGGATAAATGCGAGTAACACAGGTCAAGGAATCAATGCTGAGAATTCGGTACTATTGGCAAGTTCGGTAACTGTTCGAAAAGCCACATCATTATGCATTCATGGATTACGCTTACGAGCTCCCTGCATCAAGTCATAAGAAAATAGTATCCTCCTCCATCATTATCTGTTTCATTTCTCCAATCTACACGGATGACAAAACAACCCTGCGGCATACGCATAAAATACAATCGTCATACCAAAATAACCAGAACCATGCTCTACTATCCGGTCTGCATTTGACAGTTGGTAATCATGGCTAAACCTCAAGTGTACAGACCGCAGTTTTCTCTAGTTCTAAGTCACTTACAGTACAACAAAGCTTCCCAAAGTGAATGGCATGGGAAAACATCAACAGGATGACCAGAAACTAATGCAACAAGTATGTTGTTACCAATGTTAGGCCATACTGAAGAACCAATCCAGGCTTAATCCAATCACGAAATCCACCATTGCTCATGAGGCAACTTAAGCAAGAACTCTGTTGTAGAATGTATGCACCAGTCAAGATACCCTGTTCCGTCGGCCCCCAAAAAAAGAGGAAGTCAAGAGTCACCCCAGTATCATCCATGTAATAACACAAAAGGATTCTAATTACAACCTGTCAAAAAATGAAGAGAAGATGAAGATACTTGCTAAGAACAGCCATTGGATGCGTGCAACGTGAAGGATGTTGTTTAGAAGCCCGTCATTTCCTTATAACAGACCTGCTACAAATTCAATACACACACCAAGACAAAGGGTACATAATAAAACCTGTTACTACGGTTTCCACAGACTGGACCAGGAGGTCTCAACAATCTTTGTGGGATATCGCCTGACCTTCAGGCCATTGTTGGCTAGCCGTCAATGACAAGGACTGAGATTGTGAATCAACTGCAGGTGTACATAGAGGAAAGCCAATAAAAACCGCCATTGCACATAGCTCGTCATGATTAAAATGGTGTAAGGAAATGCTATCACGGGACTGTGATGAGAGTTAACCATACCATCTGTGTGTAAACCAGAATAAGCTATCAGGGAGCTAGACGCGCCAGTAGGCCAGCTGCAACCTGCATACCACAAATGAGCCAAAGAACATGCAGGACACAAGTTTTGCAATGCCTGAGTGGTACCACAACAGTTTGATCAGAAGTAAAATCATGAATAAGTGAGAGCAAGGTTATAGTGATAAGCATATTGTACAGGATTCCATGCAGGATAAATAGATCAAAGTCATTAGTTATACCAAGCTAAAATGTCAATGGCACATTGAAGCAGGTCGCAAGAAATCGCAAGCAGAAGTTGGTCATGATTAAATCCCAAGCTTCAAATTCTGAAATTGCAGGAAAAGAATAAATTATGATACAGGTTATTAGAGATTGAAAAAGAAAACTAGAAGGGCCATAATTGATTCATCTTACCCTTCCTGAAAGAAATCGGTTCACTAGTAGCAAAACAAGTTGTAATCAAGTAGAGACATCGTTGTCGTACGAACAGACATAACCAATGATAAGGAACAATTCCAATACGAATAAACCTGCCGAGATGGAGTTACAGGAGCCTTGCTGAACCAACAAATCCACAACAGACCGGCATGGACTGCGTAACAGCTTAATGAGAGTGCAATAGCATCACGTTACCTGCATAAACCAAAGTGTCATGAAAATGTCATTAAGCAGCCAACAAATATCACAAGTTAAATTGTTTATAAAGTCCTCATATTAATGGCAACATGAAGAGTTAGCCACCCTACATCAATGTGTGAATTCATGGCAATATCCTGCAGTACATCAGTGGTAACTTCTCCTCTTCGCATCAGTTAACCAAAACCTGTGAAAAACTCAGAGTTAAAGGACAGTAAAAACCAAGATTTTTACCACAAGCACGCAAGTATTCCACAACAGTAAAATAGAGCTAATACAGGACCACACTTTTTGGTGGATTTCGCTACAGACAAAACGGGGAAATGACTCACATACCTTTGGTCCCCACGAAATCCAGCGAAAAATTCCTCTCTAACAGAATGATTTTGGATAGATTTGACAGCTCATGATTTGAGGATCCTAGGAGAAGGCTCTATAAATAGATGGTGAGAGTCATCGGAAAAGGGGACCTAATCTTTGCACTGTTACTCTGCTGAAATCTCACTCGCACCCAATCACCAAAGCTCAATACTCTCAAAGTTTACTCAGAGTTCATCATTAGAACTTTGAGCAAACTGAGCTAAGCCTCTGTCAAGCCAAGACACACCAAATCAGTAATAGAGAAGGAAGAAGAGAAGATCACGGAAAGTGCTAAAAGATTCGCTTAAACTAACCTGGCCGGAGTTTGAACGTCGGACTAGCTCCGATTTGGTATTTAAACTTTCCCTCTGCATGATTTGATGTTACTATCTTGTGCATGTCGCCTCATAGAGTGTAAATCATATGATTATCGCATGAAATCTCTATTGCCATGGAGTCAATTCTAGGTTGAAACTTGGTTTTCTAGTTGTTGTTGTTTTCTGATATGACTCTTTGGATTTTTCTTTGGTTTGTAAATCTACTTGTTTAAATCTGGGTAGGAATGATTGTTTGGTTAGGAGTTTGATATTGGTTTCCAAATCTCGCGACGACGCCACCATGGCAGTGCAGAGATGCCGTCGTAGAGTTCCACCATTATTGCCATGTTGGTTTCAAATGTCTGAGTTCGATTTCAAGATAGAAAAAAGGAAAATAAAAATGAAACTGAGAAGAATGGTTAATGTGAGAGAGAAATGTATACAGGTTTTACTTGGATTTTGTTCTATTTAAGTATTCATTCAAAACTTGAGGAAATGTTGTGTTGGAAAATGATTGACGAGTCTGATTCCCTAGGATAAGTTTCCCCTACATTAATTGTTTATTATTTGTTACTGTGCATGCGACTCCCTGTACGCCTTGTGACCTTTAACGGTCGACACACCAGCGGCTGTACAGCTGCTTTAGTTGGAAGTATTCAATACCATGACCTTGTGGATTCATGGGCAAAATGTTAAGTGGGCTTCGAGCCCATTCATTTTTTTTATTTGTTTTTTTGCGGCAACGTTCTTTGACATGAGAAGTCATGGGCCTTAGGGCCCATTCCGAGTCCCCCAATCCAAACTTTTGTTGGGCTCTAGCAGTATGATTTAAGGTTTTACCCCCCTGTTTTCTTCCATACCCCAACTTATATTTTACTTACTTTTTTTCATTTTTATTCAAAATTTTATTTAAATATTAGAATAACGTAATGATTATAATTAAAAATACAGTAGAAAAAATATTTTATCAACATAAGTTAGATTATTATCGTTGATTTGTATTTTATTTATTTATTTTGTTAGATAATCAATTAAATAGAAGGTCAATTATTAGTATGAGCAAATAATTCATTTCTTCCCTAAGATGAATTCGATTTAGGTCCGATACCGAATAATCTTTCTCAAAACATATTACTCCTAATTCAACATATTTAATTAATATACTCTCCCAAATTATTTAAATTAATTTTGAATGAAAAGGAGAATAGTAAGCTTCCGCTTCACTATCTCTCGACTATTCGAATAATTGGCGTACGCCATATTGCTCGGATTTTCGTCATTCAATTAAAACCTTAAAAAACTCTATAAAATTAAAATCACTTCCTCAAGTTAATTATAAATCCTAAAAGTTTCATTATTTAAATTAATTTTGAATGAAAAGGAGAATAGTGAGCATCTGCTTCATTATCTCTCGATTATTCGAATAATTGGCGTACGCCATATTGCTCGGATCTTCGTCATTCAATTTAAACCCTAAAAATTCTATAAGATTAAAATCACTCTTCCAAATTATTTATTAATTCTAAAAGCCTTATTTTAAATAATTAATCTTTAAATGAAAAGGAGATTAATGAGCATCCGCTCCATTATCTCTCGATTATTCGAATAATTGGCGTACGCCATATTGCTCGAATTTTTGTCATTTAATTAAAACCCTAAAACTCCATAAAATTAAAATTACTCCCTCAATTAATTATAAATTCTAAAAGCTTTATTTTTAAAAAAGAATAATGGTTGTCGCAACCATATATGGGTTCGGGAGTAGATTATGCAAGGGGAAGGTATTAGCACCCCTTATATTTGTAATACTCAGCGGAAACCTTTTAGTCTAATTTACGATTTGAATGTTAGCTAAATGCTTTTTGTTTTCTTCGAGTGAATAAAGGATTAAAAAGATAAATGAATGAAAACCTCAGAAGGGGGAAAATGAAGGTTTTTTATTAGTGTGCTCGCCAATTTGTTGGTGTCTTTTAATGAATAACTATTTAGGTCGAGTTCTAAAGGGTAAACATTGACTTGTCTACTCTCGGAGGAGGCTTAAGCACTAATTTGTTATGAGTGTTAGAAGAGATTGAACAATGTTCTTTATGTATAGAGTTTTGATCACACGAGGTGAAAAGTTGGATTAATATGTTGGATGTTTTGTTTAATTAGTTTCAATCGCACAGGGCGAGAAAAAAAGATAGATTTGATGTGTCGAGATATTTTTTTGGATGACGATTACTCAGATAGTCTAGTAAGGTAACTCGTATCTAAATAGTCGAGGAGAGGAATCGAAAGCTCTAGACCATCTCCCTTTTTATCCTTAATTATAAAAAGGTTTGATAACAGTTAAGATATTTTAAATGGATGATGAATACTCGAATGGTCGAGTAAGGCAACTCGTATCCAAATATTCAGGAAAGGTAATAGAAGGTTCTATACCGCTTTCTTTTTCATCTAACTGATTATGAAAATAGGTTTATGTATGGTTGATATTTTAGATAAACGAAAAATGGCGAATGACTGAGTAAGGCAACTCATATCCAAGTATTTGAGGAGTGAAATCGAAGGCTCTAGACCATCTCTCTTTTTCGTTTAGTTTATTATGAAAATGATTTGATTTACTCGGTTTAAAAGTTTTTAAAAGAAATGACAATTGTTGGAATAATCGAGTAAGGGAAATTATATTCAAATAATCAAGGAGAGGAGTTAAAGGCTCGAAACCATCCCCTTTTTCATTTCTAAATCAGGTTCACGTATAATTAGAGTGTTTTAGTTTTGATTTAGTAAAATACTCGACGTTGAATCGAGGTTTGAATTTACGTTCGAGATGAATTGGATTATATTTGGTGAATTATTCGCCTAATTAATTAATTAAAATCAAATAGGTCTCGTTGTAAGAATCTGAAGAGTAAGCTAGTGAGGTTGATGGCGATGCTAAAAGCGATCAACTTACAAAGGTGTTGAAATTGACTCGACATTGAATCAAGAATCATTTGATTTTTAATGGTTTAACATGGTTTTGAATCAATAATGAAATTGGATGGGTTTGAAATGATTTTGAAAATTTTACTTGATATTGATCAAGCATCTTTGATTTTAGTATTTTTGAAAGATTAATTTTAATAGTCATTTTATCTTTTGGGTTAACAATTATGCATCAACTAAAAATACAATAAAATAAACTAAAAAATAAAGTAATAAAAAGGTGAAAAAAATAATAAAAGGGAGGGGCACACTATTAACACAAGAGGTAAAAAAACTAAATGAAAAAAAAGAACAAAAATAAATAGATAAAGCAATAAGAAGAAAATAATAAATAAAAAAATATACAAAAGACAAAAACAAACTAAAAATTTAAGGTGTAGTTAGAAAAATGCCCTAGACCCAAAGGAGGGGAACCCACATGGATATATTGAGCAATTAAGGGGTGTGGGGAGACTTCATCTTTCCCAACCTCATATTTGATTACTAATCTCGTAACAACAAAAATGAAAGAAAATGGGTTACAATGAAAACGTAAAAACACCATAACTTTCTCAATTTTTCATCAAATTAAGTAAATAAATAATGAAAATTTATCTACTCGATTTCACGGATACAATGGTATATTCAAAATCAGGAAATAAATAACAAAAAAATTCGTAAATAAACAAAATGCAGCAGCATATATTTGTTTGATTTGACCATTTTATTCATCCTCGTGACAAATAAACTATGGATTCATGCTCGGGATGATGTTGGGAAGTTATTGGATACATTATTTATGTAAAACAAACATCAATTTTCATTTGACCATTTTTATTCATGGAGGTTCAAGAACACTTTAAACTCTTGATTTTGAAATCAATTGAGTTTCTATGCAAAATTGTGATGATTAAGGTACTAAATAAAGAAAGAAAGAATAAAAATACAATAGAATTAAATAAAGAACAAGCATAAAAGCCTACCTATTCAATAAAAAAAAGAAATGACTTGAAAGAAAATAAAGAGAAAAATGAAGAGAGCTTTGACTTAGTTTTTGTGAATGATTGGTGGTGAGATTTGTGAATGAGAATTATTTTATTTATAGGCTATAAAAATGGTAGTTTAGGGATTATGCAAAGAGTGTGAGTGTCTTCTAGAAACTTATTTAATTAAATAGTAAATAATTATGTAATATATGTATGAAATAATTATGTAATAAATGAGAGATATTTTGGGCTTTCTAAAAATATTGATATTTTTATTATGCATGCAAATTATTAATAAAATTCAAATGGATATTTTTATGATACATCAAATGATCATGAATTTATTTTTCAAAATGCATAACGAAAAAAATGCAATTTTAGTCAATTTCTTCAACATGTAAAATATTGAATTTATATTGACTTTTTTTACTATATATGCATATATGCATAATTATGGTGATTTTATTTGATGATAAAAATGCATATGGCTAAAAATGCAAAACTGGACAAATGGATTTGCATGAGATGAATTTAAAATGCCCGGACAAAATTGAGGTATGACAGCTACCCCTATTTAATTACCTTAAACCAGAAGGTATGAATGACAACAGTCTTTGTACATTCATGGTGGAAGATAATTAAATACGAAAAGACCCCTAATTTTGTCCTTCGAGATACAGAGTTGAAATACAAAAAGAAAATGCATTGAGATATGTAGTGAGATAGTCACTAGACTCTTTGATAATCGACAAAGTAGTTTCTTTTATGAAACAATCAAGACTCTTTGATAATCGACAAAATAGTATCTTTTATGATATAGTCAAGACTTTCCAAAGATGGAATGAAATCTCGATCGTATCTAAGATTCTCCAAGGATACTAGACAAAATAAAAGCTTATGAGACTCCATGAGGATCAACGAAGCAATATCTTATATGATATAATTGAAGTATTCTAATAATGTAATGATACCTCAATCGTATCTAAGATTCTCCGAGGATACTAGAGCAGTATCTCAAACAAAAGTCAATGAGATTATTTGAATCCACAAAGCACTATCTTATATGATATAATCGAGATATGCCAATAATGGAATGATACCTCAATCGTATATGAGATTCTCCGAGGATACTAGAGCATTGTCTCAAACAATAAATGAGATTCTCTGAATCAACGAAGCAGTATCTCAAACAACATATGAGATTCCCCAAATCAACGAAGCATTATCTTACGTGATATGATCAAGATATTCCAATAAGGGGAATGATACCTCAATCGTATCTAAGACTCTTCGAGGATACTTAGAGCAATATCTCAAGCAACAAATGAGATTCTTCGAATCAACGAAGCAATATCTCAAACAATAGATGATATTCTCCGAATTGACGAAGTAGTATCTCAAATGTTCATCTATTGAGGGAAATAGTTCAGAAAAGACTCCCTTTAGAGGAGATTTACTGGAAAAGCTCTACAGGGGAAAAGCTCATAAGAGAAATTTTAAGGTAATCTTTGCTTGGAGAGCAACAAAGCAAAGAAGAAGAGGAACATCATTATCGACCATAAAGTCGAAGAATGACTTACTGGGAAATAATTCCACGAGCACATGCAGGTGTCATACCCCAATTTTGTCCGGGCATATTTAAATTTTTTTAAAATTGATTTCATTTTTAATTTGCATCATATGCACAACATGACATGCATTCCATCATGAATAATAACTAAAATATCAGTCAGAATAAATTTATTGAAAATACAAACAAATCAGTTGAATCTTTCCTCAAGTATGGACAAAAATCAGTAGATAAAAAGTTTCGAAATTAAAATTGTCGACGCTAGTATTATTAATCTGCAGTTCATGTAGTTTAACCTGGTGTGCTCGTTGTATTTTTCAGCGTCTGTTTCAGTTGCGTTTTGACCCGTCTGAGCCTTTTAACCGGTGAAAAATTATTTCAAAATTTAAAGAAATGCTGTATTTTTTCAATAAGTGTATTTTATGCTGATCATTTTAGTGCATCCGATTTAATTTTTCGAGCAAATTTTCGCCCGACATTTATTCAGTTTTAGCCGTTTTTAATTTTGTTCTTTCGCCAAAATATTCAGAAAAAATAAATAGAATTTCATGTCCTTGTTTTATTTTTATCATACTTATTTTTGAAGTTGGAATTTTTTATTTGATTCAATTAATTTAAATTGTTTTAAATAAATTAAATCATCTAGAAAGGACATTTTAGGCATTTGAAATTATTCAATCATTTGTGTTTCTTTATGTGTTTCTTTGAGTTAACCATGATCATTGGATCAGAGTTAATCAATGATCAACATTTGTAATCCTTGTCCATTCCAATTTGGTCAATTAAAATTAAGCTTCAAATTATTATTAGAAAAAATAAGAATAACAAAAATATCTTCTCATTTTTCCTATTAGAAGTGGTTGTGTATTATTTGACAAAATTGAGAGCTCCAACGGCTCTCTCAATAGCCAATAGTGGGGACAGCTGGGCATGTTTAACGGTAAAATAAAAATAAAAAGGACACCAAGGACACAAATAAAAGAAGACAACACATCTCTTCCTCACAAGGACACACTCACCAAAAACGGTGCTCCATCTCCTCTCATTATGAACTTTTTCTCTCAATACAGAGAGGTTGCTTTGAATTCCACATCGTAACATCTCATTCGCATTCAAAGCTCACTGCTCACTATTCATCGTCACCCTCACCCAACCCACTGAATCTTCATCGACCAAAACTACCTCACCTTCTCCTTCAAACACCTACTTTACCGTGCTTCACTCCACCGTCTTCCATCAACCAAAGAACCACTTCTACACACACCACCACTTCATAACCATACCTTCTCAGTCGATGACATTCTATACAACCACCACCCTTACAAACTCCACACTCCCTTCCTCATTTCCATTCACAACCGCATCACCACTCATAACCTAACAGCTTCGACAACCACCTAATCCGTCTCCTCCCCCCTAATGGCCGTCCACACCGTCGAACAACAATATCACTATCGACGAGCTCCCTCCACGAAACCTCATCCGCCGGAAACCCCCTTCCTTCGCCTCACAACAAACCGTTGGCTGTCCGACAAAGTACACAACCAAACAACAAGAAACCTTATTCACAGTCACGACGGAATCGCCAAGACCGTTGCGTCTTACCGGAATGGAACTCCGACACGGCGACAATAGAACCGCTTTTGTGGTGAAGTTGTGGATCGATGTACGGTGTGAGCTTGGAGGCACGAGGATCTGAAACGGAAATGCATGATGAATCGATTGCGAGAAGGTGAAGAAAACGAGACTGAAAGAGTGAAGCATTGAAGATTTCGAAGTTTTTTTTTGAAGAAACTGCAGAATCTCAGTACTGTAAATTTTTATAGCATTCTGAGTTGGTTAGAATTTAGGTTGAAATTCACAATGAACTTCCTCTCAAATTTGATAGTTAGTTAGGAATTATCATTCAAATGAAATTGGAATTCATATCAAATATCTGAAATTTACTGTAAATCATTAAGTTGCATTTAGTTAGTTCTGTTTGTATTTGTTAGTAATTATGTTAGACTTTTTTTAACTGATGTTGATTCTGTTAATTTCTTCCTAATTCAAAATGAATTATCTATTTGTCAGTAACCTCAATTAGATGTTAGAGTTGTTAGTTGGGTATGATTCCATCGAAATATGCTTGAAGTTTTTTTTTTCAATTCTATTGAATCTAGTTAATATTAATTAAATATTATGCTCATAGGTTCTAAAATTGAATAACCGTTAGATGTAATTTTAAAAAACCTGCTATTTGACCTTGTAATGGCAATAGACCATCCATTTGGTTTTGAAATGATATGATTTGCAAGGTTAGATTAATTATCATTTACTAGTTTCTACTTATTTTGAATTCACTTGCTGCTACTTCTGTTACAGACTTATGCTACAAATATTGTCTCTATTAATGACCATATGCTACAAATATTGTCTCTATTAATGACCACACACATTATGCTTATAATGTTAGCAGCTATTGACAATCAATTATATTATATTCTTTTTTTTTAATCAAATTCTTTTTATTTACGGATTCGGCAATGTCATGTCGGTATACCACCAAAATTGTAATATATCAATAGAATGTTTTCACCGCATTTTGATTTTTTTGCGAGTGACATAAATCGTGTTGTCATTTCGCACAAACCGGTTTGAGCACATTACCACCAATTCAATTCAACCTTTTTTTTAAAATCGACATCGTCGCCTACTTCTTTCTCTTTTAATTATAATTAACTAATTAATTAAATTTTGTTTAATTAGTTAATTACGATTAGTCAATTTTAATTACCTTGATTATTTGATTCGATTAAATAACTTTGATAATTAATCTTAATTAACTTCAATTAATCAATTTAATCAAGCTTTAATCAATTAATTTTGTTGATAAAAAATTGACCAACTTATTTCATCATCATTTTTCACTATCACTTCATAATATAAACTCAATTCCAAGTCATTTCATCATCGATTCAAAATCATGTTTAAACCATTAAAATCACACATTTCTTGATTTAATATCAAACCCATTTTCCATATTTTTGTAAGTCGATTGCTTTTAAGCATCGCCATCAACCTCACATAGCTTACTCTTGGGCTTTCTTACAAATGAGACCTATTCGATTTTATCGAGTAGAAGAACAATACACTAAATAGAATTTATTTCATTCATAAACACAAATTTAGAACCTCGATCCAACATCGAGTATTTTTTATCCAAATCAAATTAAAATACCCAATCACAATCAAATACCATTTCATTTTGGAAATGAAAAGGGGGATGACTTTGAGTTTTCAACTCCTCTCCTCGATTATTTGAATACGAATTTTCTTACTCGGTTAGTCAAATAGTCGTCATTTCTAATCCACTTAAGCACAGACAAATCAAATCCTTTTATAATAAGAAACGAAAAGGGAGATGACTTTGAGTCTTCAATTTTTCTCCTCGACTATTTGAATACAAGTTCTCTTACTTGGTTAGTCAAATAATTGTCGTTCCTCTACCAACTTCCAAACTCCGATTAAATCGAAATATTTTCACAATAAGCTAAATGAAAAGGGAGTTGGCTTTGAGTTTTCAATTTCACTCCTCAATTGTTTGAATACGAGTTCTCTTACTCGGTCGGTCGAACAATTGTCATTTTTTACCAATTCATACTGTAAGTCAGATCATTCCCAATCAAAACTATACGAAAAAATATATGGTCTTGAGTTTTCAATTCCTCTCCTCAAATGCCTGGATATGAGTTGTTTTACTCAGTCATTCGAGTATTTGTCATTCATACTAAAATACGTCAATCTTATACAACCTTATTTTCATAAATACTCATATGAAACAGAGAGTGGTTTAGAGTCTTCTATTCCCTTTTCCGATTATTAGGATACGAGTTGTCTTACTCGATTGTCCGAGTAATCGTCATCCATTTAAAATACCTTAACTATTATCAAACTCCTTTTACAACTAAGGATGAAAAGGGAGATGGTCTAGAGCCTTCGATTCCTCTCCTCGACTATTAGGATACGAGTTGTCTTACTCGAATATCCGAGTAATCGTCATCCAACAAAAATATTTTAACACATCAAATTTATCTGTCTGCGCCCTGTGCGATCGAAACCAGTCAAACAAAACACCCAACATATTAATTCTACTCGTCACCCCCGTGTGACCAAAACTCTTTTCAGAAAGAACACTATTTAATCTTTAGGATGCGATCTAAACAGTTGTTCACTAAAAGACATCAACCAACAGTAGTTCCCCGAACTACGAATGCTCTGATTTCCTTAATTAAGGATACGTAGGCAGGAGATTGTTGTATCTTCGCAAGCACACTAATAAAAAACCTCCCCTTTCTCCTTTCTAAGGTTCTCATCCATTTCTATTTTCAATATATTTATAACTCGAATAAGACAAACAAACATAAATTGACACTCAAAACGTAAATTCAAACTAAAAGGTTACCGTTGAGTACAACGGACGCAAGGTGTTAATACATTCCTCTTGTGTAATCCACTCCCGAACCCGAATATGGTTGCGACGACCACTATTCCATTATTCTATTTCCTAAAGGTTTTATCGATATTTTCCTATCCCTTCATTGGGATGAATAAAGTTCGGTGGCGACTCTATTCGAACATAAATTTTTCCGCGACCATCGCGAGGGGTCGTATTTTTCGAGATGCGACAACAGGGTAATAACTCTATCAACTTAAATGAAAAATGTATGAGATACATATGATTTATCCTGGATCCTGGATTATGTTATGTTTGATATTTTGTCTGACATGGGTGGAAATACCATGCATGGAGTGATGCATGAGATGTATGTGTAACACCTCAAAATTTGCCCTCCTCTCTTGGGACTAGCATTAACATATATTGTATTTCATTTTAGGTCATTAGGCATTGCATATTGCATATCATGTGGTTACATTGTGCAAGCTATCTTCCCAAGTCTTGATCAGGAGATGAGGAAGTCAAAAGTGCAAGCCTAGGGTTTACTGACTGATCATTGGCCATCTGAGGATTGGGCTGTGAAATTAGGGTTTCATGATTCTCAATGGATGTTGGTCTTCATCTTGACTACAATGATACATCATCATCATCATGGTTGGTTATCATCAGAAGGATCAAGTGTTGAGGCTGATTCCTTGAGATTAGGGTTTTGACCACTGGTCAACCCTAATTAGTTGCATTGGGCCAGTCAGGGCATAGTCAGGAGATGGGGTCTATGATGGATGTGGGGTTCATTATGTGATTATATGGAGATTATTGAGGCTAGGGTTTCACCCTTGAGCCATTTCAGTTGAAGATTGGGGCTCAGATTGATCTATGCATTGCCAGATTCATCTGTCAGTTGAAAAGTCAACTGTGGTCAACTGTACATGATTTGATGGATTTGGAGGTGGAAATGAGTTGGATACACTTCATTCATGTTGGAACAAGTGTTATTTGACATCTCAAAGCTTAAGAATGAAGAAAATCAAGTCAGAACAGAAACTGCCAAAAATAGAAAATGACTTGTAATTGAAGTTTCCAAAAATGGAAAGTTTTTGACCTCAAAGCCACGTGTCCAAGGAAGCTTCAAATGAAAAATTGTCCAACATGAAAGTTGTAGATCTTGTTCTCACCTTTCCAAAAAGTCCAAGAACTTGAAAATCCCATGTATGGTTGGAAAATTATGGCTCAGTGAATTTCAGAAATGACCCATAATCAGGAGGCCATAACTTCCACATGGTTTGTCCAAATTGCAAGTTCTTTATATGCACAAACTCCATTTGACATGTACTTTCATGGTGCATAATTGGATTTTTCCAAAAGTGGTCAATGCAAAAAGTCAATTTTCAACTGGACAGTTAAAATGGACCAGGGGCAAAATTGTCCAATTTGTGAAATAATTGGAATTTTTGAGTGGGGATTTTTGCTACACCTCATAAATGGCATTTAAAATTTGTTGGAATCATCATTTCATGCCTAAGGCTTATGGTTTGAAAATTGGCCATTAAAATGAAATTGCAAAATTGGACATTAAACCATACACATGTGAATTTGAGAATTACATAACCAATGAGAGTGAGACAAGTTTCTACAGCTCACACATGGCATTTGGATGTTGTGTGAGCTGTCATTGAGGTGGCATGAGCTGTCCTATGGAAATTCCATTTTTGCCCTCACTTGGAAATTATCATTTTCATTAACAATTCCAATTTGGCTAATTACATGATTAAGGGATGATTAAGCTCACATATATAAACCTAAACACATTCTAATCATAACAGAAAATCATTTCACCAAAAATCAGATCTGAAACCTTCCACATTCTCTCAAATGCTCAAGAACACATAGAACTTCAAATCCAAAAATCTTCCTCAATTCTTGCTCAAATTCGAGGATTCTTGTTGCATTGATCTCCTCTCATCATCTTCTACATCTGTTTTTGCATCTCATCATCAATCAAGCTCCAAAACTCAAATGTCCAAAGTGCACTCTTCCATGGTGAATCAAGATTTGGCGCGATAGGAGCAATCTCTCTCGAACCTGAGCTTTGTATGCAACTTCTTGTAGCTTCTAGGCCATCTGTTTCAAGGAATTAAGCATCGAAACTCCACGAATCGCAACTGTCATCAAACAAAGGTGCGAATTCGAATCTCACGGTTTTGTAAATTGTTATATGCATTGTGTAGATCGTTCATCATAGGTTAGCGTGAAACTTGCGGTTTATGAAATGATTGAGTGAGTTAAGAGAAATCTTGATTTGTAATTTCGTGTTCATTCCTTTCCAAGTTCGATTCGTGATGTACAGTGTAAATTAATTAAAATCGTTAGCGTATTAGTGATGTGCGTTAGGAGACGAAGAGAATGATATATGATTTGCGCGTTTTGGTTGAGATTTAAGCGGAACCGCATTTGAAGAAGAGGAGCATGTTGTTGGCGCGGGGAAGACGACTTCCTGTAGCTTTTTCTTCCTTGTTTGATCTGTTTCGTGGCATGAAAATTTTGAAAAGTTGTTTCCCTCCCTTATACACCAATAGAACGCCGCCACCGCATAAATGAATTGGAATGGCCTTGGATTATTACAATAATGCCACTATAATTTAATGTAATTCGTTTTCATGCTAAATAATTATTTAAAAATTACTAACATCTTAAAAAATTCACCAAAAATTCATAAAAAATCAGAAAAATGTGAGAATTTTTGTGTTGACTTCCTTGTTGACTGTAGAATTTTTTTGACCTATTGGTTGAAGTTGTGCATGGTGTGAATTGTGTTTGACTTAGGTTTCTTTAACATGTGCTATATTTTGATACATTGTGCCATTTTGTTCATGAAATCCTCATATTCTAAAATAAATGCTTGAAAATTTTTGTGATGATTGTGGACTGGCTGATGGAGATTTACATGTAAATTTCATGAATTTTTGATACCTGGTCATTGAGCAGCAAATTTTGGAACTTAGGTGTGACAATTTGTGTCACACCTCATTATGTCAACTTGCTGGATTTTTTTGAGTGACCTATACTTGTTGGATTAATGTGAAATTTTGCATGATGATTGATTAGCATGTTAAGATGCTATGTGAATTTTTGTGGAATTTTATGTGGCATTTTCAAATTGATTGCTATTTTTCATCTCTGGTGGTTGAATTTGCAAGTTCATGTGACATAGGTTGGTAGAATCAATGTGAAATGCTCATATGGTATTGAATGATCATGAAATTTGATATGCTTGTAGTAGACACATGTTAGGATCTCCCTGTTTTGGTCCCATCCATTTCTTTTTTTGTTTTCATTGAGTTATGAATTTTTGAAGTGGATGTGTGCATTAATGTTGTGAATTGAAGCATGTGATTGTGTCTGTTTTTGTTGATTTTCATTGACATGGTTCCATTTGCCCAAATGAGCTCAAATTTGACATGGTAGACCTGGAATATCCCCTGTTTAGGTGTAATTTATTTGAGAATTTTTAGAATTGTTTTAGTATGGATTTGAATGCAATAGTTCTGTTTGTATGCTTGGTGCTTCATTTGAACTAGTTTGCCTTATTTTGTGCATAACATGAGCATGATGAATGATATAAACATGAGGCCAATGGTGTTTGCTCTTGTTTGACATTAATTTGAGTTTGGTTGGTGAATACCTTGCTGTTTAGGAATTTTTCTTGCCTTTGGACCCTAGGCTTGGCCTAGTGGTCTAGTTGCTAATGTTTGCTTGATTTTTCAGGATAAGAAAGGCAATGCTTATGGAGAATGATCCAAATCAATTTTAATTGATGTTGTTTGATGTTTGTACACTAACATAACTTGGTTTTGTAGGTGGTGAAGCTTAGGCTTGAGCTTTGAGCTTGCCTTGTGTTGTGCATTGCTTTGTATAGTTTGATTGATTGAACACTTGCTGTTTGGTTTTGTCTGTCTGAGTACTAACTGTGTTGGATTGTTTCCAGGTACTTTAGTTGCTCAGTTCCTTGTGAACTTTTGCTTTGCGTTGCTTAAGCAACTTGCATTGAGGTAGGTCCTCTTGACTTCATGTAGTCTGGAGACCCGGCTGTTACCGGGCCGGGCAAATAAATGTCTGAAGTCCTCCTTAAGAGGCGATGATTGTGTTTGTTTAATTTTGTGCCTAAGCAGGTGAAAGTCCTTTAAATAAGGCAATTGGTGGAAGGTAGGGGTATGCAGTCTACCCCCCACTATTCAGTTGAGTCTTCTCCTTGCTCCCATTACATGGTTGAAGCATTGAGATCCTAACCCAAGATCCTGTGCAGTGCACATTGAGTCAGAGTCTCCGAGTATAGAAGGGTCCCCCCATTCTGGACCCATGATCATTTGTCAGACGCTCTCCCTGGTTAGGGATATGAGCTGTGAGGTCTGATCCTCACTTCACCTCTTCATCTGCTTCACCTTAGCCTCGTAATGGCAAGGTTAAGAGCAAATCAAAACCATGTACAGACGACTCGCTTCGGCGGTCAAACCCCTTTGATTGAGCCTCTTGTTTGGTTATAGCGTGTGCTCTGTGAATCTCTGATTGACATGCTTGTTTGAGATGCCTGTTCTCATTTGATATATGATGTGATGTATGCTTGTATGCTTTCTTCTTTCCTGGTTAGGATTAGATCGCACTGATGCGAGTAGGTAGAAACCTGAACTTAGGGTGACTTTGCATGACAACATTAGGCTCGAGTCTCAGCTCCCTAGTGTCGTGTTTTCCCCTCGGTTTCTGGTTAGCAATTTAGTCCCTTTCAGGGGAACTACATCGCCCTGATCCTTGTTCCAGACAAGGTATGTAGGCAGGTGGTCGTGCGAGACCACTCCGGGCAACCTTTTTCTTTTTGCGTGTGTTTACCTGTTATCTGATTGTGTTTGGCTCGGATGCCGACGTAAGTCCAATGATTGGCTGTCGGGCTCCACGTTTGCCCTTTTGAGTGTGTTTTGGTTTGGATGCCGACGTAATTCCATCAAGTGGTCGTCGGGCTCCATGTTTGCCACCCTTGTGTGTTTAACTGTTTTGTAATGTTTGGCGTGCGTAAGCCGAACTACAGTGGCTCTGATTCTTGTAGCAGACAAGATATGTAGGCATAAGGTGCGATACCTTATCGAGCTCCCTTCTCCTAACCCCACCTGCGTTCCCCGTGTGTGTGTGTGATGTTTAGCAACCTTTTCTTTATTCTAGGATGTGGATCCCTAGGAGTACCTAGGACGTGAGGGGTGCTAATACCTTCCCCTCGCGTAACCGACTCCCGAACCTTTTCTCTCTGGTCGCGAGACCATGTTCTTTCCAGGTTTCTCTGAGCGTTTCCTTTCCCTATCTTGGGATAAATAACGCGCAGTGGCGACTCTGTGTGTGTTTTGTTTTTAGCTCGCCGGTTGATTTTTCGCAGGATGCGACAGCTGGCGACTCTGCTGGGGACATGTTGATGTAGACCTATGTTGGTCCATCGTCCCTAAGCGAGTCCTTCCTAGCGTTTTAGGATTAGTTTAGGTTGCTTGTTGTGTTATTTATTGCGTTTATTAATCTAACCAGTGTATATATTTGCATTAATGTCTGCATGCATCATACTATCATATTGTTGCCGTCCTCTGTACAGGTGGTTCCACTGTTTGGGGTGGGGGTTACTCGAGGTAAAAGGCCCAATACCCAGGCTATGAGTGAAATCTAGGAAACCTAGGAATAGAGTGATTCATGGGAAGCGGGTGGTATGCGCCACTTAGCGGAACATTGACATCACGAGCAGTTCAGACCCTGGTAGGATACTATCGTTACATACTTCGGGTGTGTATATGATGGTATTCTGCGAAAGGTTATTTATGTTGCGTTTCTCTCGACCTTACCCTGGCCTAGATGACACCCGTTAGTGGGGAGGGAATGATCTTTATTTCAGGTACAGATGGTGACTCAGGTGGTGACTAATGGTTCCGTGGATCAGAGTCATATTTATAAGTCGGATTTATGGTCATTTATTGCCGTGACGCCGGAGTGCTGTCCGTGATTTATCAGTGGGGATCCGTTTATTTCAGGATTCCCCGGGCCGAGATATTTATCAGTGGGGATCCGTTTATTTCAGGATTCCCCGGGCCGATTCAGATGGTTGTGATTGTCTGCTCAGAGACCAGTGATGATGATGATGTATCTGTCTTCCGTTTATTTCGGAACCCGTGGGTTGAATTGGTGATTGTACATTCCTCAGATGGTTATGATCGGTTCAGAGGCCGTAACTCAGTGCAACAGATGTTCAGATGACTTGGAGGATGGCACAACGCATTGCATTCATTCATCTGCATCATTCTCATTTTGCATTCATCTGCACCTAACCTACGTCTAGCCATATGGGGAGTATTATTGATTGAGAATCTGGTTGAGAGACATCCTGATGTCAGAATGCTATTGTCAAAAATTTTATCTGTCTCGATGAAACCAGAATCAAAGGACAGAAGCTTCCTCATATGGATAGACGTTGCATTCATGCATATTAATCTGTCTGCTGTTTTGCAGGAATCATTGCTCGTGCTCGCAGAGCTGTACCTTTGCACTCAACACGCCCTCACAGATATTACACCAGGCGCAATACTCCCAGACTGATGGATCTCCCAGGTACTGATCTCCTCGAGCTGAAAGACAAAATGACTGAGCTGATCAACATCATGCAGGGTTTTGCAGTTGGTCAGAAGGCTCTGGCTGATAAGGTTGAGAAGCTCGAGCGGGCTTCAGCAGCGAACAGTGGGGTTAATCTGGATGGTGTCTCCAACCAGGGGCTGGGCGGATCCAGAGACGACGGAAAGAGGACAACCATTGGTGTGGTGAATAATGCTGGTGCTGGTGGTCAACCTGGTCTGGGGCATAATCTGAAGGATAATTTTGTGCCTCCGTTCTATGGGTTTGATGAAGATCAAGAGGAGGACCGAGAAGCTGAGCAGTTTTCCATGCATAATGAGCCCTTGGGTCAATATGGGGTCCCGCCTCAGAACAAGGAGATCCAGCTGCTGGCTGAGAAGATTAAAGTGCTGGAAAGTTATGCCACTCCAGGGATGATCAACATGTCCAACATGGGGCTAGTTGAGGGAATTGTGATCCCACAGAAGTTCAAAGCGCCCGCATTTGACAAATACAATGGGAGTTCCTGCCCGGAAACTCATCTTCAGGCCTTTGTCCGCAAGATCTCTGCGTACACTACAGATCAAAAACTGTGGATGTACTTCTTCCAGGACAGTCTGTCTGGAGGATCCTTAGAGTGGTACACCAAGTTGAAATCTGCTGACATCAAAAGCTGGCAAGATCTTGGAGATGCCTTCTTTAAACAGTATCAGTTCAATGCTGATATGGCTCCGAGTCGTACCCAGCTGCAGGGTATGTCTCAGAAGAATAACGAGGGGTTTAAAGAGTATGCTCAGCGGTGGAGGGAGTTGGCTGCCAGAGTTCAACCTCCGCTAGTGGACAGAGAGATGTCTGATCTCTTCATGGGTACCCTGCAAGGGGTTTTTGCTGAAAGAATGGTGGGCTGTCCGGTAACCAACTTTGCAGACATTGTGGTGGCTGGGGAGAGAATCGAAAGTTGGCTGAGAATGGGGAAGATACAAGGTAATGCTTCGTCATCAGGGTCGAAGAAGCCATTCGGGAACGGTCAGCGCAAGAATGAGGGTAATACCAGTGCGGTCTACGCTCAGAGAGGACCCAGTAGGGATCGTTACTTCCAGCGCACCGCTGCGGTAACCATTCCTGCTGACAATCAGCCTGCACAACAGCAACAGCAGCGTCAGCCATTTCAGCAGAGGTCTCAGAGGGCAGGATATCCAGTCAGGAGGAGGATGAGTGATCGACATTTTGACAGGCCGCCTGTGACATACTCTGTCCTATTGAAAAAGTTGAAAGATATGGGGCTGGTACAGTTGAGGACTTTGGCACCTATGGGACCTGATCAAAGGCCAGCCAATTTTGATGAAAATGTCAAATGTGAATTCCATTCGGGTGCTCCCGGGCACAGTGTAGAGGACTGCAAAGCTTTTAAGCACGTAGTCCAAGACCTGGTGGATTCAAAAGCAATCAACTTTGCTCCATCTCCCAACGTTAATGCCAATCCCATGCCGGCACATGGTCAGGCAATGGTGAGCGCAATTACTGAAGATTCGGATCACACCTGTGTGATGGGTAAAGAGACTGACAGCGACTGCAAGTTTGATGGTTGGATAAAGCCGTGCGTACCAGGAAGCTGGAAGGCTTAAAAAAAATCATCACTGTTACTCGTCCTGAAGAGTAATGATTTCCTGTTTTCAGTTTTATTTGCATGAAAGCCATACGTGTTGCCCGACACGTAATGGTCCATTGTAAGGGCCACCTCATGTTCATATTTTGCAACATTTCTGCATCATTAATAAATGGATGTTTTTCAGTCAAAAAGCGGTGTTCCCTGTTTTTCATTTATTTTTACAATTTAAAAACAGATAAAAATGGCAATGTTTATTTTCATTTTTTCTCCTTTTTTGATTTGTCTCGTTCCGAATGCAAAAAAATAAGTCTCCGGATCTCGTTGATAACGATTTGGTTACACCTCATATGACTTCGACAAACCGAGCTATCATGCTGAAGAAGAAGGCGAAGAAGATTGTGAACCGCTGGAATTAGCCAGGTTGTTAAAACAAGAGGAGAAGGTGATTCAGCCGCACGTGAAGCGGGTTGAGATTGTCATTCCAAGCACCGCCGAGGTCAGGAAGGAAGTGAAATTAGGGCCGCTTCAGAGGCAAGTCGAGAGCAGAATGGTAGCCTTGTTGAAAGAGCATGTGGATGCTTCTACCTGGTCATGTCAAGATATGCTAGGGTCGGATACCGGCGTCATTGCGCATGAGCTACCATGGAAAGGAGACTGTCCTCCAGAGAAGCAGAACGCCGGTGCTACTTATCAGAGAGCTATGGTGACTTTGTTTCATGATATGATTCATCATGAAATTGAATGCTATGCTATGACATGATAGCAAAGTCCCGAAACAGAAAAGGGGGCATCTGGTAGATCTGGCCAAGCCGAGTGGACCAGTTGAGATAATTCAAACTGAGGTTGAATTCAAGTGAGTGCACTATCAGAGTGCGGTCCGGTAAGCTGTTGGGGTTCATGGTGAGGGAGGAATCGAGGTTCATCCTGCAAAAAAAAAAAAAAAAAAAAAAAAAAAAAAAGAGAGAAACGCCTGAACCGAGAAAGGGAAAGAGAGGTTCGTGGTTTCATAGATAGATTGAACTACCTGTCATGGTTCACATCTCATCTAACAGCCACGTGCGAACCTATATTCAAGATGTTGAAAAAAAAAGATCAAACGGTCAGGTGAAATAACGATTGCCAAGGGGCATTGAAGAATAAAAAAGAATAAGTGCAGGAACCTCTGATTCCGATGTCTCCTGTGGAGAGAGACTGTTAATCTGTACTTGACAGCCTTCGAGGGGTTTACGAGGTGTATTGGGTCAGCATGATGCGTCTTGTCGAAAAGAGCATGCAATTTACCTTAGCAAAAAGTTTACCGACTGTGAAACAATACATTCACTGTTCGAGAAAACTTGATGTACTTTGGCATAGGCTGCTCGCCGACTGAGACAGTATGCTGATTCATACCACTTTGTGGATTTCCGAGATGGATCCGATCGAGTATGGGTTTGAGAATCCAGCATCGACCGGACGGGTTGTGAAAAGGCGAAAGAATATTGACTGATTTGTGATACTCTCAAGAAGCAATCAAGGGGTGTATTGTCTGATTACATCGCTCCGCAACCCATGGTGGGTTATCAACCAATGAAGTTTGAGTTCCCTGATGAGGACATCTCGAGGTGCTCCAATCGAAAGATTGAGAGTGACCGATCCCGGAGGAGGGGTCTGACCCTGAATCCGAACGGATTCTAATGTCTGATGGGGAGGTTAAGGTGAATAAGCTTTTATTGCCCGGCTAACGTTTGAGTGTACCCACAGTAGTGGCGGAGTACGAAGCTTGTAGCCCAGGTACTGAACCTCGGTGCGTACATCTACTGGGGCAACTCCTTTCTCATTGGTATATGGAATGGAGGTTGTATTACCTGTTGAGGTTCAGATTCCCTCTTTAAGAGTCCTGATGGACGTGAAGTTGCAAGAGGCTGAATGGGTAAGGACCCGGTACGAAGAGTTGAGCCTGATTGAGGAAAAGAGGCTAGCAGCCATCTGTCATGGGCAGTTGTATCAGCAAAGGATGAAGCGTGCTTTTGACAAGAAAGTACGACCTCGGGTGTATCACATGGGTGATACGGTGCTGAAAAGGATCCTTCCTCCTCAAAACGATAGAAGGGGCAAGTGGACACCGAATTATGAAGGTCCGTTCGTGGTCAAGAAGGTTTTCTCTAGTGGAGCCTTGTTGTTAACGACCGTGGATGGCGAAGATTTTCCATCCCCTGTGAATGCGGGCGCAGTTAAAAAATACTTCGTGTAAAGAGACCCGCTGGACGAAAAGAACAAAATAGTTCAAGCAAAAATGGGCATCCCGGCGAACCAAAAACAGAAAGAAAGGTTCGGGCAAAAATTAGGGATAAAAATGAAAACTGTACACCCGGCAAGTCGAAAACCTGAAGAGGCGACTTGGGCAAAAAAGGGTATCCCGGTGGACTGAAAACCCGAAAGGGCGGTCCAGGCAAAAGAGGGATTGAAACGAACAACTGCGTCTGGCATGATCGTTTGCGCTTTGGTTGAAGCATCATGGATAATAGCCGGTAGGGATCGGTTGGAATCGTCTTGTTCAGAAGGCAGAAAGCAAGGAGAGTCTGAGGACATATGGGGTGTAACTGAGTTGGAACTCGATGAGATCACGGGTTTCACATTGCCATTAGGATAGATTTTTCCTTTTGAGCGCAATTACCTCTTTTCAGGAATTGCTTCCTTTGTATTGCTCAACTTGAGCCACACACTTTTTCAAATCAATAAAATGCAAATTCAGTCAAATAATTTTGTTTTTGTTTTTCATAACCGCTTTGATTGCAAAAACATCCAGATATTTTTGATAAAGAATCTTGCATTTTAAGACATACAGGTTCCTTCCAATGCATGTTTATTAAGATTGAAAGCTGGAGATCTTATTTGGAAGGTTGAGTGACCCAAGTGTTGAAATCTTGACACGCCTGGGGCACGGTTTTATCTAACGGTCTGTTTTGCAGGAACTGTTAGATATTTTCACTCACTTGCAGGTTGTGATGCGGAAGCTTTGTAATAGATCCCCAGAGAGTTCGCACAGGGACGAATGAATGAAAACGACGAAGTGACGTTGAGACGTACGACGATCCTTGATGGTAATCAAGAAGACTCTTCAAAGTCGGAAGACCTGAAAGTGTGTAATTTCCCGCAGAGTCCGCTCAGGGACGAGTGCATGAAGAAAGGACGGAGAGACGACGAGACGTCCGACGACCTTTGAAATTAACCAAGAAGACTCTTCAAAGTCGAAAGGTTGAAATTATGTATAAATCCCGGGAGTACGTTCTCGTCGAGCGCGGAGCGATTTGGAATACAAGATGATGGAGCAGAAAAGGTCCAGACGAGTCTGGGAGTTCTCAAAAGTGGAAAGCTGATACGAGATTGGGAGGTGGATACCGTGGTTCGACGAGTCGACGGGTGTTCTGTGCCAACTTTTCTCATTTCCCAGCTAGGTCCCCAAGCAGAGTGAAGAGGACTAGCTCCCCAGCGGATCCAAGGTCCGTGGACTTTCTCCAGCCGAGTCATGGTGGTTATCTCCGGCAGGTTTACAATGGTGTTTCCTCAGCAGCCAGGCCAGAAGGTTGTTATTCCCCGAGTGGAGCGGGTTTCAAAGAAATATATCTCCAGCAGTTCCCCGAGTGGAGCGGGTTTCAATGAAATATATCTCCAGCAGTGTTCATCCTACCAGTGGAGTGGACAAGTTCCCGTAGCGGACGGATTTTTGCATCCCCAACTGAGTTGATTCTACCTATGGGTTGCATGGGTTATCCCCAGCGGAGTAGCGTTTCCCTAGCAGGGTCAGGATGGTTATCCCCAGCAGGTGTTAGATCGATGCTTCCCCAGTTGCCAGACCTGAAGGCGGCTGTTTCCCAGCAGAGCTATCTGTGAGCATTTCCCCAGTGAAGTCAACAGGTATCTGTGAGGGTTCCCGAAGCAGAGGTGGATGTATATCCCCAGCAAGTCAAAAACTGTTGTATCCCCACAGAGTGTTGGTGGTGCTTGTCCCCAGCAGTTTTTCGAGTGGATCGGGTGCAAAGGAGGTTCTTCCCCAGCAAGGGTTGCCTTATTCCCAGCAGCAGTGCTATTCCCCAGTAGGGTGGAATCGGAGTATTGACGGATTCCTCAGCAGAGTGCCTCGTATTCCTCAGAAGAGTCCCTAAGGGGGATATTTTTATGCATTCATCATGTAGAGTAAGCATAGCATATTGCATAGAAAAAAAATAAATCGCGTAGCATTTCCATAATTATGGAGCATTACGCAGAAAAAGTCATGCATCATTGCAAGCATAAGTTAGTCTCAGACCGTGGTTATTGTTTGAGAGGTGGTTTGCTCAGATGGTGAAGATGTTACTCTGTGGAGTTTAGCATCATGACGTCAGATCAGCAATGTTCCCCAGTAGTGCGATATTGGAGGAAATGTTTCCGTCGGACAGAGATGGAAATAAAATCAGAGGACGTTACGCGATCAGCGCGATTCAAGCCGTGGTTACCGCTTGAGGATTGGTTTTATCAGACAGTGAAGGTGTTACTCCGAGGAGTCTAGCATCAGGGTTTTAATCAAGGATATTCCCCAGTAGTACGATACTGGAGGGTAAGTTTCTGTCGAGCAGAGATGGGAATGTTAATCAAGAAAGTTTCGGGGTCCAAAAAGAAAAACAAGAAGGAAGATAATCCCCAGCTAAACGCGAAGTGTTTGTCTCCCATGGTTGAATAGAGAGCAGTCGGCTCAGGGCTTGTCATCCTCAGCATGGGTCGTTGTGGCATTCCGGCCAGTTTCCGATTTCCAGATCGAAGAAGTTTCCGATTTCCAGATCGAAGAAGTTTCCGATTTCCAGATCGAAGAAGTTTCCGATTCCCAGATCGAAGAAGTTCTCAACAGTCAGGACGAAGAACTTGTGGCACTCCGGCTAGTTTCCGATTTCCAGATCGAAGAAGTTTCCGATTTCCAGATCGAAGAAGTTTCCGATTTCCAGATCGAAGAAGTTTCCGATTCCCAGATCGAAGAAGTTCTCAACAGTCAGGACGAAGAACTTGTGGCACTCCGGCCAGTTTCCGATTTCCAGATCGAAGAAGTTTCCGATTTCCAGATCGAAGAAGTTTCCGATTCCCAGATCGAAGAGGTTCTCAACAGTCAGGACGAAGAACTTGTGGCACTCCGGCCAGTTTCCGATTCCCAGATCGAAGAAGTTTCCGATTTCCAGATCGAAGAAGTTTCCGATTTCCAGATCGAAGAAGTTCTCAACAGTCAGGACGAAGAACTTGTGGCACTCCGGCCAGTTTCCGATTTCCAGATCGAAGAAGTTTCCGATTTCCAGATCGAAGGAGTTTCCGATTTCTAGATCGAAGAGGTTCTCAACAGTCAGGACGAAGAACTTGCGGCAATCCGGCCAGTTTCCGATTTCCAGATCGAAGAGGTTCTCAACAGTCAGGACGAAGAACTTGTGGCACTCCGGCCAGTTCCGATTTCCAGATCGAAGAAGCTCACGATGATTAGATCGATGCAGCTTGCGGCAATCCGGCCAGTTTCCCGGTATCCAGACCGAAGTGGTATCCAGACTGAAGTGGTATCCAGACCGAAGAGGTGTTCAGACCAAAGTGGTGTTCAGGCCAAGAAAATGAAAAAAGAAGAGAAAATTTCGGGGTTCAAGAAAATGAAAAAAGAAAGGAATAATAATCCCGAGCGGATGAGTGGTGTTCAGGCCATGGTTATCCCTACGTTACCATTTATTTTGGTATCCAGGTCGACGTTTATGTTTTGGGGTTCAAGCTGAGTTTTTCCGTTCCGGACGGGTTCTTTCAGAAGATTGTTTCTTCGCCGACGCTGACAGGCGCTGTTAATTTTCCCATCAGAGTGCAAATTGTTCGTCTGTTCTTGGTATTCAATCACTCTTCATCCTGATCATCCGAAAGCCGAGGCTATTTCGTATCGACAGGTTCACAGTGGATTGAATAGGGGCAGCTGTAACACCTCAAAATTTGCCCTCCTCTCTTGGGACTAGCATTAACATATATTGCATTTCATTTTAGGTCATTAGGCATTGCATATTGCATATCATGTGGTTACATTGTGCAAGCTATCTTCCCAAGTCTTGATCAGGAGATGAGGAAGTCAAAAGTGCAAGCCTAGGGTTTACTGACTGATCATTGGCCATCTGAGGATTGGGCTGTGAAATTAGGGTTTCATGATTCTCAATGGATGTTGGTCTTCATCTTGACTACAATGATACATCATCATCATCATGGTTGGTTATCATCAGAAGGATCAAGTGTTGAGGCTGATTCCTTGAGATTAGGGTTTTGACCACTGGTCAACCCTAATCAGTTGCATTGGGCCAGTCAGGGCATAGTCAGGAGATGGGGTCTATGATGGATGTGGGGTTCATTATGTGATTATATGGAGATTATTGAGGCTAGGGTTTCACCCTTGAGCCATTTCAGTTGAAGATTGGGGCTCAGATTGATCTATGCATTGCCAGATTCATCTGTCAGTTGAAAAGTCAACTGTGGTCAACTGTACATGATTTGATGGATTTGGAGGTGGAAATGAGTTGGATACACTTCATTCATGTTGGAACAAGTGTTATTTGACATCTCAAAGCTTAAGAATGAAGAAAATCAAGTCAGAACAGAAACTGCCAAAAATAGAAAATGACTTGTAATTGAAGTTTCCAAAAATGGAAAGTTTTTGACCTCAAAGCCACGTGTCCAAGGAAGCTTCAAATGAAAAATTGTCCAACATGAAAGTTGTAGATCTTGTTCTCACCTTTCCAAAAAGTCCAAGAACTTGAAAATCCCATGTATGGTTGGAAAATTATGGCTCAGTGAATTTCAGAAATGACCCATAATCAGGAGGCCATAACTTCCACATGGTTTGTCCAAATTGCAAGTTCTTTATATGCACAAACTCCATTTGACATGTACTTTCATGGTGCATAATTGGATTTTTCCAAAAGTGGTCAATGCAAAAAGTCAATTTTCAACTGGACAGTTAAAATGGACCAGGGGCAAAATTGTCCAATTTGTGAAATAATTGGAATTTTTGAGTGGGGATTTTTGCTACACCTCATAAATGGCATTTAAAATTTGTTGGAATCATCATTTCATGCCTAAGGCTTATGGTTTGAAAATTGGCCATTAAAATGAAATTGCAAAATTGGACATTAAACCATACACATGTGAATTTGAGAATTACATAACCAATGAGAGTGAGACAAGTTTCTACAGCTCACACATGGCATTTGGATGTTGTGTGAGCTGTCATTGAGGTGGCATGAGCTGTCCTATGGAAATTCCATTTTTGCCCTCACTTGGAAATTATCATTTTCATTAACAATTCCAATTTGGCTAATTACATGATTAAGGGATGATTAAGCTCACATATATAAACCTAAACACATTCTAATCATAACAGAAAATCATTTCACCAAAAATCAGATCTGAAACCTTCCACATTCTCTCAAATGCTCAAGAACACATAGAACTTCAAATCCAAAAATCTTCCTCAATTCTTGCTCAAATTCGAGGATTCTTGTTGCATTGATCTCCTCTCATCATCTTCTACATCTGTTTTTGCATCTCATCATCAATCAAGCTCCAAAACTCAAATGTCCAAAGTGCACTCTTCCATGGTGAATCAAGATTTGGCGCGATAGGAGCAATCTCTCTCGAACCTGAGCTTTGTATGCAACTTCTTGTAGCTTCTAGGCCATCTGTTTCAAGGAATTAAGCATCGAAACTCCACGAATCGCAACTGTCATCAAACAAAGGTGCGAATTCGAATCTCACGGTTTTGTAAATTGTTATATGCATTGTGTAGATCGTTCATCGTAGGTTAGCGTGAAACTTGCGGTTTATGAAATGATTGAGTGAGTTAAGAGAAATCTTGATTTGTAGTTTCGTGTTCATTCCTTTCCAAGTTCGATTCGTGATGTACAGTGTAAATTAATTAAAATCGTTAGCGTATTAGTGATGTGCGTTAGGAGACGAAGAGAATGATATATGATTTGCGCGTTTTGGTTGAGATTTAAGCGGAACCGCATTTGAAGAAGAGGAGCATGTTGTTGGCGCGGGGAAGACGACTTCCTGTAGCTTTTTCTTCCTTGTTTGATCTGTTTCGTGGCATGAAAATTTTGAAAAGTTGTTTCCCTCCCTTATACACCAATAGAACGCCGCCACCGCATAAATGAATTGGAATGGCCTTGGATTATTACAATAATGCCACTATAATTTAATGTAATTCGTTTTCATGCTAAATAATTATTTAAAAATTACTAACATCTTAAAAAATTCACCAAAAATTCATAAAAAATCAGAAAAATGTGAGAATTTTTGTGTTGACTTCCTTGTTGACTGTAGAATTTTTTTGACCTATTAGTTGAAGTTGTGCATGGTGTGAATTGTGTTTGACTTAGGTTTCTTTAACATGTGCTATATTTTGATACATTGTGCCATTTTGTTCATGAAATCCTCATATTCTAAAATAAATGCTTGAAAATTTTTGTGATGATTGTGGACTGGCTGATGGAGATTTACATGTAAATTTCATGAATTTTTGATACCTGGTCATTGAGCAGCAAATTTTGGAACTTAGGTGTGACAATTTGTGTCACACCTCATTATGTCAACTTGCTGGATTTTTTTGAGTGACCTATACTTGTTGGATTAATGTGAAATTTTGCATGATGATTGATTAGCATGTTAAGATGCTATGTGAATTTTTGTGGAATTTTATGTGGCATTTTCAAATTGATTGCTATTTTTCATCTCTGGTGGTTGAATTTGCAAGTTCATGTGACATAGGTTGGTAGAATCAATGTGAAATGCTCATATGGTATTGAATGATCATGAAATTTGATATGCTTGTAGTAGACACATGTTAGGATCTCCCTGTTTTGGTCCCATCCATTTCTTTTTTGTTTTCATTGAGTTATGAATTTTTGAAGTGGATGTGTGCATTAATGTTGTGAATTGAAGCATGTGATTGTGTCTGTTTTTGTTGATTTTCATTGATATGGTTCCATTTGCCCAAATGAGCTCAAATTTGACATGGTAGACCTGGAATATCCCCTGTTTAGGTGTAATTTATTTGAGAATTTTTAGAATTGTTTTAGTATGGATTTGAATGCAATAGTTCTGTTTGTATGCTTGGTGCTTCATTTGAACTAGTTTGCCTTATTTTGTGCATAACATGAGCATGATGAATGATATAAACATGAGGCCAATGGTGTTTGCTCTTGTTTGACATTAATTTGAGTTTGGTTGGTGAATACCTTGCTGTTTAGGAATTTTTCTTGCCTTTGGACCCTAGGCTTGGCCTAGTGGTCTAGTTGCTAATGTTTGCTTGATTTTTCAGGATAAGAAAGGCAATGCTTATGGAGAATGATCCAAATCAATTTTAATTGATGTTGTTTGATGTTTGTACACTAACATAACTTGGTTTTGTAGGTGGTGAAGCTTAGGCTTGAGCTTTGAGCTTGCCTTGTGTTGTGCATTGCTTTGTATAGTTTGATTGATTGAACACTTGCTGTTTGGTTTTGTCTGTCTGAGTACTAACTGTGTTGGATTGTTTCCAGGTACTTTAGTTGCTCAGTTCCTTGTGAACTTTTGCTTTGCGTTACTTAAGCAACTTGCATTGAGGTAGGTTCTCTTGACTTCATGTAGTCTGGAGACCCGGCTGTTACCGGGCCGGGCAAATAAATGTCTGAAGTCCTCCTTAAGAGGCGATGATTGTGTTTGTTTAATTTTGTGCCTAAGCAGGTGAAAGTCCTTTAAATAAGGCAATTGGTGGAAGGTAGGGGTATGCAGTCTACCCCCCACTATTCAGTTGAGTCTTCTCCTTGCTCCCATTACATGGTTGAAGCATTGAGATCCTAACCCAAGATCCTGTGCAGTGCACATTGAGTCAGAGTCTCCGAGTATAGAAGGGTCCCCCCATTCTGGACCCATGCTCATTTGTCAGACGCTCTCCCTGGTTAGGGATATGAGCTGTGAGGTCTGATCCTCACTTCACCTCTTCATCTGCTTCACCTTAGCCTCGTAATGGCAAGGTTAAGAGCAAATCAAAACCATGTACAGACGACTCGCTTCGGCGGTCAAACCCCTTTGATTGAGCCTCTTGTTTGGTTATAGCGTGTGCTCTGTGAATCTCTGATTGACATGCTTGTTTGAGATGCCTGTTCTCATTTGATATATGATGTATGCTTGTATGCTTTCTTCTTTCCTGGTTAGGATTAGATCGCACTGATGCGAGTAGGTAGAAACCTGAACTTAGGGTGACTTTGCATGACAACATTAGGCTCGAGTCTCAGCTCCCTAGTGTCGTGTTTTCCCCTCGGTTTCTGGTTAGCAATTTAGTCCCTTTCAGGGGAACTACATCGCCCTGATCCTTGTTCCAGACAAGGTATGTAGGCAGGTGGTCGTGCGAGACCACTCCGGGCAACCTTTTTCTTTTTGCGTGTGTTTATCTGTTATCTGATTGTGTTTGGCTCGGATGCCGACGTAAGTCCAATGATTGGCTGTCGGGCTCCACGTTTGCCCTTTTGAGTGTGTTTTGGTTCGGATGCCGACGTAATTCCATCAAGTGGTCGTCGGGCTCCATGTTTGCCACCCTTGTGTGTTTAACTGTTTTGTATTGTTTGGCGTGCGTAAGCCGAACTACAGTGGCTCTGATTCTTGTAGCAGACAAGATATGTAGGCATAAGGTGCGATACCTTATCGAGCTCCCTTCTCCTAACCCCACCTGCGTTCCCCGTGTGTGTGTGTGATGTTTAGCAACCTTTTCTTTATTCTAGGACGTGGATCCCTAGGAGTACCTAGGACGTGAGGGGTGCTAATACCTTCCCCTCGCGTAACCGACTCCCGAACCTTTTCTCTCTGGTCGCGAGACCATGTTCTTTCCAGGTTTCTCTGAGCGTTTCCTTTCCCTATCTTGGGATAAATAACGCGCAGTGGCGGCTCTGTGTGTGTTTTGTTTTTAGCTCGCCGGTTGATTTTTCGCAGGATGCGACAGTATGCAAGTATGCAATTGCTGGGGATTTTTAGATGTGCATGTAAGAATGCGAATAATTTTTTGGGTTCATTTTTTATGATACTCTCCATTTCAGAGGGAGTGTTGTTCTTGTATGTTGATGATTGATAGGATTATGTTTGATGAATTTTCCTATTTTGGCAGGAAAATTATGCATGAATTGATGCATGCGATGCATGTGGGAATGCAACTGGGTACTTGGATTTTTTTTGTAGGGCTTTATTTTGTTTCCAATGAGATTGTTGGGGAATATCATCATCAAAGGATTGATGGAAGATAATGAATGTCAACATCAAAGGGTTGATGGAAAAGAATTTGTCATCGTCAAAGGGTTGACGGGAAGGATCAAATATAGAATATCATCATCAAAGGGTTGATGGAGAGGTATTTTTCATTGTCAAAGGGTTGCCGGGAATAACTTCACTAAGGAGTGATGTCGTCAAAGGGTTGATAGAAAATAATTAAAGACTGTCATCACCAAAGGGTTAGTGGAAAAGAATTTGTCATCGTCAAAGGGTTGATGGAAATAACTTCATTAAGGAGTGACATCATCAAAGGGTTGACGGAAAGGATTAAGGAATGTCATGACCAAAGGGTTAATGGAAAACAATTTGGCATCGTCAAAGGATTGACAGAAAGAAAATTCACTATGGAATGACATCATCAAGGGGTTGATGGAAAAGAATTATATATGTAATGTCATCATCAAATGGTTGATGGAAAGAACTAAAGAATGTCATCACCAAATGGTTGGTGGAAAAGAATTTGTCATCGTCAAAGGGTTAACGGAAAGAATTTCACTAAGGTCGGAGATCGTCAAAGGATTGATGGAAAAGAATTAAAGATTGTCATCACCAAAGGGTTTGCGGAAAAGAATTTGTCATCGTCAAAGGGTTAATGGGAATATATTCACTAAGGAGTGATATCATCAAATGGTTGACGGAAAGAATCTATCATCGTCAAAGGATTGATGGAAAAGAAAAATATAGAATATCATCATTAAAGGGTTGGTGGAAAGGAATTATTATGTTATGTATGCATATGGTGCATGTGGTAATGCAAGAGGGTTATTGTATGCAGTGCATGTGCATGTGGTTTGGCAGGAAAGTTATGCGTGTTTATTGTATGCAGTGCATGTGGTAATGCAAGAGGGTTATTGGTTTTTTTGGACTGGTCTCCCTTTTTCGAAGGTAAGACTTTTTGGGTACCAATGTTGATTGGATTTGAGATTATGAAGATGCCAATAAAGTGGAATTTCAGTGGTTGCTAATATGGATTGGACTTTGGTTTTGGAGATGCCAATAGGGATTGGATTTTGTTTTTTTTTGTAATTGCCAATATGAATTGGACTTTTGGTTGGTGAAAGATTTTGACTTCCCGACACTCGGTACCCGACGATGCGATGATCAGAAGATAAATGTAGATGCTCTTGGTGCCCCAAGTTTGTTCTGTTGCTGATAGGCTGCGTGTTTGTTCCTGAGGGAATCTCAACTTCTTTGCCTAATATGCCCTGATGGACTGTAAATTATTTAATGAGCATAGCAACGTAATCAACGCATGATGATTATGCTCTTGCTCTTCCCCAAGGCTCTTTGTAACTCGTCTGCCCTAGCCTGTAGGGTCTTTGAAGGAATTTTTCCTTTGAAAGGAAACCCTGTGAATGGTTATACCATGGTCTGAACCAAATTTTTCCCAGTAGTTTTCCCCTGATTGAGCCTTTGAAGGATTTTCCCCAGATTGACTGAGTATGTTGAAATGATTTGCCTCACTGATCAACTGATGCTTGGAGATTTGTTTCAGCCTGACTAATTCTTAGGTCCACATAGTCATCGAATGATATGCCCCTTATCCATAGGGTTATGAGATGGACTTGATTCGGGTAAGCACCAACGAATGTTCAAGTTCCTCTCTAATTGCTCTTGGTTGAGATTTCCCTGATGTCAAGTACTGACTTGCAGTTTAAAATTGTTCTTTTAGAAATGGTAATTTTAATGCGATACTCATGCAAGTTTTGAAAAGAATCATTATTGAAATGATGTGGTAGTGTGTGACGAATGGACCATTAGTCCAAATGAAATATTGATCTAGAATTGTGAAAGATACATCAAGGAGATTATACCAAAGTAGAAGATTACCAAATCTTTTTAGGAGTCAGTTTATGCAAAATTGATGTAGTATACCTAGGCATGGCAACGAGGCTGGTATGGGACGGTTTTTACATCCCCCAAACCCAAAACCGAATCCAAAATAATCCTCATTCCCCGCCCCAATCCCTATCGGGAATGAAAAATTAAAACCCAAATTCGTCCCAAACGGGTTCGGGTTGGGTTCAGGTATCCCCGTCCCGCCATTATCTATTTAATAAAATCATTTTTTTAATAAAAATAAATTATTTTTCCAAAATCAAATTACATTACAAATAATAAAATAAAAAAATCTCAAAAAATTTCATGCATACATTTCGAATATTCTAAATAATATATGCAAATCAAAATATCAAAATGTTAACCTTATATTAAATATTCTAAATTATTAAAACTAAAATAGTAAAATAAATAATAAAGTAAACAAGATGGGCCCGGGGTGGGATACTAGTATCCCCATTACCCTACCCGACCCCATATTTTGTAATCGGGGAAAACCTAAACCCAAACCCAGTTAAAACAGGTTTTCTCCATCAAATTCGGGGCGAGGTCGGGTGGGTATCCGCAGACATGGGTTATGTTGCCATGCCTAAGTATGCCTTTAGAATAAACCCTACTTCAATTAGGTCTTTTAAGGGTTGTAATGTGTCCTGGTTCGCAGTTTGTGAAACAAAGGATATAAGGCTCAAATTTTGTTTTAACCCACCTCTTCTTCATGATGATCTCCAATCCTATGTTCAGTTAATTCAACACAGACATTCAACTTCTAAGAGAGTTTGAAGGTGTAAGGATAAAGATGATGATTCAAGATCTATTGAAATGACAGTCACTTTATTTTGCTTTTCATGGATGTTGGTGACCCTTTGATTCTTGATATGGTGGTCACTGAATCTTGTTTTGCTTTTACTGAGGATTTTCATGATCTCTTTTGATTTTTGTCTCGATCCCTAACTTTTTCCTGGACCATTTTTTGAAGCTTTAGTCCATCGGGGTTGCCCTATTTTTTGCCTAAGTCTCCTATTTGGGGTGTTCTACTTAGCGGTCTTTCTTTTTTTGTTTTTGATTTTGCTTAAGGGTTGTAACTTCCAAGTCATTGGTCATTGAAGAACAACCGACATAACTTTTTGATTTTTCATGGTTCCTTCGACACCTAAGGTTATGTACGAAGAATGCCATGTGGTTGATCTCCACATGGGATGTTTCATCTTGTAATTCAAGTGCGTAGTAAGATTAACTTAACACTACCCCGCCTCAGGTTAAATGTAAGGGTTTTTAGATCCAAAAGAAGCTCATACTTCTAGGCTCGAAGTGGTTAACTGCGGATTAACTCCTTATATCTCTAGTATTTGAGGATTTGAAACAATGCATGTACATCATCAGTAGGCTTTTATCTGAAAGCATACTGTTAGCAATTATGAGTATTTTGTTTTTGTCATCCTTTCTTCAATCTTCGCTAAAACAACAATTTGATAAGTGAATGGGAGAAATATTTTTTATTTTTGATATAAATGGAAAATATGAGTGAACACGAAAGGATTCATTCAAAACATGCATGATCATTTCATTAATATTACCATTAAAGGAAAACAATAATACTTAAAAGAAAATAAGTGTTCAACATGCAAAGAAAATACAAATGAAAATGTTGAAAGAGCCAAATGATTGCCAATGCAGAGGAAACTCTCTTGTGATTGGTTCACTACTGGGCTAGCCTTCTTCAGAGTGGAGTTCGTTTTACTCATTGAGACTGGTATGATAATCATCTTCAGATTTATTCTCGGAAATCTCTTCCATAGCATGGACTAATGGACCAACATAACTAGGTGAAAGAGCATTGTTGATTTGAAGGCCTTTAGGCACAAATGAGAACATCTTGGAGTCAAGCAGAGTATGTACCTTGCTCTTGAGCACCTTACAGTCTTCAGTTGAATGCCCATGTTCCCCAGCATGGAAGTCACATCGAGCATTGGCATCAAAACCTGGTGGATATGGAGGAATGACTGGATTTAGCTCCTTTGGCACCATCAATCCCTTCTTTATCAAATATGGAAGTACTTGACTGTATGGCATTGGAAGTGGATCAATATGCCTCTTTGGCTTTCCCTGGCCTTTGCCGAGCATATTGACGCTACTGATGTGGAATATATCATTGATACTGAGGAGGTCCTCGAATTGTAGGAAGACAATTCAGGCCAAGGCCTCCAAGAAGGCAACTTGACCCTCTACCAGTACCTTATAGCCAAATATTCCCATATTTGCAAAAGGAGGGTCTTCTGACATTGAGGGAGCTGAAACCGGCTGTTTTTCCATATCCACCAGGATATGATGCTAACGCCCATTGTGAATTTCACATGGGAGCGCCCGACCATACCCTGGAGAATTGTTTTGCATTCCAAAATAGGGTACAAGACTTGATTGAAGCAAAAGTTGTTACCTTCACTCCAAGACGCCCGAACGTGAACACTAATCCCATGCCAACACATGGAGATGCTTCCGTCAGTGCCATTGAGGAAAGTGATCAGGGAGAACTGATTCTTAAGGTTGAAGAGATTCAAACCCCTATCACCAGGATAGGGGCACAACTGCTAAAAAATGGTCTAGTCCCAGAGGAGCTAGTCAATGATGAGAATGATAAAGGGTTGAGGAATTTTATACAACAAATGCTGGATCAAGGCGAGTTGCAGATAAATCGCCGTGTCAAGAACAAGGGAGAAGAGGAGATAGCCGTCGTGGTGGACATCCTCTATGATGAGGTTAACGTGGACATCCCTTTTGATGAGGTTAATGTGGACATCCCTTACGATGAGGTTAATGTGGAAATCCCTATAAACCCATTGGTGATAGAGTTTCCAGCACCGTTTGCATATAAAGATGAGAAGGCGGTACCATGAATATATCAGCCCAGAGCTTTTAACCAAGGGCAGGAAGACCGACCCGTGGTAATCAATGAACCAAACGTCACCTCAATTGTGGGGCCAGCTGGAATGACAAGTAGTGGCCGATTGTTCGCACCAAGGGTTGTTGATGCTTATACAAAAGCCAAAGGGAAAGAAATTGCTACTCCTGTCCAAATCCCTGTCCCCAATCAAGCAATGCAAGACTTGCACCTATCTCCTAAAGTCGCAGTCACTCGCGAGGAGGCCGATGAATTTCTAAGGATAATCAAGAAAAGTGATTATAAAATGGTGGACCAACTGAATCAAACACCTTCAAAAATCTCCATGTTATCTTTGTTGCTCAACTTAGAAGCACACAGGAATTCGTTATTGAAAGTGTTAAGCGCATCACATATCACGAAAGACATAACGATAGAACAATTTGATGATGTGATAGCGTGCATAACCACTGGAATTTTTTTGGGGTTTAACGATGATGAACTGTCAGTTGAAGGAAAGAACCATAACAAGGCCCTACATATCTCCTTGAAATGCATAGACACTATACTATCAAGGGTATTAGTAGACACAGGTTCCTCACTGAATGTCATGCCAAAAACCACTTTGATAAAGCTGTCGATGGAGGGGATGAATATGAAGCCCAGTACCCTAATTGTAAAAGCATTCGATGGCTCAAGACGAGCAGTGATAGGAGAGGTTGACCTACCAATCAAAATAGGCCCAACCTTTTTCAATATCACATTCCAGGTTATGGATATACATCCCGGCTATAGTTGCTTACTTGGGAGACCATGGATCCACTCTGCAGGCGCCGTCACCTCCACTCTACACCAAAAGCTAAAATTCATTACAAATGACAAGATGATTGTGATTGGAGGGGAGGAGAATATCTTGGTTAGCCACTTAACATATTTCCGATATATTGAGGTGGATGGAGAGATAACCGAGACACCATTCCAGTCCCTGGAAGTGGTAAATATGATGGCTGTCCAACAGACATTGGAGACTCCGAAGACAGGACCGTCCAGGCCTCGTGGCAAGGAGCTAAGGCTGTGATGGAAAGTGAAAATGCTCAAGACTGGGGCAAAATGGTGGAAGTGAACCAGAAGCGAGACAAGTTTGGGTTAGGGTATGACCCATCGTCAGTTGAAGCCGATAACCAACATGATAAAGAGCAGATTCCTCCTGTAGAGGAGACGTTCACTAGTGCTGGCCACATTTTTGGCAACCAGGTGGCAATGATCAATGTTGAAGATCACAAGGAGGGGGTGTCTAGCTGGATACGACAAGCCGCGCCTAATGAAGAACTGACAAACTGGAAAGCTGTGGAAGTCCCTCAATTTTTTCAAAAGTAATTTTATTATTTTAGACAAAACCCTGTGCTCTGCCCAAGGCACAGTGGCGTGTTGTAGGGCCTCCTTTATCTTTTTTAAGAGTTTTTATATCAATAGTAAATGGAGATTTGCATTCAAATTTTTGTTCCTTTCCTTTCGTTTTTCTCTTACAAAAAATGGCATCAATTTTTAATGCACGCACTTTCTAAATAAACTGTATAAATCATAACATGCAGAGACACCACCGAGACCATTGATAACGACACTGCTAGGGTCTGGCATGACTTTGATTGTCCAATCTACCAAGCTGAAGAGGAAGTGGGGGAAGATTGTGAACTCCCTGAAGAATTGGCCAGATTACTCAGACAAGAAGAGAAGGTCATTCAACCACACCAGGAGGACGTTGAAGTTATCAACCTGGGATCAGAAGAAGACAAAAGAGAAGTAAGGGTAGGCGCTGCATTTCAAGATGTAGTGAAGACTAGATTGGTAGAGCTCCTCCACGAATATGCTGATGTGTTTGCATGGTCATACCAAGATATGCCCGGATTAGAGACTGATATCGTAACCCACAAGCTTCCCCTTAAAGAAGAATGCTCTGCCGTCAAACAGAAGCTAAGAAGAACTCGACCGGATATGGCTCTCAAAATCAGAGAAGAGGTGAGAAAGCAGTTTGACGCTGGTTTCCTGGAAGTCGCTAAGTACCCACAATGGGTTGCCAACATTGTACCGGTACCAAAGAAAGATGGGAAGGTTCGCATGTGCGTAGATTACCGAGACTTAAATAGAGCTAGTCCCAAAGACGATTTCCCATTACCTCACATCGATGTATTGGTAAATAACACAACCCAGTTCTCTGTATTTTCCTTCATGGATGGCTTCTCTGGATACAACCAAATTAAAATGGGTCCCGAGGACATGGAGAAGACCACGTTCATTACCCCTTGGGGCACCTTTTGTTACAAGGTAATGTCGTTTGGATTAAAGAACGCTGGGGCAACGTATCAACGCGCTATGGTGACTCTCTTTCATGACATGATTCATAAGAGATCGAGGTGTATGTTGACGACATGATTGCCAAATCCCAGACAGAAGAGGAACATATCACTAATCTGGAGAAACTGTTTGCTCGTTTGAGGAAGTTTAGGTTGAGACTTAATCCTAACAAATGCACATTTGGGGTTCGATCTGGGAAGCTTTTAGGTTTTATTGTAAGCCAAAAGGGAATTGAAGTAGATCCCGACAAAGTTCGAGCCATTCAGAACATGCCTGCACCAAGGACTGAGAAGGAAGTCCGTGGTTTCTTGGGAAGACTGAATTACATTGCCCGTTTATCTCTCATCTTACCGCCACGTGTAAACCGATATTCAAGCTTCTAAGGAAGAATCAAGGCGTGGAGTGGAATGATGACTGCCAAATAGCCTTCGACAAAATCAAGGAATACTTACAAGAGCCGCCGATCCTGATGCCCCCTGCAGAAGGGAGACCCCTCATCATGTACTTAACAGTGCTCGACGAGTCCATGGGTTGTGTATTGGGACAACAAGATGAGACTGGTAGAAAAGAGCATGCCATATATTATCTGAGCAAGAAGTTTAATGATTGCGAGACCAGATATTCCTTACTCGAGAAGACTTGTTGTGCACTCGCATGGGCCGCTAAACGTCTCAGACAATACATGCTGACTCACACGACTTGGTTGGTATCTAAAATGGATCCCATCAAGTACATATTCGAGAAACCAGCTCTTACCGGTAGGATTGCCCGATGGCAGATGTTGTTATCAGAGTACGATATTCAATATGTTGCACAAAAGGCAATCAAAGGAAGCATACTAGCAGACCATCTTGCCCACCAACCGTTAGAGGATTACCAACCTTTGAAGTTTGACTTCCCAGATGAGGACATCATGGTCGTCAAGGATGATGAAGACTCCGAGAAAACGGAGGATCTTGAGCAAAAAGCAGGCTGGACTCTCATGTTCGACGGCGCCTCAAATGCAATAGGCCATGGAATTGGGGCAATGTTGATGTCTCCCAAGAATTTCCATCTACCGTTCACTGCAAAGCTCTGTTTTACCTGCACAAATAACATAGCTGAGTATGAAGCTTGCATATTAGGGTTGGAAGAGGCTATTGAGTTAAAGATCAAGGTGCTAGAAGTATTCGGGGATTCCGCCTTAGTGATACATCAGATCAGAGGTGATTGGGAAACAAGACATGCCAACCTAATTCCCTATCGGGATTACGTGCTGAAGTTACTCCCAAAATTCGACAAAATCACTTTTTCTCATATTCCTCGAGAAGAGAATCAGATGGCAGATGCTTTAGCAACCTTGGCTTCCATGTACAAGTTGATATGGCCCAACCATCAGCCTCACATTGAAATTAGGCGTTTTGATGAACCCGCGCATTGCTTGACGACAGCAGAAGAGCCAGATGGTAAACCCTGGTTCTTTGACATCAAACGATATCTAGAGAAGCAGGAATACCCGGCAGAGGCCTCTAGCCTTGACAAAAGGACCCTCCGGAGGCTGGCATCGAAGTTCCTCTTGAATGGGGAGGTATTGTACAAGTAGAATTATGACATGGTTTTGTTGAGGTGTGTGGACGAACACGAAGCTAATCAACTTATGAAGGACATACAGGAAGGGTCTTTCGGCACACACGCAAATGGGCACTCCATGGCGAAGAAAATCCTGAGGGCAGGTTACTACTGGTTAACGATGGAAGCCGACTGTTATCATTACACCAGAGCTTGCCATAAATGCCAAATCTATGATGACAAAATACATGTACCACCTACCCCGCTGAATGTTATAGCATCACCTTGGCCTTTCTCTATGCGGGGCATCGACATGATCGGGATGATAGAATCCAAAGCATCTAATGGGCATAGGTTTATCTTGGTGGCCATAGACTACTTTACCAAATGGGTGGAAGCCGCATCTTATGCGAATGTCACAAAGCACGTAGTCGCCCGTTTCTTAAAGAACCACATCATATGCCGATATGGGGTTCCCAACAAAATCATCATTGATAACGGGTCCAATCTCAACAACAAGACCATGAAGGAGTTATGCATAACGTTCAAAATCAAGCATCATAACTCGTCACCATATCGACCTAAGATGAATGGGGCTGTTGAAGCTGCGAACAAAAATATCAAGAAGATCATCCAGAAGATGGTAGTCACGTATAAGGATTGGCATGAGATGCTACCTTTTGCTTTACATGGTTATCGTACGTCAGTACGAACTTCAACAGGGGCAACCCCGTACTCCTTAGTATACGGCATGGAAGCAGTTCTTCCCATAGAAGTGGAGATTCCCTCGATGAGAGTCTAGGCTCGAAGTGGTTAACTAGGGATTAACTCCTTATATCTCTAGTATTTGAGGATTTGAAACAATGCATGTACATCATCAGTAGGCTTTTATCTGAAAGCATACTGTTAGCAATTATGAGTATTTTGTTTTTGTCATCCTTTCTTCAATCTTCGCTAAAACAACAATTTGATAAGTGAATGGGAGAAATATTTTTTATTTTTGATATAAATGGAAAATATGAGTGAACACGAAAGGGTTCATTCAAAACATGCATGATCATTTCATTAATATTACCATTAAAGGAAAACAATAATACTTAAAAGCAAATAAGTGTTCAACATGCAAAGAAAATACAAATGAAAATGTTGAAAGAGCCAAATGATTGCCAATGCAGAGGAAACTCTCTTGTGCTTGGTTCACTGCTGGGTTAGCCTTCTTCAGAGTGGAGTTCGTTTTACTCATTGAGACCGGTATGATAATCATCTTCAGATTTATTCTCGGAAATCTCTTCCATAGCATGGACTAATGGACCAACATAACTAGGTGAAAGAGAATTGTTGATTTGAAGGCCTTTAGGCACAAATGAGAACATCTTGGAGTCAAGCAGAGTATGTACCTTGCTCTTGAGCACCTTACAGTCTTCAGTTGAATGCCCATGTTCCCCAGCATGGAAGTCACATCGAGCATTGGCATCAAAACCTGGTGGATATGGAGGAATGACTGGATTTAGCTCCTTTGGCACCATCAATCCCTTCTTTATCAAATATGGAAGTACTTGACTGTATGGCATTGGAAGTGGATCAATATGCCTCTTTGGCTTTCCCTGGCCTTTGCCGAGCGTATTGACGCTACTGATGTGGAATATATCATTGATACTGAGGAGGTCCTCGAATTGTAGGATGATAATGATCCTTTGGAGAGAATGATGTCTGCTATGGAGCTTGTGGAGTTTCCCATACTGCATTAATTTCATCCTCATCTTCTTCTTGGGAACTAACAATAGATTCGTTCTCAATATTCTGGCTACTCGAGACGCGTTGGATTCTTCCGCTTTTAAGGCCACACTCGATGCGTTCTCCTATTGATACCAAGTGAGCAAAGTCTGATGCTGCACTACTAATCATCCTTTCGAAATAAGGGCTTTACAAGGTATCCCTGAATAAGTCCATCAATTCTTTCTCTAATAGTGGTGGTTCAACGCAGGTTGCCAACTCTCTCCATATTTGAGCACACCCTCTGAAAGATCCGTTGCTTTCCTGAGATAAGGCCCTCAATTGCATGCGATCAAGAGTCGTGTCCAAATTGTATTTGTACTGCTTCAAGAAGGTGTTAGCTAGGTCCAACCATGACTGAATTTGACTCCTTTCTAAATTCATGTACCAACTTAACGACGCTCGAATCAAACTGTCTTAAAAACAGTGAATCATTAGCTTATCATTGTGAGCATGAGAGGTCATCTTTCGGTAAAACATCACAAAATGGTGCTTTGGACAACTATCCCCTTTGTACTTCTCAAATTCTGGTACTTTGAACTTTGTGGGTATAACCAGGTCAGATACCAAACACATGTTTAAATCATCTAGATTAAAAGTATCTCACCCTTATATGGCTTTGAGTCTTTTCTCTAGTACGCAACATCTTTTAGCAATCTCATCATCTTGTGGTCGTTCAGTATTGACCACCAGGCCTGTCCCATGGGAATTTGGTGTAGAGAATGCAAAGCTATGATACTCAACAACATCATGATATAAGGAACACCCATCTCAGACAATATGATGATCTTGTACAACAGAGTTATCAATTAGGGTTCACACATGCTGAGGATGAGTAGGATCATTTACTGGAGGTGGAATTACATTCTCAATGACTGCAGTTCGCTAAATGTTATCCTCTCTCTTTGCTAAAGCTATCATAGCCTCCACAAGTTGGACTATCTGGTTTTCATCGAGTCAACATCTCCTCTTAATGCAATATGACTTTGCTCCAACAGATCCATGATCTTTCAAAGGATGCTTCAAGTCTAATATGAGCGTCAGGAAATCAGCTGCATGTTATAGACATAGGATGAATGACTTTTTTTTGTATTTTGTATAGAAAATGATATGCAATGCATGTTGATGAATGCAAATGCAATGACATATGAATGAATGTAATGTCATGTTCATGATCACAGGTTCAACGTGTTCTCAGGTTAAACATGACAATGGGTAAATAGATGATATCTCTGATTATAGGAACCCCATAGGTAGGCTCTACAGTTTGTAGGTTCCTAGAGTCATGTAACCTTCTTAAGAACATCACTGTCGTAACGAAGGCTCGTCGGACAGTAATACCCTTTGATGATCTCGTCTAGGTGAGGTTTTCGTATAGTCCCAACAAGGAAGGCTCCTTGTGGGCCTCTACTATACAACTCTCGAGTACAAGGTTCTTAGAGTCATATATCGAGGTTGGAAATATTACTGTAAGGTAATAATACGTCAAAGGGATCTCATATGATTTGGGCTTTTGTATTAACCCAACAAGTTTGAAGTCTCGTAGGTTAATACTACACAACCACCATGGATGGAATAGTTAGAAGGTCCCTAGAGTCATTGGTCCAACTTGAAAACACCATCGTCGTGACGAAGGCTCGTCAGACAATGATATCTCAATGGGATCTACTCTTGGCGAGGCCTTCGTATCGTCCCAACAAGGAAAGCTCCTTGTGGGCCTCAACTACACAACCACAAAATTAATCCTATGGTTTTTCTTAGACTTGGGTAGAAAGCCTATCTCACAAAGTGCCAATAATCAGAGAGCCCCAATAGAAAAATAAGAACCAACAACCAATTACAAATAGCAATAATACAATGAGATAAAGAAAAGAAGATAGAAGAAAGCAAGTGAACAAAGATAACATTCATCTCAAATTAGACTAAGTTAGGCTTGGCTCTCTCTTGCTTGGAGCATAATCCCCCGCAGAGTCGCCATCTGTCACATCTCAAAAAATACGATTCCTCGCGATGGTCACGGAAAGATAGTTCGAGCAGAGTCGTCATCAAACTTTATTTACTTCAATGAAGGAATAGGAAAATATTTATAAAACCTTTTTTAAAAAAAGAATAATGGTCGTCGCAATCATATTTGGGTTCGAGAGTCGATTATGCAAGGGGAATATATTAACACCCCTTACCTTCATTATACTCAACGAGAACCTTTTAGTCTAATTTGTGATTTGAATGTTAGCTAATTGTTATTTGTTTTCTTCTAGTGAATAAAGGATTGAAAAGAGAAATGAATGGAAACCTCAGAAGGGAAAAAAAGGAGGTTTTTTATTAGTGTGCTCGCCAAGATCTTGCAATCTCGTGCCTACGTATCCTTATGGTGCAATAAGGAAATCAAGGCATTTGTAGTTCGGGGAACTACAATTTGTTGGTGTCTTTTAATGAACAACTGTTTAGATAGTGTTCTAAAGGCTAAACATTGGCTTGTCTACTCTTGGAGGAGGCTTAAACACTGGTTTGTTATGCATGTTAGAAGGGATTGAACAATGTTCTTTCTGAAAAGAGTTTTGATCATACGGGGGTGAAAAGTTGGATTAATATGTTGGATATTTTGTTTGATTAGTTTTAATCGCACGGGGTGAGAAAAAAAGATAGATTTGATGCGTTGAGATATTTTGTTGGATGACGATTACTCGGATAGTCGAGTAAGGCAACTCGTATCCAAATAGTCGAGGAGATGATCGAAAGCTCTAGACCATCTCCCTTTTTATCCTTAATTATAAAAAGGTTTGATAATACTTAAGGTATTTTAAATGGATGACGAATACTCGAATGGTCGAGTAAGGCAACTCGTATTCAAATATTCGGGAAAGGGAATAAAAGGCTTTATACTACTTTCTTTTTCATCTAATTGATTATGAAAATAGGTTTATGTATGATTGATATTTTAGATAAACGATAAATGGCGAATGATTGGGTAAGGCAACTCATATCCAAGCATTTGAGGAGAGGAATCGAAGGCTCTAGACCATCTCCCTTTTTCGTTTAGTTTATTATGAAAAATATTTGATTTACTCGATTTATAAGTTTTTAAAAGAAATGACAATTGTTGGAATAATTGAGTAAGGGAGCTCATATTCAAACAATCTATGAGAGGAGTTGAAGGCTTGAAACCATCACCTTTTTCATTTCTAAATTAGGTTCAAGTATAATTAGAGTGTTTAAGTTTTGATTTAGTAAAATACTCGACGTTAAATTGAGGTTTGAATTTGCGTTTGAGATGAATTGGATTATATTTGGTGAATCAGTCACCTAATTAATTTATTGAAATCGAATAGGTCTTATTGTAAGAAAGCCCAAGAGTAAGCTAGTGAGGTTGATGACGATACTAAAAACGATCGACTTACAAATGTGTTGAAATTGGCTCGACATTGAATCGAGAATCATTTGATTTTTAATGGCTTAACATGGTTTTGAATCAATAATGAAATTGGATGAGTTTGAAATGATTTTGAAAAATATACTTGATGTTGATCAAGCATCTTTGATTTTAGTATTTTTGAAAGGTTAATTTTAATAGTCATTTTGTCTTTTGGATTAACAATTATGCATCAACTAAAAATACAATAAAATAAAATATAAAATAAAGCAAAAAAAAAGGTGAAATAAATAATAAAAGGGAAGGGCACACTATTAACACAAGAGTTAAACCACTTAAAAAAACTAAAGAAAATAAAAGAAAGAACAAAAATAAATAGATAAAGCAATAAGAAGAAAATAAAAAATAAAAAATATATACAAAAGACAAAAACAAATTACAAATTGGGGGTGTAGTTAGAAAAATGCTATAGGCCCAAAGGATGGAAACTCACATGAGTAGGTTGAGCAATTAAGGGGTGTGAGGAGACTTCATCTTATCCAACCCCATATTTGGTTACTAATCCAGTAGCAACAAAAATTGAAGAAAATGAGTTACAATAAAAATGTAAAAACATCATAACTTTATCAATTTTTCTTGAAATTAAGCAAATAAATAATGAAAATTTATCTACTCGATCTCATGAATACAATGGTATATTCAAAATCAGAAAATAAATAATAACAAAAAATCGAAAATCAACATAATGCAGCAGCATATATTTGCTTGATTTGACCATTTTATCCATCCCCATGACAAACGAATTATGGATTCATGCTCGGGATGATGTTGGAAAGTTATTGCATACATTACTTATGTAAAATAAACATCAATTTTCATTTGACCCTTTTTATTCATGGAGGTTCAAGAACACTTTAAACTCTTGATTTTGAAATCAATTGAGTTTCCATGCAAAATGGTGATGATTAAGGTACTAAATAAAAAATGTAAGAATAAAAATGCAATAGAATTAAATAAAGAACAAACATAAAAGCCTACCTATTCAATAAAAAGAAATAAATAACTTGAAAGTAAATGAAGAGAAAAATAAAGAGAGTTTTGCCTTAGTTTTGGTGGTGGGTGAGATTTGTGAATGAGAATGATTTTATTTATAGACTCTAAAAATGATAGTTTAGAAATTATACAAAGAGTGTGAGTGCCTTCTAGAAACTTATTTAATTAAATAGTAAATAATGATGTAATATACTTATGGAATAATTATATAGTAAATGAGAGATATTTTGGGCTTTCTAAGAGTATTAATTTTTTTATGATGCATGCAAATTACTAATGAAATTCAAATGGATATTTTTATTATAAATCAAATGATCATGAATTAATTTTTCAAAATCTATAATGAAAAAAATGCAATTTTAGTCAATTTCTTCAACATGTAAAATACTGACTTTATATTGATTTTTTTTATTATATATGCATATATGCATAATTATGGTGACTTTATTTGATGATAAAAATGCATATGGATAAAAATGTAAAACTGGACAAATGGACTTGTACCAGATAAATTTAAAATGCCCGGACAAAATTGGAGTATGACAACTATCTCTCTATCCCTTTTATATTTCATTTACAAATTGTTGAATTCATCAACTGTGTGATCAATACATTTGATTAATCCTTTTGAAAACTCTTTGAAAAAGGGTTTGTTGAGTTGATCACAATCTATTATATTGTGGTTGGATTTGAAGATAAACAAAACCATACAAAATTCTAAACAAAATCGATTGCATACAAGGTGTTCGATGATTTGTCTAAATCGTATTTTTGTGTATTTTATCATTGGGAATAGTCCTTACTTGCAGTATATCGTTCAATTAGTTGTAGTTAAATGTTTTTTGATAAAAAATGTGTTCATTATCATACATTGATTGTAATTACGCATATCTGAGATTTTCGATAACAATTTAGTTTAGACGATTCGATCTGGGTCACTTCTGCTCGCCATAAATTTTTTAAAACAATTTTTTGTTAAAGTTTTTTTTTAACTTGAAATCTATTCACTCCCCCCCCCCCCCCTAGATCGTTGTCTATCGTCTAACAACATTTCCTCCTTTGGTTTCGATTTACTTTCTTAGCGCGATATCAATCATAAGCTTTTCAACACACAAAAAATTTAATTGGTTCAAAATATGGGATATTATTTTAATCACAAGCAAAAATCACATGCGTAAGTGACTCGACAACACATGCAAATGACTCAACACAAACCAAAAATAATTAAACTAGAAATTAAGCATAAAATCATAATCAGAAAACGGGAAATCCTATATTAGAAAGCAATAAATCTTAACTAAAAAGAAATAATTCTTTACCCCACACTTAAATCAAACATTTCCAGTAATGTCAAAAGATTTAAGTAAGAGAAAGGGTAGATAGAACCTCGAAATCCGCGCCTGAATGCAACTGACGGTGTCAGCACTAGTGACATACATCATCTGGGTGAAATTCAACCGCCCTGAAGGAGATGGGTCGGACATCATTCGATTTTCCTCGCTTATCAAATTTTCCTTTCATGATGGATGACGACCCACCCGTCATGGTCACTTTCAAATGTTTCAAACTTATGGTCTTTGGGGATTTTCTAAAGTGATCGATCTCTTTATTTTCATCAAATTCAAACAAACAAAAGAAAAAACATTAAATTAAAAACATATGGGTTGCCTCCCACATAACGCTTTGTTTAAAGTATGCTAGCTCGACTTTGTTTGACCCTCTAAATCAAGAGGGTGCCTCTTTCATATTTGAATCCTCAACATTATGCCCAACATCTTTAGGGGGAATTTGAACATCTCCAGCCATTTCCTATGTATTTTTTCCACCTTTCGGACCATCATATGTGCTAGGGTTAAGCATTTTATTTTAAAGCTTTTATCTTAAGTAACAAGACTTTCATTCAATACCTTTTCATATACCTGAAAATAAAGTAAACAATATTGAAATTAATTATGCTCCAAAGGGAGATATTTATCCAAATACAATAATAGAAGTATACCAACAACAAGAAAAATACAACAACGGGAAATGAAGAAAATGGAACTTTCATAGAATTGTAAGTACAAAATTTTAACGTAAATTTAGTGCAAATAAAGCTTGGATCCCTTCAACTGATACTCCCTTTGTTTTTATAAGTTTAGAGGCATTAAGTAACAGTTGAAATCACTAGATATCATGCAGGAACTAATGAAAATTGTCCAGAGAAAATGTTGGAACCTCTGGAGAAAAACCAGGAAAGTGTTGCTCTGGGCGTCATGCCCCATGACGGGCTGTCAATCATGATTTGCAAATTCATATTTTGAATACATGACGAGCATCATGGAAGATGACAACATGCCAATCATGATTTTCAAATGTGAAATTTGATTTCATGACGAGTGTCATGGAGGATGACAATCCATTCGCCATGGATGCTAATTTATTGTTTTTCTTTTGCTTTTTCACCCCTTTTCTTCTGCAGTCAACACCAGATGCCTTTTATTTGTAACACAATTAAAATACTCAATATATGTAGTAAAATGTGAATAAAAACATACGAAAATAGAAAAATAAAACTAAATAAAAATGCTAAAAACACTCGTGATCAATCTACATTACCTACTATCACAGGTAATGTAAATCCACATGGGTTTTCTTCTTTTGAGGTATACTTTGTTGGATGATGACATTGAAACTTGCTTCCAGATGAATGTGGCTTCTTTATTGTTGTACTTTTTCTTTGACAAAATCTTCTTAGAAAACATGGGTATTTGTTTCAAGGCTTCTCAGATTTTGTATTTCGTGATTTCTTTGGATGTTTTCATATGCACTCATGAAACATAGTTAAAATGTTCATACATGTGTTCTATCTCATTTTTATGATAGATTGGAGGTTATATTATTTATTGTGTTTTAAATTAATAAGTGCTTATGTCGATTGAGTAATTTTGGCACTTATCGTTAGCGAGAAGGAAAAGACTTTAGGTTTAGTGCAAACATCTTTGACTGATACTGAGAGTGATCCATCTTTAACTGATACTGAGAGTGGTCTAGCCAAAATTGGTGAGTTTATGAACTCTACTCATAAAAACATGGAAAATGCCTCAGGGTATCCAAAGGAGACCCTTATCAAATTAGGATAAAACTTGGAGAAGATAAAGGGGCAATTGAAGGAGGCGGAAGTCAGAAAGGTCTCCTTGCATGAGAAATGTGCACAAGTCATTAACGCCGGCTGCGGTGTTATGCGTGATTCCTTCAAAAATGCTTTGAGTCAAATGGAGCTCATATATCCTCGTGTAGAAATTTCAAGGGAGCATATTCATGTTGAGCGGAGAGTTGTAGATGGAAAAATTATTTACGGTGATAATCCATATTCATAGATTCCTTTTTCTTTTTTCTTAACTTTTATGATGTGACCATGTTGGTTCGTCTGATTTTATCTGAACTTCTATTGTCATATGACCCTTTTATTATGTAAACTATTGAAGAATGTCTTTTGTTATAACATTTGTCGTTGCATAACATTTTCTTATTTCTAGCGATAATAATTTATATGATTTTTTTACTTAGTAGATAAACGTAGTGGTAAAAATACTTGTTTCTTACCGGCCCCCTTTTGGGTTGTTGTTATTGGTTAATCTATTACACATCTCTAGGGACCGATCTCGGCCAAGGGTCTTAATATTCTTCCCTTCCCCCAAGTGAAAACTTAGTTCGAGACTAATGTGAGTGGCGTTACCGCTCTCACATGGAGTGTCTAGCTACCAGTGAAGGGTTAGCCTTGTACACCACCTAGACGTTCGAGATTTATGGTGTCTATTTGTGTGCATTACCTTCTCTTTCGAGGTTTGATGTCTTTAGTCTGAGTTCCACATTTGCGCTCAAGGTTTATGGCTCCCTTGACTTTCCCTTTCGCTTTAACAATTCCTTCAGGTTCGAGGGTTAATGTCAGCTAAGAGGGTTTAAGCTTTTCCATGTCATTAATTCGTGGAACCTTGTTATAGCTTTTTCTATTTGTTATCCTCTTAACCTTTACATCCATAACTATTTTTTTGTTGTGAAAAATCAGTATTCGGACCTTATGACTGATTAATCTGGGGGACCAATCTCATCGGCCACTAGCACATGCCAAATTAAAGTTAGAACAAAGCTTTGTATGAACTGTCCAACACATGCGTTATTTGCACCCAGAGGAATTCAAATCTACTACCTTGAGAAATACTTATCTAGTTTTCTAAAGCACACGTTAGATATAATATGATCAAAAGTCAATGAAAATTTAATGTCGCAATTACTTCCACGAGGTCTCTCAAAACCTCTTGATGCATCATCTACATGGTCGTTTAGATCGTTTTCTTAAAAAAAATCCTCACTCCTATTAGTATTTTCTAAACCAAGTCTTCTAAATTCTCTTTAAATATTACTTTAAGGTCTTTTTATAACCTTATGTCAGTATGTCAAAACTTAAACCTTGATTTTTTTAGTTTTTCTATCTTTTTCACCCACCGACTTAGTTTTTTTTATTGTATCAACTATTTCCATCAATTTTCTTGTAAGTGTGTTTATACTTCATGCTCCAAAACAAATTCTATTGTTTCTTTATCTATACTTGTTCACAAAAAATATTGAACCTTTGTTTATTTTTCATTAAATTCATGTGAGAATGAAGATGACTTTGCTCATTTGACAATATGTTTGAACTATACAATGTGTTGTTTACGGACAATGATTTAGCATTCACAGTATTACATCTTTGATCCATTTTATAAAAATTTGACTAAATTTTGCGTTAACTGTAGATTGACTAATACAACCCTATCTTTTTATTCGGAGTTGAAATCGACTATGCATAGCAAACCTATCATAGGAATGACTTATCTCCCAACAAGTAAACTTTGATGAGTTTGTTGTAAGTATTGTTTATAGATATATGGACAAGCCTAAAGAGATGCATTTAGTGGCTCTAAATGGTTCTTAGAATCTAAAGGGATCAATATCTATGAATCATGTATTGAAAATGGGAAGTAGGAGACATAAATGATAGAAAGACTTCTAGTATGTCTTCATACTTATATTCAAACTCAAGCTTTATATCTATATAGTAATTAGTAAGTTATACAATAATACAATCCATTCACACATGAATGAGAGAGTTTGAGTGAATGATAAAAACCACCAACCGGGTTAATTTTAACCCCAAAAAAATCAAACACATATCCAATCATCTTAACCTCTAACAAACTATAACATCAAAATGACATAGTCATTATTAAATAGGATGTTGTGGTAAATTCTTATTGACTAAGAAGTGTCGAACAAGCTGAAGAGCTTGCTTGGGAGCAAAAGTAGGAACCTGGTGACCAGCTCCTCTTATGGTCACAAATGTTATCCCATCATATACAATGCTCCATCCTCCTACCTATAATTCAACACATCAAAAATAACAATGTTTCATAAAGTGAATAATAATCATAATAGTATCGATTATCGACCAAACATCGATAAACAAATCGATGTAATGTTACATACTAGGTTTACCTGTCTACTAGTATACCAAGGAGTCCAATCTTGAACTATAGGAAGTCCCAATTTTTTCAATGTGTATCTCGTCGCAGTTACAGGAATTCTTCCATCCGTGTCTCCGCTGTATAAATACGTAAAATAAAGTTTTAGAATCAATAATTATCTCAGAAAATATACTAATTCAGTTACCTGTAAATCCATATGCGAAGACCGCCAGCAATAAGCTTCTTCAGGACAGGAAGCATGGACACCGGCGACTCGTTCCAAAACGATATATTGTTACTGATGACAAAGAAGAAAACATCACCGATTTTGATTTTTCTTATTAAAACAACTATCAGATTTGATCCTATACCTGCAGTGAGTCCATGGATATGAAATTTTGGTGACATTTGCATGCAGTGCCTTTTGAACTTCTGGCCTATTGAAATAAAGTTGAGTATAATCGGATGCACATGGATCATATCCGGCTCGCATTTTATTCCACCCGTCCGAAGATCTTCTCGTGTTGCTGGCATTGCTGAAACATCTTGGCGCGTACAAACTATACATGTCGATGATCTTATAGACATCGAAATATTTGTTAAGTTCGGTATTGCATTCGTCGGTTTGATTTTGAATCGGGTAGGTGAAATTGCATATGGTTGTGATGTTTTTGTATAAACCATCTGATATAACAGCATGATCCCATGCATATTCTATCATACCCTTTTGATCAGTTTCATCATCCAATAATGCATTCCCAATCTATTCAAAAATAAAAAATCATTATGTCGAATTAACAATGTTTTAAATTTTTTATTATTGATGATGAACAATTTGATTATATTTATATACCATGATCCCTTTGAAGTTAATGTGATCTTCATCGGAAGAGTTCTGATTATTATTATTATTATCCAAAATGAGTTCAGAAAGTTGTGGAACATAATGTCCTGAAATTTCAATACAAATTCAAATTCAGATTATTAAGTTAAGAAGTAATAAGAAAATTAGTGTTTAATTAATAATTTAGGGTTAAATATATACCTGCATAGCTTTCACCAGCAATGTAGAAATCATGTGATTTGAATTGAGGAAATCTTTTAAACCAATTGATGAGGAAAGTGTGTGAATCCTTAGCTGTTAATTAATGAAATTAAGTATTCATCATTAAGTGAAGAGTACTAATAAAAAATGTATTAAAATTAATCAGTTTAGATTAATTATTATTACCAGTAATGGTGTCACCAAGTTGACTAATATCAGTGGTGGTGTTGGTGTAGGAAAATCCAACTCCAACAGGGGATTCAATAAATAAAAGATTTGCAGCTGTTGAAAAAAAAAATCATAATGGTTTTTTAAAATTAAATAAATAGATTATTGATGTATCATGATTATGAAATTGAAATTTAATTAACCTTTATTCCAAGAATAAGGGTTCAACTTGAGCTTAGGTTGGGTGCTATTTTGAGGAGAAAAGGGTCCAAGCTCCTCAGCTTCTCCATAACCAATTGAAGAACAACCAGGGCCTGAAAAATTCATGCATTTTAATTTTTACATCAATCATATTAATGTATATTAATTTAAATTGATTATTATAAATTAAAATAATATTTAATTTAAAAACCAGTAGAAGAGTAGCGGCGAGTCTGCACGGATAAATTTATGTTAAACCTTTAAAAGAATAAAATAATATGTTAGTTTATATTAGTATAAACTGTTGGTTTAGAGTTGATTTTAAATATTTTAAATTTAAATAAATTATTGATACATATAATTTAAAGATTAAAAAAAAATCTAATATACTGAAATGAAAACTTTATCTGTTGGCAAGATGGTAGACATTTATTTTATAGAATAGAAGTGGTTAAGGGTAATAATTAGTTGGAACTTGAATGATATCATTTTGCTTTAAAATTTGCTACTTTTGGATTGGTTTGACTTATCTAAAGTTTATAAAAAAAAGTGATAAATAAGAGAAATAATAAATTAAAAATATTAATTAAATAATACAATTGAAAAATTAAAATTAAAATGATTTTGTATATGTAAACTAAATACAATATTTATTTTAGAACATAATTTTTAAAAATGTGAAATTTATTTTAGAACAATTAATTTTCAAAAGACTAATGAAAGATAGGTTTTTCATAGCATTTCTAATTAATCATCTTAAGAATGTCCGGCAATTTAGTGAAGTTGATCTAATTTGGTGACTAAAGAGTCTAAACTACAATTTGATTGTAATTTTGTCTTTCTAACTTTTGTTCAAAATTCATACTATAACTAGAAAAGTCCAATTTAATTAAAACTACCTAATTATGAAAGTGACAGAAAGTTTACAAAGGAGAAATTTTGACAATAAAAGCTAGTAGTATCATCATGATTTAAAAATAATAATCATAATTTGAGAAGCTCGAACTTTAAAAAAACTTCACACTACTATATTACAGATAGTGTAAAAATATTAAAAGAAAATATGATTTTTATTTGGTAAAATAATTTTATTTTTATAATATAGTTAGTCAAGTTTTTATTGTTATTTAATTTATAAACATTTTCTTTCAGTTGCGTCATTGATGATATAAAGTTTTGTGGCCCTTATGTTGCTATGCTATCATAAGCTAAAAGAAATAGTTTATAATTATATAACTTAGGTTCAAAGCAATATTTATTAATTCTATTGAATTTCATGATGGTGTTTCTGATGCAAATTGAAACCACTCACTCACTCACTATGAATATTTTTGGTCAAATTCCTAACACCTGCACGCTTGCTCAGTTTCTTTTGTCCACATTAATTAAACAATTTGAAAAAGGATTACGTAACCTATTACAATTAAACATGAAAAAAAAATATATAACTTCGTTTTAAAACTACGCAAGAAATTAACTGTTAATAATGGATGCAGGCAAAGTGGGACTTTGGTTACACATTTCAAATAGAAAAATTCCATTTTGTTTTATACTATAGTGCCAAAAACTATTGATAATGACACAATGAAAAATCGTTACAAATTACAATATTTCCAATAAATCCAAAGTTTAAACCTCATAACCAAATTAGGAATTTATGAGTTGTCAAATTGTGGCTTTAGCTTCAATATTGATAAGTTTTCAAAAATCCTCTCATGTCATAAGTTTTGTAACCTTATAATATTTTAGCATCATTTTGTCTCATATAAAAAATAGGAAATTTAATAGTTGATGTAAGTAACTAATATGAATTTCTTTTCAAAGTAAGTATTTTAAATGCGCGCATAGATTAGTCTTTCAAGTTAAAAAAAAAATTATAATAAAACTAAAAATTTCCATATACAAAATTATTAATATTGCATATTTAAAATTAGATTCGAACCAAAACAAACTGTAAAAATATGATATTATTATCATATGATATAATATTTTTTTATTTATATTTCCTTACTCTCATTTTAATATATTAATATTACGTTATACATTGAAACTCTAATGGGATTAAGATTAGGTGTATTTTGGCTTTAAGTGAAGAATCTATGATCTATCTTTTGCTGGCCATATATTTTCCTACAGATTTGTTTTTAGTAGGTTTGATTTTTTTTCAAACTATTTTTTAATAATAATAATAAAACATATGGTGGCAGTTGTTGTCAAATCGATAGTGATACTATATGCACATACACCAACATTATCACAATCATTCATAAATTAATACATCAATAATTATAGAGTAGAACTCTTATAGTATTATGTAAAAAAAAATATATAAAAAAAATCACAGTTTCGTAAAGTTTTCATATATGAATATTGAATAAGATACTAGTTTACTAAAATTTGATAAATAAAAAACATAATTATTTGGCATGTAAATTAGTGAAATAAAAATACCTCCATTAAGCCAAAGGAGAAGAGGTTTTTGTTGAGGTTGATCAACAGATTCAAAGAACCAATAAAACAGTGCTCTTCCATGACTCTCATTCACTGTTATATAACCTGAATATTGTTTGAAATTCACCAAAGGTTGCCCTGGTAGTTCATAAACTCTATCCTCTTCTTGTTCTCTCAAACCTAAACCTTCTCCGCACAAACAAACAATCAAAACAACAACAACAATAATTGAACACAAACCCATCTTATGTTATTGATATTTTGTTTCTCTCACAAAACACTGTCTCCTTATATATATATATATAATCAAGAGAAGAGACTTAAGATAACAGGTAAGAGTCATGTGTATTACACTACCTAGCTAGCTACTATTGCTTTACCTCTCTATTTTTTATTTATTTTTAATATATATAAAAAAAATATTCAAAAAAAAAAATTCTTGACATGCCCGGTTTTGAAAGCATGCTTTTGGAAGAGTATATAGGAGAATGATATAAAGAAGAAAGAAGAAAAAAAACAAAAAGTTTTTCTTGTGAGTCAACGTCACGATTCATTAAATATTGAAATAGAATATTAGATAATACATGTCAAATTAGCTGGATATAATTGCTTTGACTGTGAATAAAGGATAGTATTAATTATGATAATTATTTTTGGTTTTGAATTATCCATATGGAGTTTGATTTAAGGGACAAGATTTGCGGAATGGTCAATTGCTTTGGGTTGAAATGTTTGAAGATTCTGCCAACAATATGGTTCTATTCTAGTTACTATCTTTTGAATTAACAATGATAGTAACATTGAAATCATCTAGAATGGAAGGTACAATAATGATGAGAATTAAACAAGCCGGCCTCAAGCGGCAAGGTGAAATAAACTAGGAAAAATTCATGATATTTATTTTCATTTAAATTTGTGATTACTATTTTATTTCCAACTTATATTATTAGATAACTATATTTTCTATAGTTATTAAGTTATGTGTTATAACATACATACATTATAGGTTATAAGATAACTACATTTATTTGTAAAAAGTGGTAGTTTATGGTGTGTTAGGAAGGATGTTTCTAGTGTGAGGTGTTCTAGAAGGATTGCTTCATTAGTTATCTTTAGATTGATCTATTCATAACATTTTATATCAGAAGCATCCTTTTGGACACACCACATATATTACATGATGATATATTTAATAACCAATTAAATCAATTATCCTCCCAGATACATCACATACAAATATATATTCTATCGAAAACTCATCAAAATATGTGACATAAGCAAAGTTATCTAAATCTATTATTAGATTTTCCTCGTTTGCTCTTCTTCCATTACATTTTGTTTCGACATCATTCAATCACATTCATGATATCCAAAAAGAAATTTTTTAATCAATTTTTTCTTTCTCGTGATATGTTCTCCATCCCACAAATTTCCATGGTAGAAGGCATATTAGTTTCAAGTAAACATGTGCAAAATCCATCTTAGTTGCAAGTCATTCAGTACAGATAACCTAGATAACCTGATCCTCCGAATTATTTGGAGGGTGACTTCACATAGGAAAAAGGATTTTTAAAAAACATGTATTGTCAAATCAACTAATCATGTCATGTGAACTTGTTACAAGATGAATCATTTCAGAGAAAACTCATTTACTTTACCTGCGGTGCAAGGACACCAATTCGACTAGGAATCAAAGCATTCTAGGTAATTTTCTCTTGTTCATTAGTCTGATAAATATTCATATAATCGTTATTATGATACGTTAACTCTTTAATAAAGGTATGACATACAAGAGTCTAATTCTCCTCACCCTTGTGAGTTAAAGTTAAAATAATGCAAAATCCAGAGTTACCATCACTAACAACACCTACAATTTTGTCAATGTGTTTGTGCATAAAAATATGCACTTCCTAACTATATTTTATCTTTGATAAAATTATAAAAGGTGATGGTTTGCTAATGTGTGACCCCTTACAATTAGATTTTTTAAATTGTGATAAAAATTATGAATGTGGAGTGTCTGGATAAAGGGAGTCGACATGCTCATAAAATAATGGTCACCACTTGAGTGAACTATCATCAAGAATGGATTTAGCCCTCTTTGGAGCACCTTTTAATTTTATTGGTTGTGTAGGTGGTGTCATCTTAGTGGTTTTTAAATAGGTCATTTGACGCATCTGCATTTTGTTGCACAACTTCAAATAGTAATCAAATTTCTTAAAATTTCCTTGAATTTCCCCCACTTTACCATAATAGATATATTTAATTTACCATCTTTAATTACACCATCATTATCAAACGGTAGCCTTTTTTTAATGTCTGCTTACCTCATCCATACTTATAAATGTGTTGAGACGAAACTTTTTGGCAATGATACAAGCATGTAGAATATCATATGTTCTTTAATTGTACAACCATACTTTGAGCTTCTCGAACAAGTTTTCTCTGATCGCACAACTTTGTAATAAATAAAATTTATTTTTGCATGAGAAATATTATCAACCAACTAACAATACAAAGTCTTGTTATTAAACATATGTTATAATATGGTGATGATGTTTCCAAATAAGGTATGTCATTATGCTATGGTACAATCATTTTTTTTAATGTCCAGTACAACCATATTGTTGATTATTTCCCAATCCTTCCAAAAACATTTGTTGCTATTTAACAAATATTGTTTCAATAATACTATGAGCAGATTAAACTATGTGTTAGGGTGGTGTTGGCAAAGTGTCTAGCATGATCGGTCCAACTACTTCTTTCATAACCCATCATAACAAAAACATTTATTCTATCACAATCTAAATCATACCCCTTTATAACTACACTAAAATCTAACTTAACAATATCAACACGAACCCGTTTAAGTATATCATCACGCAACATGAACTCTTGCTCAGTGATAAAATATTTTCCCAAATTTGTTTAAAAAATATTTCTCATAATAAAGTTTAGCAACATCGGGTTCATGAACACCATATTCACCAACCTATGGTACCTTAATATTTCAACCAATTTCATCTGGTTTCTTAGAGATTAAGATGATAATATCATGGTACACCATATTTATAATTGTTGTACATAAAACAAACATTCACATTATTTCATAAGCGATTTAAATTACTTTAGAATGATCCTTCCGAACAATATCAATATTAGCGTTATGGAAAAAAAATATGAATTAACTAGAAGAGATATAAAATAGATTATTTGTAATTAAGAACGATAATGAGGTTGATGATATTGGCGAGCAAATTGGTTGTGTGTCAAAATGCAATAATTTAATACAAGGTGTTATGCGGTGGAACCATGATTGTTTGATAGAGGATAAGGTAATGTTTGCTACGGTATACTTTAGCTTATGATGCGAAGAAGAGGTGGATGACCTGTAAGGTTATCACTCCAACATATAAGTCAACAAGAGATTGAAAAGTGATGTAAAAGTGAGTATGGATTTCAAACATGTTAAATGACGTTCCTTTTCTCTTAAATAGTTGGAACATTTCAAAATATATAGTGTGGAGTGAGGCCTTAGATTGCTATCAACTATCTGATTGTTCTAGGAAGTCTCAGTTTGGTTTGTGAGTTTCACCTTGGAGAAAAATATCTCTTTTAGTTCATGAAGATCAACTAGTGAAAATCTAGACAATGATTATTGAGCTCAGACCGATTACAATCTATATCGGTTCGAGATAAATCTGGTTAAAATCTCTATTGGTTTCCGAGTTTAGCTTGATGTAAAAGCTCATTGAGTTTGAGATCAACTTGGTAAAAATCTTGGTTTGGTTTGGGTCAACCTATGTAAAACCTTAGTTCAGTTGGGAGGATATCTAATTCAAAACTCATTCTTAGCTCGAGATAATTCATGAAAAATCTTTGTTTTGTTTAAAGGCTAATTGTTTTAAGCCTTGCTCGCTGTTTTGTTGAAAGTTAGCTTGAAGACCTAATTTCCTCGTATAAGGAGGTTTGTGGGAAAATCTTTATAGAAGCTATTGAGTTTGGTGGATATTCTCAAGGATTATTCTTGGGGATAAAAGTAGGTATTCTTTCCCAAACATGTATAATTCTCTGGTGTTATTTCGCTTACCTTAACTCTTTTACTTTCTAGTATTTTCTTTCCTTTGGTTTTACGCTGCCAATTTATTCATTTGTTTTACAAAATATTTCCAAACTCTGATTTTACAAATGATTTTTTTTAAATCAAAGTTTTTCAAACATCCATAATTTACCCCCGCTTGTGTAGAGTCACATGTCCAATAAGATACTTGTCATTACTAGATCCAAGTCTGTCATCTATTAGGTGCTAAAGTCTAATATAGATTTAGGTTTAAAATATGCATTTATTGTTGATATTGATGGACTGATTATTATTATCCACTATCATTATTGAAACTTAATGTTGAGGTATTGGTTAATATGTTGATAGATCATGTATTAGGTAATACAATTCATCTCACGCCGTTAACTTGGACATGAGATGCGATGAGAGCCTTAGGCGTCAGTATTAATAACTAATTAGAATTTTATATTACTACTAGTCAAGGATGCTAAATAAGAATAAGTCAATGAAATCTAACCCCAACAAAGTTTTCTCACTGTTGAAACACTGAGAGTTTAATTTTGTTTTATGTTATTTTACATTTCAAGCATTCACCAAACAATCAATTTACTGATAAATCAAACTTAAAGTAATATAAACTATTGAACTTTATTTGAAACACAACCATTCCTTCTAGAGACGATAAAAGTTATACTTCTTATCCGCACTACAACAACTTTATAAAGATCTTTCCAATAATATATGTTCTCGTCTATAAGGGTCTTGGACCAAATAAATGCATATCATGTCAAGGTTAGTGCAAAGATCTTGCACTTTGTGGCTTAATGGGCGTGATAATAATCTAACCAATTGTCTATATACCTGATGTGTTTGTTTGGGTCCCCGATCCCATTATATCTTTGAAGTTCCATAGGTTTTTCTAATGATCTCAAGATTTTTCTATCAAGGATGCGAGAAAATAGAGTATTTCTTTTTCGCTCTGGGATCAAAGCGTCTCCATTGTACCACTCCCTCATTCAAGGACAACGGACCTTAGGTGGACTGTGAATATCAGTTTCCCCTTCATGATCGGGGGAGGAATCATGTGTCTTCGGTGATGGCGGTGACTCAGTGACCTCATGATTTCTCATTGTGGTGTTGTGTTGATGAAGGCCGACTCAGGAATGACTACTTGGTTTCTTTTGGATGTTGGATCTGACGCAATGTTATTCTTTGGATTGACGTGATGTGAGCTCTCTTTAATCCTAAATAACCTTTTAGCCAACAATTGTGAAATATGTTATTGCACCAGATTGTAAACACTATTTAAAATATCAGTAGTGTTCCATGATGAAACACAAATTGTGTTTGATTGATGATGATGGGCTCCACATGCGGTGATGTTGATCTCTGATACAACAACACGAGGGTGGACATGCAAATTTATCACTCCAATGCCCAAGTCAGTTATAAAGTCCAAGATGAGTGAAGTGAAATTACGAAATCATAAAAATGTACCTTGAGTCTCATGTGGGTCCATTATATATGATGGATGATTCTACTTGGGCTTTGTGATGTTGAGATTTATATTTGAACCTCATCCGTATGAGGCCTTGGATGGCCCAAAATACTGGTCCCTAAGTGTCGCATCTCGAAAAATACGATTCCTCGCGATGGTCGCGGAAAAAATTACGTTCGAACAGAGTCGCCACCGAACTTTATTTATCCCAACAAAGGGATAGGAAAATATCGATAAAACCTTTAGGAAATGGAATAATGGTCGTCGCAACCATATTCGGGTTCGGGAGTGGATTATGTAAGGGGAAGGTATTAGCACCCCTTACGTCCGTTGTACTCAACGGGAACCTTTTAGTTCTAATGTGCGTTTCGAGTGTTAATTCATGCTTGTTTGTTATCTTTGGGTTATAAAATTATTAAAAATAGAAATGGATAAGAATCTCATAAAAAGGGGAAAGGGGAGGTTTTTTATTAGTGTGCTCGCGAAGATACAACAATCTCCTGCCTACGTATCCTTATGGTGTAATAAGGAAGTCAGAGCATTCGTAGTTCTGGGAACTACGGTTGGTTGGTGTTTTTTAATGAACAATTGTTTAGATCGCATCCTAAAGGTTAAACGTTAGCTTGTCTACTCTCGGTGGAGGCTTAGTTTGTTGTGCGTATTAGAAAGTATTGACAGTGTTCTTTCTGAAAAGAGTTTTGGTTACACGGGGGCAACAAGTAGGATTAATATGTTGGATATTTTGTTTGACTGGTTTCGATCGCACGAGGGCGAGGACAGATAAATTTGATGTGTTGAGATATTTTTGGTTGGATGAAGATTACTCGGATAGTCGAGTAAAACAACTCATATCCTAATAATCGGGAAAGGGAATATGAGACTCTAGACCGCTTTCTGTTTCATCCTTAATTGTAAAAGGATTTGATGATAATTGAGGTGTTTTGAATGGATGACGAATACCCGGATAATCGAGTAAGACAACTCGTATCCTAATAATCGAGAAAGGGAATAGAAGACTCTAAACCGCTCTCTGTTTCATCTGAGTATTTATGAAAATAAGGTTGTATATGTTTGACGTATTTTAGAACGAACGACAAGTACTTGAACGACTGAGTAAAACAACTTACATCCAAGCATTTGAGGAGAGGGGTTGAAAGCTCAAAACCATCTCCTTTTTTGTATATTTTGTTATGAAAGTGGTTTGATTGAATTGTATGTTTGCGGAGAAATGACAATTGTTCGACTGACCGAGTAAGAGAACTCGTATTCGACCAATTAAGGAGTGAAGTTGAAAACTCAAAGTCAATTCCCTTTTCATTTAGCTTACTGTAAAAATATTTTGATTTAATCAGGGTTTGGAGATTTGTAGAGGAAACAATGATTATTTGACTAACCAAGTAAAAGAACTTGTATTCAAATAGTCAAGGAGAAAAAATTGAAGACTCAAAGTGATCTCCCTTTTGGTTTCTTATTGTAAAAGAATTTGATGTATTCGTCCTTAAGTGGATTAGAAATGATAATTATTCGATTAATCGAGTACAAGAGTTCGTGTTCAAATAATCGAGGAGAGGAGTTGAAATCTCAAAACCATTACCTCTTTCATTCTTAAGTGAAATAATATTTGATTGTGATTAGGTGTTTTTAATTTTTAATAAAAAATACTCGATGTTGGATCGAGGTTTTAAATTTGTATTTTATGGATGGATTGAATTTATTTAGTGAATAGTTCATCTAATCGATTAATGAAAACCGAATAGGTATCATTGTAAGAAGGCCCAAGATTAAGCCATGTGAGGTTGATGGCAATACTTTTACAAGTAATCGACTTACAAAGGTGTTTTGAATTGATTTGGAAAAGGCGCACTCGATATTGACCGAGGTTTGTATTTATATGTGCATATGAATTGAATTATGAAAAATGGTCTCGAAATGAGATTGCTTATGAATTTTAGCTTATGCAACGTGACTGCAAAGTAACCAACAATAAATTAAAGAGTCTCATTATAAGGTAGCCCAAGAGAAAGCCTTTTGTGTGCTAAAGTGACCTAAGCTAAACAAAGGATAATGGTCTTACAAACATGTCCCCATAAGGTGGTGCCATGATGCCATTCTTACAACATGCATGTAAGTTACGGGTGAAAATCCAAGTGTTTACAAAGTATCACAAAGAGTAAAGGAAGGTTTCCAAGCAAAGGTCCTAAGATGAAATCCTCTAAGTCCAAGTTGCTTAAGAGTGGAGTGAATATTTTTGTTCTTACCATTTTATCATGTTTTTGTTATTTTTAATGTATGATGACAATAAAATAAATAACAAGTAAATAAACATGCATGATGAGTTTGTACAATGATGATGATAATGAGTACTTGAATGTAAATTACAAGGTAATGACATAAAAGTAAATCGCAAGATAAAGAATGACAATATCACAATAAAAATGGTTAGTGAATGTAAATGATATTTGAATAAATAACAAGTTAGTAGTACCAAAATCACAATAACAAAGGTTAATGATAAACAAAGTTAGTGGAGTATAATTAGTGGTTAGTAATATGTACAAAGTGAACATCTTGAGGACTATTTTTCATAGGTCAAAAAGACCTAAAATATGACACATTAAGGGATAGCTTATCATTTATGCAAAGTATTGAAGATGATTGAAAAATCAACTAACAATAGATTTGTAACAAAGAAATTTATGCAACCCTAAGTCCATAAACATAAAGTACTCGAAATAAAGTGAACAATAAAATAAATTGCAAGGAAGTAAAGTGCAATAATGTAAATGTTAGGAGTTAGTAGTTAGTAGTTAGTGGTTAGTAGAATAACAATAAGCAAATGGATTAGCAAGTTAATATAGAGAATATGGTTTCATATATGTATCAAATGACCCAAACATGGTTGAAATAGAGGCAACCTATCAATGCCTCAAAGTATAATGAAGGATCTATTGATCAATCATTAATAGGTTTGAAACATTGAAGGTTTTATCAACTCTAAACAACCATAGCCATGATCTAATAGATCTCATCAACCAAATAAATGTGAACAACAAGTCAACAATAAGTATTAAATGATAACAAGAAACAAGGTTTGATTGAAAATGATGGATAAAAAGTAGTAAGGATTTGGGTGAGTTAGGATTTAGGTTGAAAAGAGGGAGCTTGAATGTGATTTGGACAGAGGTTTTATGGGATAGAAAGCATGAAAAATGAGTGGGGATATGGCTCTATTTATAGAGGAAGCAAAGGGGTTGAAGTGGGTGAACCAAAAGGTACTTTGGGTAAAAAAATAGAGCTACTACTGCTGTCTGCGCAGGTGTAATCGATTACCATGATTAGGGTAATCGATTACATAGTCCAAAATGGCCAAAAAATCAATTTTTGGTCTGTGTAATCGATTATCGTGATTAGGGTAATCAATTACACAGTCCAAAATGGCCAAAAATCAATTTTTGGTCTGGGTAATCGATTACCATGATTAGGGTAATCTATTACCCAGTCCAATTTTTTTTCTAGAACTTTAACCGGATAACCCCAGTTTTTTCCGGGTGTAAACACCATGCCTCGAGTCCGTGTAATATGTATTTGGTTATGAAAGTTCAATGAAATTATGATGACGAATTTATGAAAGCATGTATGTGCAGTGTGGCCATGGATCAGATGAAAATTGTATCGGGGTAGGGACAAAAATGGGGTATGACAGCTGCCCCTATTTAATTACCTTGAACCAGAAAGTATGAATGACATCAGTCTTCGTACATTCATGGTGGAAGATAATTAAATACTTAAAAGACCCGAATTTTGTCCTTTGAAATGTAAGGAAGAAATACGGAAACAAAATGCAGTGAGAAATATGGTAAGAAAAGGTTATCGTAAGGTAGAATAAAACAATCAAGACTCTTTGGGAACTATCAGAGAAACATCTTGGATGCCATGATTGAGATATTCCGACAATAGAACGATACCTCAATGGTATCTAAGACTTTTTTTTGAAAATTAGCAGAAAATTGTTTTGAACAGAAACACAATATTCTCTGGGGATCAATGGAGCAGTTTCTTACATGATAAAATCGAGATATTCCAACAAGGGAATGATACCTCAATCGTATCTAAGATTCTCCGAGGATATTAGAGCAGTATCTTAAAAAAAATGAGATTCTTCAAATGAATGAAGCAGTATCTCAAACAGACAAATGAGATTCTTCGGATAAATGAAGCAGTATCTCAAATAGTAAAAATGAGATTCTCTGTATCGAGTCGAAGCAGCATCTTATATGATAGAATTAAGATATTCCAGCAAGGGAAAGATACCTTAATTGAATCTAAGACTCTCCGAGGATATTAAAGCAGTATCTTTAATTAGATAAATGAGATTCTTCAGATAAATGAAGCAATATCTCCAACAGTAAAAATGAGATTCTCTGTATCGAGTCGAAGCATCATCTTATATGATGGCATTAAGATATTCCAGCAAGGGAAAAACACCTTAAATGAATCTAAGACTCTCCTAGGATATTAGAGCAGTATCTCTAAAAGAATCTGAAATGAGACTCTTCATGTTGATGAAGCAGCATCTCAAACAGTAAAATGAGATTCTCTGTATCGAGTCGAAGCAACATCTTATATGATAGAATTAAGATATTCCAGACAAAAGGAATGATGTCTTAATTAAATCTAAGACTCTTCGAGGATACTAGAGTAATATTTCTAAAAATCTGAAATGAGACTCTTCACATTGATGAAGTAGCATCTCAAACAGCAAAAATGAGATTCTCTATATCGAGTCGAAGCAGCATCTTATATGATAGAATTAAGATATTCCAGCAAGGGAAAGATACCTTCATTGAATCTAAGACTCTCTTAGGATGCTTAGAGCAGTATCTTGAAAACAAAAATGAGATTCTTCAAATGAATGAAGCAGTATCTCAAACAGAGAAATAAAGATGGAAACAGAACATGGTGGATACCACGAGCTCCTGAGACTAAGATTCTAGATGGATATCTTGTCCATCCTAGCTCTCTCCATCATTCAAAATTTTCAATGCGATTTCTTCAAACCTTTTCTCAATCAATCTTCAAAACACCTAAAAAATATAAAACACTTTTGCAAATAAGATGGAAACGGAATGGGTGGATACCATGAGCTCCTGAGGCTAGGATTCGAAATGGATATCTTACCCATCCAAGTTCTCACCCTTATTCAAAACATGTTCAAACCAATCAAACTCTATTCTCGCCGTCGCGCGATTGATCCTCAAGCCCTTTTCTCAAACGAAAGGTACTTTATCTTGAGACGACGTAAAAAAAAGTTTCATCCACTTGAATGTGTGAGTAAGTGTTGGTGTAAGCCCTAGAAGTCAATACTTTTGGTACTTGTATCGAATTATTTATTAATAATAAAAGGATTTTTATTTATTATGTTTGTTAAATAAAGTCCCTAAAATAACTAGTCCGTTTAATGTATCAAGTGTGACTTAATCATGAGATTCCATTAAATGGAAGGACGTTATTTTTAAAGTATCCCTAGTCAAGCCTTGTTATAAAGTGGGATAATATTAAAGCATTAAGACTATTATGTATATATATTGATGATCACATCTCATGGATCATGGATAAGGAGTTATCAAGTCTTAAACATAGGTATGAATATTAAGAGTGATATTTATACTAGATTGACCCGTTATGAGAATATTATATAGAATGTTATGCAAAGTGTCATAAGTTATTCTCATGGTGATAGTGGTGTATACCACCCTTCGACCTGAAACCACCATGGATCCTAGATGTAGAGTCGAGTGCCTTATTGCTGATCAAATGTTGTCTGTAACTGGATGACCATAAAGACAGATGATGGGTACTCCACGAAGCATGATGAGGGACATGAGTGACCTAGATGGAATTTGCCAATCCTGCGTAACAGGATAAATGTCTATGGGCCCAATATTGAACTGGACAAGGATGACACAGTCTATGCCTTATGTTCAATATAGACATAAGGGCAAAAGGGTAATTGTATACATAAGTATTATCACAAAAGGATTTGTCAGATCACATGACATTTTCGTGTCTTAGGTAGAAGTGATATGTTGCTAGATACCACTCACTGTTTATTATGTTAAATACATGATTTAATATAATTGTTAATTTCGTGAAAACTTACAGGGTCACACACAAAAGGACGGATTGATGAGAGATAGAGTAACTAAGGAACACCGTAAGGTACGATGCACTTAAGTGAATTGTAGAACATCGTAAGGTATGGTGTACTTAAGTAGAATACGAAATAAGGTAAGATACCACACGCTTAAGTGATTTTGGCATATCATAAGATATGAACCACATACACTTAAGTGGGCTTTTTAGCTTGCAGTCCACACAAGTGGTTCTATAAATAGAACCCTTGTGCAGAAACATTTGTGCAGTTATAATTTCGTTTCTCTCTCTCTCTCTCTCTCTCTCTCTCTCACACACACACACACACACACACACACACACACACACACACACACACACACACACACACGCATACTCAAAGCCTTCATTCGTAGCAGCTAGCACTGAGATTGAAGGAATCTATCTGTGTAGACTGAGTAGAGGCGTTGTCACCATTCAACGTTTGTGATCGCTCCGTAGATCTGCATCAAAGGTTTCAATCGCCACAAGAGGTAACGATTCTATCACTTATCATGCACATTCGTAAGGATCACTAAAGGAGAATTTTTTTAAATTCCGCTACATTTTGGATCGCTCTTCTCCTTTAGTAAGTTTGTGACGTTGCCCATGAATGTTGATTTGTAAATCCATTTGATCGTGATGCAAACGTTTCCTTCTCCAATTGTTTTGGGTAGCCAAAAATGTTTTCATTGATTGACACAAAGTAGCTTTCGCTAAAATCGACCAACAAACAAACATTTTCTATCCAGAACTAAGTAAGTCTTGAGTTCTTTATTGCACCCGGAGATACGTAGGAGCATGATTTGTAAATCTTGTCAGGCACAATAATAAAAAAATCCAAAAACATTTTCTCTTTAATTTTTGGTCTTATTCTCTTCTTTTTTTCTCCCTTTTAATAACCCGAGAAGCCTAACATTTCCAAGCTAACACTAACATGCACAACTAACCTAATGATTCTCGTTGAGTACAACAAACATGAGGGATATTAATATCTTCTCCTTATGTAATCGACTCCCGAACCCTGATTTAGTTGCGACGACCAATATCATTGTCGTTCTTTCTTGGGTTTCATCAATATTTCCCCTATCCTTTTTAGGAGTAAATAAAGTTCATTGGAGAATCTATTTAGTCCATCATGCGATCGTGTGATTGTGCTTTACAAAGTCGTGTTCTCATTTTTCGAGATGCGACAGATGGAGACTCTGCTAGGGAGGTTTCCCTAAGTGAGTCAAGCCTAATTAGGTCGTTTGTGTGCCTTTGTTTACTTTACTTGTGTGGATTTTCTTTATTGCTTTTACTATCTTTATTATTATATTGATAAAATCTTATGTATTGGTTTCATTATGTTGTAGTTTTGGATCGTTACTCTGATTGCGAACCTTGTGGGAAAGACTCTCTGCCCGAGTCTAGAGTGAAAACATAAGATAAGACGATGGTTGAGTAATACGGACTCCCAGGGTGAATACCCCGTAAGGGTTGATATAAGAACCTCACTTAGAGTAGATCCTTTTGAAAATGCTATCGCCCAAGGTGAATACCTCGTAAGCTTCAATGTTTCAAGAGGGTCCATGACTCTAAGGACCTTTTAGAACATTGAATCTATGGCCAACTAGGAATGATGGTTACGTAGTATTGAATACCGAGGTAAATACCTCGTAAGGATAGATATGAAAACCTCGCTCAGAATAAATTCTCTTAATGGAGTTAACGCCCGACAAGAATTTGCCGTAAGCAGAAAACATTCTTGCAAATCTATTGTCACTGGCATTGTTTTAAAAAATCCAATTGTTATTGGTATATCCAAAGTCCATTTGTCACTGGTTTTTCTTAAAACCCAATTGTTATTGGTACTCCCCAAAGTCCAGTTGTCACTGGCATCTTGTTCAAAGGCTAGTTGTTACTGTCATACCCTAAATTTTACCCTGAGTTTTCACTTGCATCCTTATAGTAAAATTGATTCATTTTGTCATGCATTTCATAAGTTAAAAGCATTTATCAGAGTTCAGGTAAAAACTCAGGAATTCTGACATTTTATCTGACTTTGATAATACTCATTCAGTCGTCTGTTGATTAAGAAGTCAAAGGACTTGATTTCTCAATCTCGTTGCATCGCTTATTTTTATTGCATCGTATCTTAGAGGTTCAGAATGTGATAATCAAGAGTAATTATCGTTGTCTGAATCTTTGTAGGTTTTGTTTGTGCTTGAGAATCAACAGCAAATTGTACAAGAGCGATTCATTTGCATCTGATGTGGTATTGTTGTTGTAGTTAAAGAAAAAAAAATGATGTGGTATTATGTTGTTGGTAGGAAAGTTTTGTTGAAAAGAGGAGATAAGTGTGTGGTTAAGAGGTGTGTTTAACTACAACTTCTTCGTCAACCTCATTCACAACTTCTTGACCACACACTTATCTCCTCTTTTCAACAAAACTTTCCTACCAACAACATAATACCACATCATTTTGTTTATTTAGAGATAAACACACCTCACTTATAAACTCTTAACTCTTCATCAAACATCATCATCTCTAAATAAAACTAACATTCACAAGAACACTACAACACATAAACATTTCCACTCATTTTACTCTCCCTCACAAATCCAACACAGCACACAAGCAAGCACATCATTACAAGGCGCCGGAAAGATCGTCGCAACCACCGCACGTCGCCGGAAAACGAACCAACATCCACGTCGGAGTAAGCTTTCGCCGCCGGTAACTCATTTCCTTACCTTTTCATGTTTTCTTTTATTCATTATTGGTTGAGGAGATTAACTTTATATTTATTTTGAAGCTTGTTTTTTTATGAATGAGAGAGACATGAGTAAAAAAGGAGAAGATCTTGTTTTTTTTATTTCTTTGTTCTTTACTGTTGTTTAATGCATGAGATGAAGAAAATATATTTTGATTGCTTTTATTTTTGCTCTACATGGGAGACATGTGTCATGATATGATTGGTTGATGTTTAAAAAAAAATCTAAATCTCTCTTTCTCATGCACATTGATGCACTGCACCGCCCCCACTCTCTTTCTTTGCTTTTATTTTTTTATTTTTTTTGTATATTAATTATTATTATTATTATTATTATTATTATTATTATTATTATTATGTATTATTAATATTGTTGTTATTATTAGCATTATTATTGTAACTATTTTTTAACTATCACAAACATTATTTATTATGATTACTATTACAATAACTTTGATTTTACTAACTGTTACCATCATTATTATGATTATCATTAAGGATTACTATTTATTGGTTATTAGTATTGATTAATATTTATATTATGTTTACTACATATTATTATTATTATTATTTATTATTTTGTTTAAATTCTTTTTTTTTATTGATTTATTATGAATATTTTTAGTTATTATTGTTAAATTTCGATTAATTGATGGTGATTATTATTATTATTATTAATATTTATTTATATTATTTATCATTATTGTTTATTATTATAAATATTATTTATATTTATTTATTTTTATTTTTAAATTGTTAAAAAGAAAATTTAATTTAATTGTCCGATCGGGTTTTCACATATGCCTTGCAATTTCGGAGTTAAAAATTTAATTTAAACTTCAGAAATTGCTTAAGCGCATAAAATTTTGTTGACCCACCTCATATAGGGTGATTCTTACATGAATCACTTTACGATTGCTTAACATAGCGCTGAATTTTATTTTAGATTAATTTCTTGATTTTTACCACGAGTCCCTTGGCTTTCTCTTGGGTCTTCTTACAATGAGATTCTTTTATTTTGTTGAACTGTCTTTCAAAGCTTATATCATTTAATTATCGTGTTATATCCCCATTCGATAAACTGTACCCCCAGTCCAAAAAATGTGTAATAAATTTACCGCTTTCATTTACTTTACTGTACCAGTTGATTGTTAATAAAAGATTAAAATCAACCCTTTCAGAAAAGAACAAAAAAACACTCGATCCAACGTCGAGTCTTTTATCCTAAATCAAATCCAAATTGATTACAAAGTCAAATATACCCCCGCCACATCCAAATTATTTTCATAAGTCAGCTTCTGACACTTGATCCAACGTCAAGTCGTCCCCCTGTTTTTAAAATCTTTTCACAATAAAAATGGAAGAAACTGATTAAGTTTAGACTTTCTCTGTTTCGGATGTTAGGATACTGCTGTAGAGCTCAATGTTTAAACATTCGTCTTCCATATTAAAATACAATAATTACTAGAATTAGGTCATTTCTCTTATAGAAGAAAAAAACCGATTGGGTATCGACCTTCTCTTTCCCGATTATTTAGACACTGCTGTAAAGCTCTATGTCTGATTAATCGTCTTCCGTTAATGAATTTTGACCTAATTTAACACACATTTTCATAATAAACTTTTGGATGAAAAGAGAGTGATTGGGCTTAGGCCTCTTCCTTTTCGAGCATCTGAGTACTGCAGTAGAGTTCCCTGCTTGGATGCTTGTCTCCGCTTAAAATCAACTCAAACTCATCAAACTTGTTTTCCGCCCTTGTGCGTCTCCGAAAACATTTTCAGAAAAGAGTATGCGACATCTATTTTGATGCGAAACAAACAAAGACTTCAGCCTCCAAGAGTGAGCAGCAAGTAAAGGTTTAATCGCTCAAATTTGATCTAAGCATCACTTTTTTTAAAAGCAATCCACCCAGTAGTTCTCTTTGAGTAGAACTACGTATGCCTTAAGTTCTTCATAGCACCTGGAGATACGTAGGAGCAGGATTGTGAAATCTTGTCAGGCACATTAATATTAAAAACCCTAAGTCTTTCCTTTCTTTCTTTCTCTTTCCTTACCCGATAAGTAGAAGATCGCAAACGATATCACACTAACACTCTAACACGAAACTAACTAAATGGGTCCCATCGAGTACGATGGATGTGAGGGGTGCTAATACCTTGCCCTTGCATAACCGACTCCCGAACCCGATTTGGTTGCGATGATCATTTCTTTTTGCTTTTCGTGGGTTTTATCGATATTTCCCCTTTCCCTCTTTGGGAATAAATAAAGTTCGGTGGCGACTCTGTTTTGTTTATATTTCGAGCGTTCCTTACGCTCAGGTATTTTTCGCGTCGCGACAGTTACTAGTATCTATTTTCAAGTCCAGTTGTTATTGGTATCCTTGAGTCCCAGCTTGTCACTGGTATCGTTTCAAAGCCCAATTGTTATTGGTGTCCCTTAAAGTCCAATTGCCACTGGAATTATCTTCAAAACCTAGTTATTACAAGTATCACCATAGAGTCCAATTGTTATTGGCACTCTTTGTTTGTAATCCAATTGTTATTGGTATTCAAAGTCCAATTATTATTGGCACAGTTTAAAATCCAGTTGTCACTGGCACCTTTTGTCAAGCACCATTTGTCATTGGTAACCAAAGTTTGGTTATTACCATCATTCATATGTTAAATTCCAGTTGTAACTTGTACTCTATTTTCAAATTCCAATTGTCATTGACATCCAAAGTCCAATTGTCACTGGCACCATTTTCCAAGCTTGTTTGTTATCATCTTTACTCTCAAAGTTCAATTGTTATTGGCATATTGTCTTAAATTTCAATTGTTATTGGCACCCTAAGTCCAATCGTCAATAACATCACTTGCAAAGTTTGGTTGTTACCAATGCATGTCTTCCAAATCCAATTGTCACTGGTATCTTTTTAAAGTCTGGTTATCACCAATATCTTTTTTAAAAATCCAGTTGTTACTGACATCCCCTATAGAGTCTAATTGTCATTGACCTTCATTCTCAAACATCCAATTATCATTGGTATCCTCAAAATTTAGTTGTCACTGGTACCTTTTAAGTCTGGTTGTAACTAGCAATTGTTTTAAAATCCAATTATAATTGGCACCTGTTAAGTCCAAGTGCAATCAACACTCTATTTTGAAATCCAATTGTAATTGGTACCTTAAGTCCAGTTCTCATTAGCACCGTTTAAAATCCAATTGTTATTGGTACCATATAAAGCTCAATCGTTAATGGCATTGTTTGCAAGTCCGGTTGTTATTGACATCGTTCTTAAAGTCCAGTTGTAACTGACACTATTTAAAAATCCAATTGTAATTGGTACCTTAAGTATGGTTTTCACTAGCATCGTTTGAAAAGTCCAATGGCCATTGACACCTTTAAAGCCCAGTCGTTACTGGACCCATTTTGAAAAGTCCAGTGATAACTGGCATCGATCCGTCAGAAACTGGTTGTAACCAATGCTTACGGTCTAAGTCCAACTGTTGTTGGCACCTTCAGATCGTTTTATACCTTGTTTGTCCAGATGTTTCCTAGAAATTCATGTATGGCTCGTCATTCTAAGGGATTCCCAGAAGTTTGGATGTCATTCTTGTTATAAGACTTTGACATTTTGTCTAGATTGATTTCTTTGTAAAGAATCCTCGTAGCCTTTTGCATGGATGTTTTCTTGTCAGAAAACTCCCGAGTTTTATCTTGGACGATCTCTTTGTAAAAAATCTCCATGTTTCTTTTTGCGTGGATGCCTTTCTTGTTGGAAAGCTCCAGAGTTTTGTCTTGATTTGAATTTCCTGTTAGGGTTTTCTTTTGTTGTTTGGACATTTTTCTTGTAAGAAAACTATAGAACATTGTGACAATTGATTTCAGTGATACGAATCCCCAAAGTCTTTGAATGGACGTTTTACTTGTCAGAAAATTCCCGAGTTTTGTCTTGGACTATTTCTTTGTAAAGAACTTCCAGGTTTCTTTGTGTGATTGACTTTCTTGTAAGAAAGCTCCCAGGTTTGCTTTAAATGTATTTACTTGTTAGAGATCACCATTTTGCTTGATTGGATTCTTTTCTTGTTAGAAATATCCAGATCATTGTGGATAGGATGTATTTCTTGTCAGAAATCTCGATTTTTTTTAATTCTCGTGTATTCTAAGGTGTCATTTGTCATTTTTCACTTTGAATACTCCCTAGTGTCGTTTCTCCAGCATGATTGTTATCCCCATTGAGTTTCTACCCTAATTTTTGTTTCCTGTGGGCCATCATTACCTTGTTTCCATCATTCCCCACATATTTGTTTGTCTTTCTTCGTCCATCATAAAAGCATCTTGTTAGGGTTCGTCTTGTATCATACCATAACCCTAGAAAATCAAAATGAAAAAGTCCTGCATATATGCATATCATATCGCGTCATGTCATATGCATTTAGGATCAAACTTTGGGTCTTCTTAGTATTTACTATCTCCCTCATCGATCATATGAAAAATGTACTTCTTCATATTCTCTGGTCAAAGATATTTAAATAGGGGCAACTGTCACACCCTAATTTTGACCCCGAATCTCAGAATTTATACATACATCGCAGCTTTTGCATCTCTGTATATCATAGTATGCATTCCATGCCACATACTGCCTAGAATGTCAATCGAAATAAATTTTCGGATCTACAAACAAACCGGTCAAATCAACTTTCAAATGTGCGTCAAATCAGCGGGTGGAAAATTTCAAAATCGAGCTTGCAGACACCAGTTTTATTAATCTACGTTTCACCTCAATCATTATAAACATGTTTGATAGTTTTGAGTCTGCGAGGTTCTCTAATGTTTCTCTTAATAGAGAAGTTTCTTTTGATGTATATTCCTTTGACATTCTCCTTTATGGTGATAATGTTAGAAGTGATCACGCGATCAGTTATGTGTCTGCTCCTTCCGCAACCATCGAGGGTTCAACTTTACTAATTTGACTTCACCAGAGGTGGAAGTTATTCCATCTTTGGTATCGATCCAAGTGATGTTGGGATTGAGGATCATCTTGCACGTATGACCCAGTCTATAAGTGTTGATTGGCTTAAGCCATCATATATCTTTTGGGTTGATGAGATACCTCGAAGAAGTATCGATCTTGTGGAGCTAACCTATGCGAGCAAGTATAACTAGGAGGATTTCAAAATATTAGGAACCTCGTATGTTTTAGATAGTCTTACAACCGTGAGTGAGGCTAATATAGAAGCAAATTGTTCGTCTGATTGGTCATTTCTCCTAGTGGAATAAGATAAAATGATATGTAGCAACTTCGGGGAATGATTTATTCCTTACTATGAATTCTTGTTTACTCGGATAAATTTGTCGTCAATTTTGTCCAAGTTTTAAGTGGAGGTGTTAAAGTTATTTAAGATTGTCCCCTCATAGCTTCATCTCAGCACCTGGGCTTTGATAAAGGTGTTTCAACTTTGGGATGATTACCGACTCTAGAGGACTTCATACCTACTATTTTTCCATCATTTGGATGTGATTTATACTTCATAAAATAACATCCTTAGGTAGATGGTTCATCTCATTGCGCCAGATCGTTCCTCAGTTTAGCACTTATGTGGAATTTGGACGATTTTCAGGATCATTTCAGGTTGGTAAAACCTCGTACCTTGGGAGCTCACTCCACCTTCTTCCATGTTCCAAATAATGTTGTGTAGATAGGTTTCAAAGGAATTGGGCATAAGTTCACTTTAAACATAAGCCTCACAAGTATAATGTTCCCTTAAAATCCTTTACTTTAGAAGAGATTAAGATGAAGGAAAATCTTGATGCTTTCTATGAAGGTCTCGACTATGAAGCGAGGTTTGAACCTTATGAGGTGAAGCCCTCATTGTAAAAGGAAGCGATTGATGGACACACCTGCTATTTTGGGAATGGTAAATAGTACATAAAGAAGAGAGATTTTTTGTGTGGATAAATAGTTGTTCCCTCGTTGGCCCTTCTTTTTAAACATGGGCTTTGCGACTGGGCTTGATATCCCTTGTATGACGTCTTTGGCCAACCCATAACAAGTAGCTCCTTGCACCCATGAGGTTATCCTGTATCACTTGAATGCTGGGAAACATTTCTTGTCTATGAATTACAGATAGCGACAAAGGTCTATGTGAAGGTCCACCTTGACGTGATTGTTGTCTGGAACCAAATAACGAAAGAGTTTAGAATACTCCTTGGCCGACTATTGGTTGAACATGATCTTACTGTGAAGGATTGGATGAAGATCCTATCAAGACTGAATCGTCTTCTTTTTGAGGAATAAGATGTTAATCTTTATCAACTTCAACAACAACGGGAATGACTTATCGTTGAATAGTGAAACAAATGGCTTTGGATGCCACCATAATTGATAAACATAAAGAAGGATTTGTTGGAAATAAAGTTGAGATTTGAGGAAAAAGGTAAAGAAATAGAGATCTGAACTTTTAAGAGATGAGTGAGATATAGATCTCTGGATTAAAGGAGATCTAAACGTGGAAATACATGAGGATCAAATTCTGACTCTCATAGACGAAGTCGTTATTTCGCGGTGGAACCAAAATTGTTTAGTGGATGTTATCATATGCAAGAGTATGACTACATTGCATAAAAAAGATTTGCTTGCTTCTATTCCTCCAAGTCGGAGCCTCATTAGTTTAATGTATTAGTACAAGGCATTCTTGTTCCTTCTAAATATACATGTAACGATGCTTTCGAGCGATTCTTCAAGAAGTATCACCCTTCTACTTATCATTCGCACTCAGTTGTCCATCAAAGCAGCAAAAACATAAATTAAAGGATCAAAGGGTGTAGTGAAGGACCAAAGTCACGTTAGTACTAAAAAATTGAAGCTCAAGATTAGTTTTTTCTTCTTAACTTCAACTTTTATATTTATCATCTTATTAAGAAGTTATATAATTAATTTATATTTTCTTGCTCAGTTCTAATGTTAATGGTGAAATTGACATTTATACAACACACATAGAGAGGAAGAGTGTGGAAGAGTCAGAGAGATATTAAATTGTTATTATTATACACAAATGTATATCAAAAAATTTATTACATAGATAATTTAAATTAAGAACAAAATTAAATATAAAATATATTTATGTTTTAACATGTGTCCATTTAAAAAAGCTGAAAAACGGGCATGTGAATGCCCTTTTGGACGCCTGATATATATATATATATATATATATATATATATATATATATATATAATATAATATATATATATATATATATATATATATATATATATATATATATATATATATATATATATATATATATATATATATATATATATATATATATATTATATATATATATATATATATATATATATATATATATATATATATATATCTATATATATATATATATATATATATATATATATATATATATATATATATATATATATATATATATATATATAGAGAGAGAGAGAGAGAGAGAGAGAGAGAGAGAGAGAGAGGAGAGAGAGAGAGAGAGAGAGAGAGAGAGAAGAGAGAGAGAGAGAGAGAGAGAGAGAGAGAGAGAGAGAGAGAGAGAGAGAGAGAGAGAGAGAGAGAGAGAGAGAGAGAGAGAGAGAGAGAGAGAGAGAGAGAGAGAGAGAGAGAGAGAGAGAGAGAGAGAGAGAGAGAGGAGAGAGAGAGAGAGAGAGAGAGGTAAATAAATTGAGAATTTATCTTTTTCTTTTAAGAGACTTGGCCGTTTGGACGTCTAATATATATATAAAGAGATAAATTGAAAATTTCTCTTCTTCTTTTAAGAGACTTGAGCATTAATTTTCAAATAAAAAAAAAAAAAAAACAAGTTCAACCTCAAATATATGTAAAAAAAATAACAAAACAAATATTTTTTGAAATACCTAAACCAAAGTTATGAATTGAAAAATTATAATGAAAGAAAATATGAAAATCAGAAGCGAAAATACCGGACCAAGTTAAGTTTTTTTTTTCCTTTATAAAAAGCTGATCCGTTTCCCGCCATTTCCCGCGCAACTAAGAGGAGCAAAGCCTTAATCTTAAAAAATCCCAATTTGAACTCACAGACTAAGACGATACCAGAGAGAAATGGCAGGAACTGCAACAGGGTGTTACAAGTGTGGCAAACCAGGTCACTGGTCACGCGACTGCCCTTTCTCCGCTCCCGATTCAAATCCAAACCCTAACCCTAATCCTAACTCCAACGCCGCCGATCTTCCTCCTTCCTCTTCCTTCAACCCTTCCGGCCCTAGATCCGCCATCGAGAAGCCCAAAAAAATCCCCCGTACCCGCCCCAAACTCACCCCCGAACTTCTTCTCTCCGACGACGGCCTCGGTTACGTTCTTCGCTATTTCCCTCGCTCCTTCAAATACCACGGTCGCGGCCACGAGGTCATTAATAATCCCATCATTTTTTAATTTATTGTTTACTAGCGATTTCTCTATTAAGCTTTGATTACACGTTTTTGTTGTTAGGTTCGTGATTTGGGGAACCTGATTGAATTGTACTCTGAATGGCACTCTCGTCTGCTCCCTTATTACCCCTTCAATCAATTTGTTCACAAAGTTGAGCAAGTTGCTGCTACAAGGCGTGTTAAGGTACTGTTTCTGTTCAATGCAACTCTATTCATGTTGGTAAGGTTTCCTTTATGTCACTTTTGAAGGGATTTTTATGGAACTGAAATGATATCTGATTATTACTAAACTATGAGTGTGCTTCATAATGATTCTTTTAGTTCCTTGGTGATTTTATTTGGGTCATTATTCATACTGTTTTGATAAGAATGGGCTCTATGTTAAATGTACTATTGCTCAAATGATTGGGATAGACCTGAGATGTGTACATCTGAAGTGATGTTGGGTGTGTGTGAAAATTCCTCCCCAATAATAGAGCTTAAACTAAAGACTAGGATTTGTGATTCAACTATCTATGAAACACAGGCATTGGAAACACGACTCCGACACTGGAAACACGACTCCGACACTGGAAACACGACTCCGACACTGGAAACACGACTCCGACACTGGAAACACGACTCCGACACTGGAAACACGACTCCGACACTGGAAACACGACTCCGACACTGGAAACACGACTCCGACACTGGAAACACGACTCCGACACTGGAAACACGACTCCGACACTTGAAACACGACTCCGACACTGAAAACACGGCACTAACATTGGAAACATGACACTAACACTGGAAACACGGCACTAACACTGACACGTCGACACTAGTAATGATATAAAAATGAATAAATTAAACCTAATCACAAGTGTTAGTTTCAGACACGGACACTCACACAAACACACATTTTTTCGGAGATGTCGGTGTGCTATAGGGGCAACTATTCTTATGCTCAGGGATCAACTCTAAGGAGCCACCATTGTATCCACATTCAAGAACTATTTTCCATCTAACATCTTTGGCTAATACTTGTTTTTCATTCAATTGGTACATATACGATACAAGTATATAAACGATCCATTTCCTTTGCTTTTTTATATGGTTTATACACACATATTGATATGCTTTGCCCTTATTCTGTATCTCCATCTCTCCGGGCATTCACTTACTTTATGTATCTCACCATATGATTTTATATTTGTTGAGAGGGTTTGTCTTGTTGCATGTCCTTGTTAAACCCTGTATTTGACATTTATTTTATGTCCTTGTTAAACCCTGTATTTGACATTTATTTTACGTCCTCTTACCAGACGAGCCTTAGAGAATTGAGAGAAAGAGTTGCAAATGGTGGGGATCCATCAAAATTGCACGAACCACCAGGTGTGCAAAACATCCCAGTTGCTGAGCAAGGTATTTACTATATATGTATTCATAGTTGGTTTCTTAGATCTGTGGTTATAATCTTATAGAACAATTGTGAAGTTCAAATGTGGTATATTATTTTCACATTCTGTTAGAAATATTTTTCAACTAAACAAGTTAATGTTGTTAACGAGTACCATTCATTGAATCAACCACTTGTTATGAAGCTGTTAAAAAACATACTTACTAAGAACACTTTCCTCTTAATTTTCCCTTTTTCAAGTGTACAAGCATTTTTTAAACATTAAATTGCTTGAGAGATAGGAACCAACAATTGACAATTTATTCATTGAAGCTCACTTGCCAATTATAGGTAGTTATAATGAAAACAGACATAGATTTTGGCAAATTTCCACATGATTCATACTTCAAACAGAGTGGCCAGCAGTTTCAATATAGTCTACTTGAAGAAATAATTAGGTTTTATTTATTTTATTGACGTCTTTAGGTATCTTTGTTTAATCTGCATATTGGGCTTTGCTGTATCTGCAGAAAATGGGGAAGTAACTCATCAAGATAATGAGATGTTTGATGAACCTGAAAATGTTATTGACATTCAAGAAGACATGCTCAATGATATATATGACCAAGCTACCGAAGTGAGTTTATTTTCTTTTAAACATATATAGTTCTTCACTTTTGTTATCACATAAGAATATCTATTTGTTTATTGAAACACATCTGGATGTTTCCCTTAGTGAAAGGAACTCTTTTAATAATTATGCATATCAGTTAGATAGAAAATAGGTAAGTTGTCTTCTAGGATACCATTCTCACAAATTTTTGACTAATCTGAATTGTTTTGGAACTGTTTAAATCAGATTTAGTTTTTAACCTTATTCAAAAGTGTGGTATTAATAATGCAAGGGTAACATTACTCTCTTCAGACTGTTGTATTTGGAGATTACTTGAACATCTAGTTACATTAATTTAGTTTTCCCTCCCTTATGTCTCCAGTTTTGTTGTTGTAATTATTCCTTTCTTATGAAGTCTGAATCAATAGTTGCTGATAGTTAGGTATACATAACTTTTGAGTTAAACCAAATCGGAAACAAAGAGCTGATGCCAGAGTTTGTAACAGAGGTATTTTCTCTTTTACTGCAGGAACCTTCTCAGCCCATGCAAAATGTGATTGGTACGAGTACAGATCCCAAAAGTAGTGCAATTGAAAAGACATCAAATGAAGCCCCGAACAACGGAGGCAGTCTGTCCAGCAATGCTGAGATAACAGCAGAGCAACGAGCCCGAATGGAAGCAAATAGGTTGAAGGCAATAGAAAAGAAATCAAATGAAGTCCCAAATAATGGAGCCAGTCTGTCCAGCAATGCTGAGATAACAGAAGAGCAGAGAGCCCGAATGGAAGCAAATAGGTTGAAGGCACTAGAAAGGCGCGCGGCTAGAGCCAGCTTATCACAGGCTTCCTAGGTTTGATATTCATTGTAAATGAAAATACTATCATTATCTTTCCCTCACTACTGATATAGTTTACATTGAATCCTGTGATTGGATAATTGACTTCTGATTGACCGGAAGATGAGTTTTTTCTATGATGCATTGCGATTCTGATCCTGATCATGAAGATTGCTATGTCACAGAAGTAAGTGGGTTGGTGTTAGTCTATGAGCTTCAATATAGATGGCATGATAATTTAAGTGTCAACCAGTTGAAATTGAATGAAAACCGAGGCAACCTACAAGCCGACACTATTTTTTACATTGTTGAAAGAAAGTATTAAGATTAAACATATGTTTGGTTATGCAGTTGATTTTTTTTTTTTGAGTGAATTGAGGTTGTAAAATTGTTTTTGATTAAAAGGGAGTAATTAAATATGTCAATCAATTCTACACATTTAGAACTTAATACTTTAAACGTAAAACCAATCTCAAACTAAAAGACTACTAAATTTTGAGGTTGAAGACTCATTCAATTTGAATGGCATTTTGGTTAAAATTATTTTGGTAAACTATGAATTCCATAATTTCATTTTTTAAACAATTATCATATTAAAAACATTGAAATTAATCACTTTAAGTACAACTTCCATGATAAAAAAAACTAAAAATATGTGTTTGAAGTTGAACCAACAATATCTACGTATTTGCATTTAGTATCTGTGAATATTGTTGATATGTTTTTGTAAAAATCTAAATCTAAATTGAACTTAATGAACAAAATTCAACCGTTGATATATAAATACACTGTAATGCACTTGATAAATAAATACATTGTTTGTTTCGGATTCTGATGCTCGAAAACAGAATATCTCCAGATATAGAAAAGAAAGAAAAATGAAAACATGATAATACGTAGTCCAACATGCGTCGAAATACGACTTTTCATATATTTAGGGAAATACTAACTCTCCCTTAGGAATGCCATAAATGATTTTATTTTTATAAAATAATCATATTTTATAATTGATTATGAATTTTCTAATCGATTTAAAAATTTATATCTGATTTTCATTTTAAAACCGATTTTAAACATAAAAATCCAGTTTTTAAAACTAGATATTGATTTTTTATAATTGGTTTTCATTGGGACATTAAAATTAAAATTTTAAAAATGGATTTCACACAATTCTTTTTTCAAATTCTTAAAAGATATATATCATAAAAACACCGAACATGGATTTAAGATAGTTATTTTTAACACATTTAATCAAAATAAACTAATTAGCAACCTCAACCAAAATAATATATATTATAATTTAATAGTTTAGTATGATAAGGCTTGTCATTAATTCATCGCGAAATTCCTATTCGTAAATGATACTTTTTGGCACTATATAACATACTCCCTCCGGTCTCATATGTAAGTAAAAAAAAAAAAATTTGGAGTCTCAAATATAAGCAAAAATTAATTACAATGGTTACAATTAAATATATCATTCCAATTTTACCCTCAAATTTAGTTTTTCAATATTCATGTTTATTCCTATAATAACTCCACTTTTTACACTTCCAAAAGAGCATTTATTCCGAAACGTTGCATTTGTTATCATTGGCTTTTGAAAAGTCATATCCTATTATAAAAGTCATATCCTATTATAAATGGTGCAGTATCATCTTATACAAAACTCCATGAGTCTTGTTCTTCCTTTTTTTTTATATTCTAAAAATGGCAAACCCACATCATTTAGCTAATGAGTTTCCATCTTTTGATTTAGGTATCGAAGACAATAAAGTTCCTGAAACAATTCAAACTCCAACAAATGAAAGTGCAGAAAATATCACTCCAAAGAATGAAAGTGAAAATGCTCTAACTCCAACAAATGAAAACACCATTGTTGAATACTTAGTTGGCTATGAAAATGAGAACCAAAAGCTTTAGTATTTATAGAACTCACTATGAAAATGTTAAATTTCTACAGGGCGGGACCATGGAAATTTAGGCGGGTGGAGAATACAGTAAATGGACTAAGAAGTGTTGTTTTTTAGGCGGGACAAATTTCTACAGGAAATTTTAGTAAGAGGAAGTGGAATATATAACCACTAAATGACTAACCATTAAATGGTATTAATAAAAATTGACTAACCATTAAATGGTTATAATAAAAATATTAATTTATTTCTAAATTAATAAATAAGGGTAAATATGAAAAAAAAATATATATTTTCCATTACTTAAATGAATATATAGCCACTTTCTTAAAGGGTGAATTTTTTTTTTTTTTTTTGCTTACATATGAGACCGGAGACCGGAGGGAGTATAAAATAATATAATCAGATGTTCTCTATTTACTTGTGACGAAATCCTGAGTTTAATTTTTATACGTTTGTTAAAAAATGACAACATAACCATAATTAAGTGTTTTCAAAACGTACAAACCTCTAATAATTACAATCAACTTAAGTCTAAAGTAATACTACCGTATTACAAATAAAAGGTATGACAACATATTTATTTATATTATACCCTAAAGTAATCTAAGCCTACCTTAAAGTACACTATTTGTTTATTTCACTAGTCACCAGCAAGAGATCTCATTTTCAGTGTCCTAAACAATAGCTGCATTTGATTCATGGCAATTTCCTTTTATGCAAATCACAAAATTATGAAACTCATAATTTTTGTTTTAATTGAATTAAAATCCTTTCATACAATATAGACAGGTAATACCATTTACTTGTTTTTTTTAATTACGGTTACAATCAATTTCATTGATATTGACCACTTGGACGCAAGGGGGAGGGATGGAGGGATTTTAAAAAGTTAAGATATTTTTTTTTGTGATTTAAAAAAAAAATAGATTAATTTAGTTTTTATTTTGGATATGGATTTAGTTAAAATTATATTAATAACATATTCAAATTATGAATTTAGTTTAAATCATATTAATAATTAACTATTTTTTAATAATTGGATTCAGATATGGATAATTTCTATAATCGATTAATTTGAACATCCCTAATCTACCTAAGTGATAGAAAAACACTTCATGAATATCTAAAATTGTCTCCACATCAAATATATTTTTTAAAATTGAATTCGGTGATACATCTTCGAAATAATTCAATATACACTTCATATATTCCTCACTGAAATGTCATTTTTTTCATAGATTATTCTGGGAATGCATCTTCGTATTCTCACTAGAAAGAATCTGGAGATGCATTTTCGTAACTAGACCAGAAACGAAATTTCAAGTTTGTTTTAGTGATGGTCAGGTGAAATAAACGATATAATAAAAATATACTATGATGAATTAGATCATACAACTAATATGCAAAAAATGACATAAAATAATAAATCTAGAGTACACAATGAAGTCGAAATAAGTCAAAATAAAATACAACCGAAAATGAATCCAAAATAAAAATACTATAAACTATTGAATATGACATACTCAAACTCGGGACCCCCTGTTCCTACTTTACCTCATCTACTGCAGTGCCTCTGCCATCATGACATCTACAACATTCCTGGCCTCATAGCCATCCAGAAAGAGTCTTTTGTCTACACCTGTCAGCCAAATCTCTATGATACGACGATATCTATGCAACACATCAACAACATGATCTGCCATAACATGCTTCTCATATATAATCTTCTGATGAGTTGCCCTCGATGGATCTCCTAGAGCATCCTGTACCATATAAGATGCTCAAACTACTGCAGTGCCTCTGCCATCATGGCATCCACAACGTTCCTGGCCTCAGAGCCATCCAGAAAGAGTCCTTTGTCTATACCTGCCAGCTAAATCTCTATGATACGACGATATCTAGGCAATACATCAACAACATGATCTGCCATAACATGTTTCTCCTATAGAATCTTCTGATGAGTTGCCCTCGATGGATCTCCTAGAGCATCCTGTATCATATAAGGATGTGACACCCTAAAGAATCACCAGATGTAACCGTCTACGTAGCTCTAGTCGCTCTTAGCTATTGTACTTCGTGACTTCTCCGATATCAGATGATTAAGATAATAATCAAACATGGCATCCATATCTCTACGTGTCATAGCGGGAGAAGCATACACAAAATGATATTTAGGAATGTATTTCATGTAGCCAAACTGCCGCATGGCACGCTCAGGTAGATGAGGAAACGTCAGACGTGAACCGCAAGCCAGCCATCCCGAGAATATGACTATGTCGTCAAAGGGACGCGTCTCACGGTGATCAACGTATGTATGGAAGTGTATATCCTCTACTACCAAGTGGTCAAGATACACTTCGAACAACTATGTCGTCTAGTTTCCTCAATATAGGTCAGTAGACATGACCAGTCAAATATGCTTTGGAAGTGCTGGAAGATTCAAGCCTGAAAAGTGTTGGAACACGTGAATCATTAGTCATAGCATTGCAAAAGTCTTATGAAAACGGCACACTAAAAGACTAAGAAATATTACCATCAATAGTGTGATGTTTCCTATCACCTATTTCGTTTTCCAAATACATCATTCAAATAACTTAGATTACAAGTAGACCAAATAAGTGTCCCCCCAATTGCACTCATGGATCTGCTCAAAGTCATCGAAGTATCACATGTAAATGGCATTCACATAAATGGTACTCTTGTCCACAAAAATGGCAGTGCCAACAAAATACAACAGGTATGCTCTCACAGTATATGCTTTATGCTGCACAATTTGCTTGTCATCACCAGCTGCTTGTTGTGGTCCAAGTAGCTCATATGTATACACCTTCTCCAAGAATCAAAACCTAGCATGAGTCCTTGCGGTGGTTTCAAACTCCTTCATGGTAGCCTCTAGGTTAACTCCCATATAGTCTACCATCAACTCCAGTTCATCATCTCTGTTAATCTTTCCATGATCTAAAAGTTTTCCCATAATCGAAAGATGCAGAAGACACGAGACATCGTCAAGTGTGATAGACATCTCACCATGTGGTAGATAAAATGATGATGTCTACGTGTGTCATCTCTCTACAAACGCATTAAACATACCATGGTTAATCGTAACATAACCGGTCTTGCATAAGTCTCTCATCCTAGATAGTTGCAAAACATTCTGAAACCACTGCTCATTAGACTGCTGCAGGCTAATAATGTTCCGTCCATGGTTGATGAATTTTAGTGAATCACGATCATTCAGAAAAATAAATCATCGTAAAAAACTTTTAATATTATAACAAACATAATTTAAAATGTCTGAATCCAACTAAATTTTACTTCCCAATCCCAGACATGTCTGAAAATATGGTATGGGTAAAGAGATAACAGTGACAAGTATGACAAGACTCCTCCGAACCCCTACGTTGCTTGAGGTGCCTCTGCTGCCTCCTGGCATGGGGTGCGTTAATTACATTTGTTACCTCTTGTGCCTGGGGTGCCTCAGGTATCTCTGCTGCCTCAAGTGCTTGGGGTGCCTCAGGTACCTCTAGCGCCTGAAATACCTCCGGTGATTCGGGTACTTCTACTGCCTCGGATGCTTGAATAGATTAAATTTATTGCATACAGGAAGATGGAGGCAAGGATGCATAAGTAGGTGACACCTGTCTCCTACAGGAAGAAGAAGGCGGAGATACATGAACCCTAGAAGCTGACGCCTCCGCGTCAACCGGACTAGAGGTAACAGGAGCCTACGATGGTTGACTCTTTTCCTTCCGAACAGATGCATGTTATGCAATCCTGTCGTGCCTCAGTCGGTTTTGCCTATCAGTCATAATGCCCGTAAGTAAACCACATAAGCATTACATATTGAGTACAAGCAAAAGTTGTCAAAAAAATGCACTGAAAAACTCTGAAGATGCATCTCCGATTTCTTGAAATCAAAACATTGAAAAATTCTGGAGATGTATCTTTAGAATTTTCTGTAACTTTCATCACCGTCAATGGCGGAAATGCAGTCCTCCAAAACAACAAAAATAACAACAAAAATAGCATTGATCAATAACACCACCTATCAAACACGTTTCTCATTATATATAAACTATCAAACATGTATAAACTATCTATTTCATAACTTAATCATCAATTTTCTACAAATTTATACAAAAATTCAACAACAAAAAATTAGAAAAACAAAAAACTTACAAATTGTGAGTTTACTTAAGTGTTAAATTGACTCTTTGATGGAAGAAGCTTTAAGTTGGTTGAATATTTTTGAGAGTTTGAGAAACTTTAGTGGTTTAGAGTTATTTTTTAGAAGTGAAGAAGGAGAAAAGATTATCGCACGACTTTGAATAAACAACGTCCAAAGATGCATCTCAGTAACGTACACGGAGATGTATCTTGATAATTTTTTTTCACAATGACTTAAGGCCTAATTAAAAAATATATTAAATCAGAGTTTATCAAGAAATAAATCTCCAAAATATAAAAATATTATTATATTTTCACAGTATACTAGAATATATTAAGAAATTCACAAAATCGATTGTTTCTTATGTATTTTACACAAACTTTATAAAAACTCGAAATTGTCTTTTTTTAGAAGCTACTTTTTAGACACTCATTTTTCAAAATTTGCTTTTTTAGAACGTGAAAAATATAATACTAACTTTTATTGAATGAGGCGTGTATGAAGATAACTGTCACACTTTTTTAATATCTGTCATATTTGTCAAATGAGGACAAATGAACAATAAAAGATCAAAAGATAACTTCTGCACATAGGTATTTTCAGAGTTTCTCAGAACTTGTAACAAATTCATAAGATGTAATGAAAATCTGCCTAAACATATATCTAAAATAAGTAATGACTTATAACTTTTAACTTTTAATATCACCTTGATTTATTTAGTATAACTATAGCCACACTGTGTAGCCTTGAAGTAGATTTTGACTTCTGAAAAAAAAGCCAAAATCAAGCCTTAAAAATTTGGTCATATCATCATGCTCATCCATCACAAAAGAGACATGACCTCATTCTTACATCTTTGAGATAATGTACAAATAATGGGAAAAAAAATTACTTCATCAAGCCATCGCAACTTCATCGCGTCATTGGCTAATTTGACCTTTCTATGATCTCTTCTTCATCAACTGGAGCATACCATTCAGGCAACCGCTTCGTGTTGCTCAGCCTGTAGTTCAGGAGAAGTTCTTCATCTTGAAGAGCCCTAGTTGCTACCAAAACAACAGTTTTCAGAGTAGTAGGAACATGTGATTCAGTATTTCTTGAAACTCTAGATTTGAACCAGGAACTTCCAAATCTCTCCACATTTACTTCTGTTGCATTTCCAAATAATATATTAGGAACGTAGGCTCTCATGTCATTTTCAATCAATGGAAAGTCATAAGGGCAAATTGTGACATTTGGAAGCATTCCTTTTGAAGGATGATTAGCAAAATGTGCCAAGGCTAGTGGATTTCTACGCTCGAGTACATCGTCGCTATTATCTACTTGAGACCCTTTCTCGTCTACCATTTTACCACCATTTAACGGTTCTCTCCCGTCACCTCCACGACCCCAAGGTTGGGCGTCAATGACAGTCCCGTCATGTCTTGTAATCAAATAGGGGTTCTGCTCATCAAGATATCCAGGAATATGATGATAATAAGCTGGAGAGTATACTACTCCGGGATAAAAGGCTATTACAGCACCAACATCTACTACACCATCTAAAAATAGACCTTTGTCGGCGTCCTTGTGCGATATTTGAGAAGGTTTAACATTGAGCGTGTAGCCAAGTTTGTCCTTTAATTTCTGCGAAAGTTCAGCTTGACTTATCGGTCTTTGTTTCGGAAAACCTGTTCAACACCTCATTAGTAGATGAATAGAGTAAATAGGCAATAGTTATAATTTTGACTATAACATTTCATAATCGCTGTAAAAAGGTTTTTTTTTGTCATAACCCTATGGTTTGGTTCCTATAGGGACTTTGGTAATCCAGAGTTCGGCAAAGTGATAGGTAAAGTCCGACCAAGAATTGTCGAAACCGAGATTTGGACCCGGGTTCTCTCAAACAATTCAACTTTAGCTTAAACTCAATCACTTAGTTAAAGATATAGGAATATTGTGAGATCAGCAAGATTGATACACACTTACCATTGGCAGAACTATGCTCAGTATTTCGAGGTAAAACGTTTGTTTGTTGAGATAGTAACTCGAAGTAGTTGTCATTCACAGTCTTTTCATTTGGAAGAAGAATTTCATCCATTAACGTGCAAAATACTTTAATTTGAGAATGAACATTTTCTTGTACTAGCATTTGTTGATCAGCAACAGAGGCTTTACTGGCCATTTCAATAATCTCCTCTGCATCTGTTTCACTAGCATTCTTCCCCAATCGATTGTAGCTGGAGATTCAAGTCTTTACATGAGCAAAACATGTTAAGATGTTGAATAGAGAAGAATAAAAAAATCAACAAAATTGAAGAAAAAAACGACATTAAATTTATATAACCCTACATCATCAGATAGATAACTACTCATTTGTGAAAGCTTAACATGAAGAGCTGACCAGAGTCAACCTTCATCGTCATCAACCTCAAAAGACAATCCGAGTTGATCATTATTATATTTTTTAACATCTTAATGGACTCCAACTGGGGTACTAGAAATGGTCAAATCCATTACGGATCAATGATCATAACATTCTGACAGGTTGGGACTTAGGCGGTTCCTTGGTTATAAATATGAAAAACTCCGAATGCTATTTGTATTTCATGTTGCCGTGCTTCGCTGCTAAACAAAAGCATATAAAGTTGAGTGTTGAAAATATTTTATTTCTCCGTTTTTATTGTTCCCGATTATTCTCAATCATTTATCTTTATTCTCCATTAAGGAGATAATTAAGTGTATTAATTGTATTCTTACTATATAAGTCAGCCAAAGGCTGAGGGATAAAATAGACCATCTTTCATCTATTATTTTCAATATGGTATCAAGAGCATAAGGTTAGGGTTTACTTTAAGGCTTTCCACAACTAGTGGGGGTCAACCCGCTTACTTACCCGACCCAATTTACATACCCGTTTAGCCCCTATGACGAATAACAACAGGTGATCTTCTTCGACACAGGCCTACACTGGATCCAACCATGGCGAGCAACCACAGTCTGAGTCAGGCGGCGACAGAGGAGACGGCGGTGGCCGCAGAAAAGGCAGAGGCCGCGGAAATGTCATACTAGATGAAATGTTGGTAGTCAGTGGCAGTAATGGCGGCAACAATGGAAACAGGAACAACATTGTTTTTGGTAACAGTTATTCCACCATAGGCGGCAATGATCAAGAGGGTTCCTCATACTCCCTCAAGGTCAATATTCCTAAAATGGATGGGAATAACTATAATGATGGACTCAAACTCCTTAGTTATTGCGTGGTTGATAAACTCTATGAAAAACTGGAATAAATAAGCCTTACGTGTTTTTCCCTTCTGCAAAGGATGTGTGGGATGCTGTTAAGGAAACATACTCTGATATGCAAAACTCCTAAATTTTTGGTTTAGAATCAAAGTTATGGCATGTGAAACAAGATGACAAGAGTGTAACTGCTTATTATAATGAGCTGTTGACTCTGTGGCAAAAGTTGGATCTATGTTATGTTGACAATTGGAGGTGTACAGAAGACAATGTTTTGTTTTTCAAAAGGCAAGAAAATGATCGTGTATCCATGTTTCTCGCTGGGATCAATAAAGATTTTGATGAGGTAAGAGGTAGAGCTTTAGGAAAAATACAATTGCCAACTCTCAGTGAAACTTTTGCAGAAATAAAAAAGGAGGAGGCAAGAGAAAGAATTATGATGAGCAAGACACCACGTTGAAGACTCAGCTCTGACTACTAGGAACCTTGACGAGGGAAAAAGGTCGGACAAAGTTCCTTGGTGTGATCCCTGCAAACGTGAATGGCATACGCGTGAAACTTGTTGGAAGCTCAAAGACAAACCTCCTAACTGAAAGAAGAAAGGTGATTATGCATTTCGGACTAGTAATTCTGATCAAGGGCGGCAATCCCCTTTAACTCAGCTTCCAATCACTACGGAATAACTAGACATATATTTGAACGAAGATAGGTGGCTGATCAAGGGCGGCAATCCCCTTTAACTCACCCTATGTCCAATTTTATATCATATTTAAATTTGTCTTCATATGTGTTTGCCTTAACCTCAAAATTGTCTAGTGTACAGGTTGCTCTAGAAATTTCAAAGTAGAGGGAAGTTGTACTTGAGGAGATGAAAGCTCTTGAAAAGAACAAAACTTTGAGTGTTACGATGCTACCAGATAGCAAGAAGACATGACAAGAAGACAGTTGAATGCAAATGGGTGTTTACTGTGAAGTATATTTCAGATAGGTCAATTGAAAGATATAAGGCTCGCTTGGTGGCTAAAGACTTTACTCAGACCTATGGTATAGACTACTAAAACACATTTGCACATGTTGCAAAATTGAACACTGTCTGAATTCTTTTATCTCTTGCTGTTAACCTGAATTTGTCCCTCTACATCATTTAGATGTTAAGAATGTCTTTCTTAATGGCGATCTAGAAGAAGTATATATGAACATTCCTCCTGACTTTGAAATCAAATTTGGATCAAATGTATACAAATTAAATAAGTCTTTGTATGGATTACAACAGCCTCCTAGAGCCTGGTTTGAAAAATTCACTCAATCCACGAAGAAACAAGGGTACATCCAAGGACAGGTTGACCACGCCCTGTTCACAAAGTTCTCCCGCGATGGGAAAAATGTTGCCCTGATTGTTTATGTTGATGATATTGTCCTTACTGGAGACGATACAACAGAAATGACAAGAGTAAAAGAGAAATTGGCAGTAGACTTTGAAATCAAGGACTTAGGATTCATGAGATATTTTCTAGGTATCGAGGTTGCTCGGTCAAAGAATGGTATTGTGGTTTCATAACAAAAATACATTCTAGACTTATTGAAAGAAACAGGAATGAGTGGATGTCGTCCTGCAAATACCCCTATGGATCCTAATGTTAAACTTTAGGGAGAAGGTAATGTTCTTGTTGATACTGAAAGATATCAAAGATTGATAAACTGATTTATTTGTCACACACTCGTCCTGATATTGTTTTCTCGGTGAGTGTAGAAAGTCAGTTTATACATTCTCCTTTAGAGGAACATCTTGAAGGGAAATCTTGGAAAAGACTTATTTTTTAAGAAGACTAGTGAAAAAAAAGTGTCTATCTTCACCGATATTGACTGCGCAGGTTCAGTCACAAATAGAATATCAACTTCTGGATATTGTACCTATGTTTGGGGTAATCTTGTCACATGGAGGAGCAAGAAACAAGGAGTTGTAGCAAGGAAGTAATGTAGAAGTCGAGTTTAGAGCTATGTCTCAAGGTATTTGTGAAGGATTATGTTTCCTTAGAGTCTTAGAAGAACTTAAGATGAAAATTGAGCTTCCATTGAAATTATACTCTGACAGTAAAGTTGCTATTAGCATAGCTCATAAACCAGTTCAACATGAAAGAACCAAGCATATTGAGAATGATCGACACTTCATAAAGAAGTTAGATGTTGGAATCATATGTCTACCTTTCGTTACTTCAAATCAGACTGCGGATATCCTGACCAAAAATTTGACAAGACCTACCTTCGAACATTTGATAAACAAATTGGGCGCGATAGATACATATGCACCAACTTGAAGAGGGGTGTTGGAATAAAATAGAACAACTTTTACTTATTATTTTCAATATTGAGTTTACCGGATAGGGGTTCGGTATAGCTACAATTTCAATCATATTTCCAGTCGACAATGGCTAAACAAAAACATCAAACTTCTCCCAAAAGTATTTTATTCCTTTCAGTGTCAAGTGTCAAGCCAACGTACGATCTATTGTGTACAAGCTTTAGCTACTTGCAGACAATAGAAAACAGAATGTGTTTGATGCACCTCTCCTTAAAGAGCATGAAGGATCCCAACCAGCTGCTGTAGGAGAATTACCAAATTTATCACACATACATGACAACGGCAAAGCCTTACCCACTCCTCATGCTATTCTTTGCAGTAAGACCAATACCAGGAAACAGGAGCTGTAAGAGCATTGAGCTGGATATCCTCAAGAAAATGCCATTTGGAAACCGGTATACCACTTCCAACAAGCTTATCCAGGGTTTGAGGACAAGCTCAAAGCCGATAAGATAGTGATGATGTGGATGCTTTTGTAGGTGGCAATAATAGAGAAAGAAAGCGGCAGCCTAATCAGATTTTATTTTGTTTCTTAATTATTTTATTATATTTTGTTTACTTTACTGATTACATCATAATCAGCATAATCCTATCATTCAGGATCTCTTTCTAATATTATTAACAGTCTTTAGAAAAGCTGTATTAAATAAACAGAACGAAACAAGTATTTTCTCACTAGTAGTATCCTTAGAAGGGTCACTATCTAGGACAAGTCTATTTCTATACATTAACAATAGGTCACAAGAAGTAGAGGGTGTAAAACAGGCATTTTGTATGCAACCATTGTCGGTACTCCCTCCATTCCAAAACTTGAGTTGTTTAAGGTATTTGCTTATAGCTTAAAGAATCATATAATTGATGTGTGTATATAAGTATCAAAATGTCAATATCGTACTAGTTAAATGCTTCACAAATACCTATAAATATCTCATTATAAATTTATAAATAATATTGTAAACAACATTTAGGAGTATATTTGGAAGAAAAATGTCAAATATATCTTGGGTTTCTAAAACACACAAAGTTTTGAAATAAAACTAAAATGCTTAAACAAGTAGAGTTTTGGCACAGAGGGTGTAATAATTAGCAATGTATAACTAGTTTAATGCACCCTTGAATTTTAAATGCAGACGACAAAAAAAACACTTACCTTGTATAGAGGAACAAACGATTAAGATCGACTTCAAACTGTAGTCGTATTGGATCCCTAGCAAAAGCAAAAGTGGGACTTTTGGCAAGGGTTTTCACAGCCTGAAAACAAATCAAAATCAAGACTTTTGTAATAAACTTCACAGGATGCACATCAGATAAAAACTGAACTTTAAATTAGCCTAAAACCACGGACAATCGGTAAAAGTAAAACATTATTTTCTTCGATTACAACGATTCTACTTATAAAACTGTTGTCGTTTCTAAGTCTTTTCAATTTTAAACATATGAATATTGCTAACTTAAACATGTCTCGCTATAATCACTGCAAATAAGTAACTACTTTTCAAGTAAAGCATAAGATAAGAAGATACCTCTTGAAATTTCTGAAACAAAAAAGCCATCTGATTTGAGGAATAGGAAATCCTTATTGACAATCACACATGATTTCAGCACAATAACTTTAGATGCTGGAAATGTTCTGCCAGATAGAAAAGAGGCTCAAAAATCAAAATCAGTTATAAAGTGGCTGCTACTTGAGTTAGAATTCACACAATAAAAAACCCTAAAACTTTAGCAAAATGAACATAATGTGATTCCATTGAAAGAATATCAGTATTATTGTCGCTTTGAAACCTCATTCAGTAAAAAAAAATCACTTTTCAAAACACATAGAACCGTTGTACCTGGTAATAAACCCTAAACTATTCAGCAAGAACAACAAGAACGTTACAATTAGGGTTGGTATTAACGATTCAGATGTGAAAAGAGTAAAAGATGGAACCTTTGAAAGCCAAGAGCTTAAGGAATCATCGCCGTCATCGCCACCCTTGACGGCAAATCTCGATGTTGTTGTTTTTCGGACAAAAACATACGTTTGGGCTGAACCATTTTTTCTAGTACACCAAAACATAGGATTCGCTTTTACTAATACACCTTCCTTCTTTTTTCTTTATACTTTTTCTTTCAAAAGTACACCCCTTATCTCCATTATTACTTGTGCTAGCTTTTTAATAAAGAAATATGTTTTGAAAATTAAAATGCATAATCCATTTCTTTATATGATAGGTGTATATTTGTGTTGTGAAAACTAAGTTCTGATATTTATTTTTATTTTAAAATAAATTGATTTCTTGAATATATGTACATGCATTTCTCCTAAAATAAAAAATAGGTATGTGTTCGTAAATTCTAGTTCAATCGACAAAAATATTGAGAATGAAATTTATGGTGTCGAACCTTGTTGTTGTTAAAACACTTAAATTTTTATTTATGTTCAATTTTATAGTGTTAGCCGAATTAGTAGGTATTTGGGTTTTGCTTGAGGGGCAAGTAAGCCCAAAATCTATAAATAAGGAGTAACCCTTATTGATTGTAATTGAAGAGATAGTTGCACTTGCAAAGGAATAAAATCTCAGTTTGAGAGCAGAGAGTTACTCTGCAAAAATTTATTTTTCTTTTTCTTTATTTGAAAATCCTAATTTCTCTTTCTTCCCCAATTCAATTTTGTTTCTTTTCATTACCATTGTGCACCAAAATCTTGCAATCTAGTATGGTTGATTCACTCGAGTGAAGAGTAAAGAACAAGAGGAGTAATCAATCAAAAAGATTAATTATTGTTCATCAAGATTTGGTTCGAAATTTTCCATATATTTTGGTGAATTTCTTGAAGGGAAATTGGTGAATTTCTAACATTTGGTATCTAGAGCATTGACTGAGCGATTCGTGAAAAGAAAAACATGATGGTAATAAATCATCTGAACTGACTCTTTCCGGTGAGTCTCCAAATTATGAAGAATCAGAATTACGAGAATTGTTGCAAGCAGATACAAGATGTCTTTTGCTACTAAGATCTTTGGGATCTTGTGAAGGAGGGAGTGACACAGCTTGCAGCAAACGCGACGAATGAAGAAAATGTTGGACACAAAGAATTGAAGAAGAAAGTTATAAAGCTCTATTTATGATCCATCAATGCGTTGATGCAGACAATTTCGAAAAGGTTAGTGATGTTGAATCTGCGAAAGAAACATGGAAAATTCTTGAAAAATCGTTTGGAGAAGTGAGGTTACAAACTCGCAAAAGAACATATGAATTGCTTTAGATGGAAGACAATGAAAGCATAACTGATTTTTTCACTAGGGTTACAAAACTGGTGAATCAAATCAAGATATATGGAGAAATGTTGACATCGAGATCAGTTGTTTCAAAGGGGGAGAATCATATGCAAGCTATGATGCACACATTCAGGGGAGCCTTCATGAATACATCAAATGCATCGTCACAAGCTTTTTCATCATAAAAAATGGGGAGTATGTGAGTGCACCTTCTTATTATAAATGTTTTGTATGATGTTAAAACTATGACATTTTAGCATTTATGTATGTTGAACGATATTCTCTGAGTCTAAATGCTAATCTTAGTATTAGGAAACTTAGTAATGATTTAGAAAAGGTCGCATGCATTAAAAACTGGTTTTTATGTGAAAAACAAGTCTATGTGTCGACACAATCATGCTATGAGTCGACACATGTGGATTATTTTTAAAGGTTGTAGCTTTTGTAATGCGTCAGTAAACACATAAAGCATCTCAGATCGACACACAGAAGAAAAAAAATTCTATGAGCTGACACATATGAATTATGATTTGACACATGTAGTTCAATTTTAAAGCTTATAGCTTATGTTTGATGTGCCGCCTGTAGAGCGATTTTAGGTCGACACATAGAAGAAACTTTTCTTCTATGAGTCGACACATGACCTATACAAGTCGACACATGCTTCAAATATGTCGACACATGAATTTCATAGGTCGGCACATGCATTAAAATTCTTGAAATTTTTGCATTTTTTCTAAGCCTCTTGCATTCCTTTTGGCCTCCAACTCACACATATATATATACCTCATACATGCATCATTTCAGTAGAAGGGTTGTTGAGAAAACCATAGACGAAACTAGAAATATACAAAGAGTCTTTTCATCTTCAACCTATGTTCTATGCATACATACAAACAAATTACATATAATCATTTTTTGTCTGGGTGCCATCTAGAATCAGTGTTGATAACGTCCAATTTAGGTTGTTGAATTATAAATTGGGTTGAGAATCTTTAGGGTTTTCAAATAAGAAAATCAAGTTGAGGTTTTCCTTCAAGATCAATTGGTGATTTGAAGGTTTTGGACAAGATTACGCAAGTTGGATTCGATTGAGTGAAAGCTTTAAATAACGGGGCTTCTTGCAAAGGAGTAGCGTTAGATGGTGAACCATCTTGGTAAATCTTGGGTGACAATAATTCGTAATTTGGATTCGCTTGAGTGAAAGCTTTGGAGAATGGGGAAGAGAAAGTGTTAGAATCAACATCAAACATAGGGTCTGCGGGGTTGTATTGCTACATTTCTCTAGTAAACTACTTTTGCAAAGTAAGGTTAATTTTCATTATCTCAATTCGGGTTTGGGTTCGAATTGAGGGCAGACGTACCCATCACTAGGCCGATTGGGAAATCGCCTAAACAAATTCTTGTGTACTCTCTCTCTCTCTCTCTCTCTCTCTCTCTCTCTCTCTCTCTCTCTCTCTCTCTATATATATATATATATATATATATATATATATATATATATATATATATATATATATATATATATATATATATATATATATATATATATATATATATATATATATATATATATATATATATATATATATATATATATATATATATATATATATATATATATATATATATAATATCTTTTACTCTTCATTTGTAAATTGTTGAATTCGTCGATTGTGTTATCAATGCGTTTGGTTAAACCTTTTGATAACCTTTTGAAAAAGTTTTTGTTGAGTTTATCACAATCTATTAGATTGTGGTTGGATTTGCAAATCAATAAAACCATACAAAATTTTAAATGAAATTGATTGCACACACGGTGTTCGATAATTTGTCTTAATTTCGTTTTTTTTATATATTGTTTCATTGGAAATAGACTTTACTATTAATGTAGCATTCAAGTGATTGTTGTTAAAAGTATTTTGATCAATTTATTCTCATTATCATAACTTGATTCTATATATGCATATCCAAACTTTTCGATAGCGGTTCAGTTTAGACGATTCGATCTGGGTCACTTCCGCTAGCCATTAAAAATTTCAAAACAGTTTTTGTAAAAAATTTAACTTGGGATCTATTCACCCCCTCTAGATAAGTCACCTTCATATAACAGTAAGTATATTGCACGTTTGGGGGTGAGGGCTAACTCTCGGCGACAATAGTGATTTTTTAGGCTGTTTAAGGGACCAACTAACGTGAGGTGAGCGACCATGTTGGGGGTCGGCGCTATCGGGTTGTAGACGGGCAGTTAGATTTACGATGTTAAGGTTACTAAGAGCGAAGTGCTCTCTGAGTAGTGGGTAATAGTAAATGTGTATTACTTGAAAGTATGTCATTTATCCCCATGAGAGATAATGTGTTTATAGGAATTCCCAGTGATTTTACCCCTTGGACATGATCTTAATCGTTTCACACTTATTAGGGAGGGTTATTGACTGCCTATTTTCTCTGAGTTAATAAGAACATTCTCTTGTGTGACTCCTACATTCGCAGACCCTCTCTGACGAATCTCTTAGATTCCATTCGGACGGGCCATGTACTTGGCGAGGGTGTCCTAGCCTAAGACTTTCCTAATATATATATATATATATATATATATATATATATATATATATATATATATATATATATATATATATATATATATATATATATATATATATATATATATATATATATATATATAACACAAAGAAGTTGAGAGATGCAATTAAGGCAAGTCAAAGTGTCGCAATTAAGACGATTAGAGACGGACCGCAATTAAGACGGAAAATCCAACATTAAATTAAAAGAATATTACTAATAGATATTTGGATGAGCCTCATTAAAACATACATTTTCTAATATTTTACTTGCTTTAAAGAATTTGTTAAAATTTTATTTTTAAATAACCAATTTTTCCAATAAAATTCCTCAAATAATTATCTTTTTCCATTAATTTCTAAAGTATCCATATTTCAAATAAAAAAATTGTAACATACAAAATTTGCTAATCGGCATTTGCTAATCTAATTAACAACTCCTTTGATAAAATAAGTTCCTTAACTAATTAAATTGGCGAATGCATCTACTCTAACTAATTGAATCGATGATTGTGTACAACCGCCAATTCCACTTACTTCTTTGTGTTAGATCCTTTATTTATTTATTTTAATACAATTAATTAATAAAAAATTAAATAAAATTTATTAATATTTAATTTAAATAGGATTACATACAATAATATTTTTACTCTAATAACAACGTTTCGCATTTAATAATACATGTCATCAGTTCCAAATCCTCTTAATAATATTTCTCGTACCGATTTATATTGATTCTCTTCTCAATTGTATTGGTTGGGGTCTTGAGTTGCCATTTTTCTATTTATATGGCTACTTTGGAAATTAACGAGTAAAGATGGTTATTTGGAAAAATTTTGGTTATTTGTAAAACAAAATTCAATTTGTTACGTTAATTAAAAGTGTTTGTTACAATTAATTTACCATGTTTATTTTTATGAAAAAAATATTACTAGTTTTTTTTTAAAGTTTCATATATACTCCCGCATTTTTAAAAATCTTATTGTTAATGTGTTTTGTTTAAAATAATAAAATATTGTTAATGTGTTTTGTTTAAAATAATAAAATATTTGTAATTGTTTATTTTGATATTGATTTTGATTTAAGAGAATTAAATCTACCTATAATGGTGTCATTTTTAAAACTAAACCTTCTTGTATTCATTATTAGAAAAAAGTCAAAAAGTAATTCAAATATTCAGTTAATTGAAATTAATTTTTTTAAATTAATATTTATTCAATAATAAAATTTTTGGTTTCTTTTATTAGAAAAAAGTTGTATTACTAAAACACTTCAAAATAATGAATGGTTATGTATTTTTTATTTATGTGTATCCAACATTTAGTTTTTTCTATTTTTTTTCAATTCTTTCCTATTAACGAATTATAGTGATGATAAAAAAAATCAAAATGACATTATTAAATTAATTTGAGATTTGTCAAAACTGCTCGGATTAGACTAAACTTTGATTAGATTTTTTAAAAAATTGATCCAAATTAAATCAAATTGTTTGCATATATTTTATTAATTATTTAATTGTTATTTGTATGATATTTTGTGTTACTTTATTATTTGTTGATAATTAATTTATTTTTATATATTATTTATTATTTTAATGTATTTATTTTTACTATTTTATTTGTTTCAAATATAATCTATCATCTTTTATTGTTGTTATGTTGTAATATTTACATTTAATATATTTTTTTTAAATATCATATCAAACATACCATTTTATAGTGTTTTTAGAATATTAATATTAATAAAAAGTTATAATTTTTAATTTCAATATTCAAAAATTATTTCAAATTGAACGTTATGAAATTAGATCATATTTAATAAAAGAATTTAACTAGTCATCAGAATTGAATCAACCAACGAGTACTTTAATCTTGCACCACTAGCACCATTAAACAATTCAATAAAAATAATTATATATCGGAATCTATGAATATGACAAAATGACAAAAGTGTTGAAGTTAACTTGATCTTAAATAATAGTCATTAATTTAATTTAATCAAATCACTCAGATTTAGATTTAATGAGGTAAATGATAATATTGATTTTTTTTAAAAATAATAATATTTTTCAATTTAAATTATAAAATAATCTATTTTATTAAATAATTACTGAAACATGTAATTTACAATGAACACGAGGCGCCCAAGTCATTGGCGCATGCATTAGGCCATGCATGTGAAGGCGCCACATGCAATGGCGCATGCATGTGAAGGTGCCACATGCATTGACGCATGCATGTAGCCATGTGTGTGTGCGTAAAAAGCACTGACGCATGCATGTAGGCATGTGTGTGTGCGCCCAAAGCAATGACGCATGTGTGTGCATTCATATATAAATACAACATTCCGTCATAATTTCTCACACAACTTCTTACCCTCTCTACAACACTCATCTTATCTACAACACTCAACCTCTCTACAACACTCAACCTATCTGCAACACTTAACCTCTCTGCAACAATATGTCTCTATTGACTACAGATGATGAACATCGAGGAGCAATCGATAATATTGCGACATTGGTATGCTATTACTTAATCTATATTAAACGAAGAATCTACTGAATATGAAAAGATAATTAAAGCTCGGTATTATATTATGATTTTATTTGGTAATTTTTTATTTCCTGAAAATAGTGGCAATACGGTAAATATTATGTATTTTCCGTTGTTACAAATCATAAATAAGGTAGGCACATATAGTTGTGGTTCAGCTGTTTTGTCACATCTATATAGTTCGTTGTGTAAAAATGCCAAAAAAAAAAATACTTGTACATTTTATTCTTGCTCCTATTTGCTACAAACATATGGTTGGTCAAGACTGTCGTCACTCGCCTCGGTCAACGAGAATTCATTTACATTCCCCTATGCAATAAATTAATTTATTTTTAATCTTTTAATTTATTAGACTTTATACTACAACTAACTGTAACTAATATATTTTCAATCTTTTCGATCTAGGTGGTCAGTTAAAGGGATGAACTACAACAGGTGTCCCAAACACGCTGTAGTAGTTTATCGCAATCTTTTAGACCACGTTGGACCAGACGATGTATTACTACTAAACAACTCTATATTTGATTTTAAAAAAATTATCCAATTACATATCCTCTAACCATGCCATATTCTTATGCAGTTAATCTGAAGGCCTTATATGGGTCTTGATCATCAGGTTAACCATGACGATGTTGCAATTTGGGTAGCAAAAACACCAATTATCTGGTTCACTACTGTGGAGATGCACCAAAGTGACCATGTAAAATTGTAGTTCGGCATGCAACAACAAATTCCAGAACCTCCGATGTGTTTGGGAGATTGACATCAACAAAGAGTCGATGACCAATGAGATTATTCCGATTGCAGAGACTTCACAAGAGAGATGTGTCGTCATTGGAGGAATCGACGGTAACACATCTTAAACGAATCAGTCATACATGGTGCTAGACCAACTCAACATTATATGGCATGGTTTAGGTCGGTTACAACGCCACAGTTTGTATCTGAGCCAAGGTATTTGATTGATCCACGCCAACGAGCTTCATCATCATACGCCCAACAACAAATCTCCGCCTAAGAACAATGTCAACTCACCCAAACCCAACGATCAACCTCACGCCATCACCCTACCATATACACCTAACCACCAAGCACCATACACAGCCACGACAACAGTCTATAGCCCGGATGATTCATACGATTCAACGTCGTGCCATTATAGCCCCCACAAATGAACACTCAAACATCCCATCGCCACAACACTCAACCATTGTTTGACTTTAGTACACCACATGAACCATTGTTTCATTTCCAAAATGATTAAATGTCTCAATTCAGTCAACCATATCGTCCACAATCCACCCAACTATAATGATCCAACTACAACAACATGGACACCAAGCTCAACTACGGAAGCGTCGTTGGCGACAATCCTCCAGCTATTGAGGAGAAATGATAACAAATCTATCAAATATCGTTGGATCTTCCATCGGACCTTCGCACCGACCACCATTGCATCATAACAAAAATAATATAAAATTTATTATATCAAACATTAGTGATACAAACATGAGTAAAAAAAAACTATGCATATGTTATTTCTCAGGTATAAAAATATGTAAGCTAAATATTAATAATTGTTTTAAATTAAGTGTAATTATAGTTGGTGGAGGAAAAAAAAAATTATTCAAGAGAAACATTTTAAGTAAATTCATATAAAAGTTTTAAAACTTTATTAAAATTATATTAAAAAAATAATTTAATTAAAATAAAATAAAATTTAAAAGTTATAAAAAAACATTTAATACATATTCAATAATAATGTACGATAATTTTATACTATCATTCAATAAAAAATTGTGATATAACACTAGGGATACTAAATATATATTCCTGTTTTATAATATTAATGAACAATTAATATTATTTTTTACTATACACTTCCGTATTTATTAATTTCTCTTTTTTAATTATTTAAATTTAAATTTTTAATATTATTAAAGAAAGACAATTTTATGAATTTTTTTTATAATTTATCTATTTCATTCAACTATGGTTAGTGAAAATGTCGGTACTTTAATTTTAAGTTAATGAGATTTTAATTTGATTTAAATAAGTTAACATGACATGGGAGGAAACTCATCCATTGCACAAATCAACTATCAATATATAGTAATGTTAGATAAATAACGGTTTTAAAATCTCAACAAAATAAAAGAAGTGACTAGACATATTGGAAGGATCACTTTCTACATTTTCTATTCTTCATCAAAAGTAAATGAATATATTGGAAGGATCACTTTCCACCGTTTCTATAAATCGTCTTCTTCTTTTTCTTTTAGTTTTTCTGCAACTGTATATGTTTCTGTTGAGTTGTCACCAAGCTCATTACTACTATCATCAGTGATCCACAGAAGTTTCACTTAAATGATTCTGATAGTTCTTTAGGAACTAAAACTTTAGACCTAAAATTGTTTTTGGATGGAGGAATTGAAGATAACAACACTTCTTTGAAGTTCTCAATTACCCCTTTGTTATACGAGTTCACTTGTTCATCATACCGGTATCTAATATTTTCTAATATTTTCGTAAGTAGTATGCACATTAAACAAAAAAGAAAAAATATTAATACATGTAAGATGAAATGATAAAAAAAGAATGTGTGAATAATAACTAGAATGTGGTTTAAATATCCAAAGTGATGAGGAAAATCATCCATTAAGTTTCTGGCTACAAAAGCACAGAAAACTGCAACAGGATCAACGATAAGAAATATTGTTCTAATTATATATTTCACTTCAGGTCCAAATATTAATCTCCCTTCAAGAAAAAATACCTGAAAAAAATTGCAGTATAAATTCTGAATTATATCAAAACAATACAACTATATTAAGTCTAGAGTTGTTGCTCATAGTGTGATCATTGATCATTGTTTTTAATCATGTTCATACTGCTTATCTAGAAGCACAAAACAAACACTTGTATTTCTTTATAGTTGTTGATTTTCCTCAAGTGAAATATGTAGACTTGAGAGGGCTAAGACATTGTTACAAATGGTTATGAACCACCCATCTCTGCTCTTAGTATCGCTAACCCAAGAAGCAAAATGAGTGATGATCAGAAGCGTGATTTCAAGAATCACCATAAAGCCAGAACTATTCAGTTGACCGCAATATCTTACAATGAGTACGAGAAGATCACCAACAGGGAAACAACTAAAGAAATCTTTGATTACTTGAAGATGATTGTAAGACCCCAATTTTGACGCTAAGATCCCTCATGTTATCTCATCATTTGCATTGGCTTTGGGATCACACTTTGGTATCCTCCTCACCCCTCATTCATTGGGTTTGCATTGGGAGAGATCACCAAGCAATTTTGACTGTATCATACTTTATTTTTCATTATTTACTAACCAAAATATCAAAAATATGTCTATGTGTAGCTTTGTTTCTTTTGTAGGTAGTGTGTGTGTCCATATGTGCATCATCAAGTTCACATCTAGGGTTTTGAGACCCTTAGTGCAAGAGATTAATCAAGGAAATGATCACAATGGTTCTAAGAATCATATATGGATCCCCATGTTCTTTAAAAAAATTGTCATTTTGATCAAGAATTCATCAAGAGTTTGAAGCTTGTTTGCGTTGGAAGTCCTAATTCATTTAGGTATCTTATGTGACTTCCTCAGCAAGTTTCTTTAATAATTGGTCAAATATTTCAAGGGATACTTCATTATACATCATCTCAAGCATATATGATTCTCCATGAGCCCCAAATAGCAAAAGAACTTTAAGTTTGCAAGATGGTTCAAAGAGGTTGACCATAGAAAGTCAACTGGTCAAAACTGGGGTTTCCTAGACCTTATCTCCTACAATTTTTGTCATATGAAAATTCTTCCAAGAGAAACCTTACTATTTATGACATTTCAAACAACTTTCATGTTGACATCAAGAGCTAATTTTGCTCGGAAAGTCATTTTTTATGGTGAAAGGTTATAGGTTATTTTGTTTGTGCCCTAGTTAGGAGGTCAACTTCCATGAATCATAACTTGCTCAATTTGTATGATATGAAGACCATCCAAGTTTAATGATTAATTTCAATATGTATTCTTCAACTTTTCTTCTTTTATAAAGATCAAATTAAACTTGCAAGGGCAGGTCCCAAGAGGGAACATTATAGGTCATTTGGGGCCATCATCATTGAACAAACATTTTTCCAAAACTTCTAAAATCCACAACTCCCTCATGAAAGATTCAAATGGTGTCAAATTTATGACCAAATTTAAGAGGAATGAAATAGATACAACTTTGGTGAAGAAACCATTTTCATTTAAAGCTCATAGAAAAAGTTATTCAAGGTGGAAGAAGTGGGCATTTAACTTATAACTTAGAAAATTTTCAACCATGTTTGATTTCTCCAACTTCCACCTCAAAATTCATCATGATCCAAGCTCCACATAGAAAAGTATTCAACATAAAAGTTTCTCCCCATCATGTTAGATTTCCAAAACATCCAAGATCATGGCATTTGGATCATTTTTGAGAGACTTGTACGCGGTTCCTTTGCATGGCTTGTTTTGGCAACGTTTGAACTCAATTTTCAAATACCTTTGCATGGCTTCATATTATGATCTCAACATGTTTTGCGCACGAATTTGGACTCAATGCAATCATCATTTGGGCATAAATGCATGCCCATGCACCCATGCACACAAGTTACTAAATTTGGCCAAAATTTCAAAGGTGTGGAAAGCAATGTGTATGCTATAAATACATGTCCTTGTTGATCAGAAAAGGGAGCCCTCTTGCCCAAGCTTTGTATTGATTATTCCCTAACCTCCATTAAAGGATAAATTTGAAGATTTTACTTGAAATCGAGTTTCAATTCTCATTCTGTTTTGGAATTGAAACTCCAAGAATCCAAGCCTTTTAATTATCCATTTCACTTCCTGCAAGTTGTTAGGGTCGAGTCAAGGCAAATTAGAAGCAAGATCAAGCTTGATTGAAGCAAATCGAAAGTGAATTTTTAGATTTTTCTCTTCTTCGATTCTCCTTGAATTCTCCACTATTTTGCTTGTTCTTTGGTTGTCTGAAGACCTACCAATGTATGCAACAAGATTGAGTTGCTTTTAGGTCAAATCGAAGCAACTCAAATCATGCACCTCAAATTTCAAATCCACGTATCTTTTAATACTTCGAATTGGGAGAAATTGAGGTCAGATTCGAGCTCTTGAGCATTTTTCCTTTCAATTAGTGTGCTCACTTTTCATTTTCATGGAGGTTGGTGATGGACCAGTCCGGTGAGGTCCATTGGAGAAGAAGACCGGAGCTAGGGCTCCGGTGGTGCGTTGGCGACTTCCCAACCACTTGATCATGTTTGAATGTTCTAATTCTGGCCTTCGCTTCTGATTACCACGCGTTGATTGTGGTGCATGATGGAGCGCACATTATGGCCATCAGATTTGCCACCTCAGTTAATGAGGTAGATCTGATGGCCCTTGCTTTATTTAATTTTTTTTCTTCTGATTTTATGTTTAATCCTTTTATTTTATTTAATTCATAAAAATTTCATTTTTAGTCCAAAAAATATGGGACTTTCACAAAAAATCTTTAAATATTTGTCTTTTCTATATTCTGAATTAAAATAATTTTTGGATTAATTTTGATATTTTTTATGAATTAAATGATTTTGGACTTGTTTTTAAATATTTTAAAATACTTATGACTTTCCAAAAATTATGAAATTTTTTGTCTAAGGTCCTTTGACTTTGTTTGACCTAGGATAAATCCCTTGGCCATTTATTTGGTGTTTTGGAGGGATTTGAAGTTTTGTCCATTTAAAAATGCATTTTAATTCATTTTAAATTTGATTTTTAATTGAATAATTGTTTAAAAATTGTGTTGAGCCATTTAATTGATCTTGTGGTGTTTGACTTTCTGTTTGACCTTAGTCATGGTCGATTTGACTTTTGTTTGACCATTACTATTGGATTTAGGGGGTTGATGAAACGTACATTTCATCCCCCAAAATGAATGGATAATATTAATCAGATGAATTTCCTCCTGTGATCAATTTGAGTTTATATTTCCCCTTCCCTTTTCATATTCATACCTATTCTTCCCCAATCCATCATTGACCAATGAAATCTCAAATGTCTAATGCTAGTTGATTCATCAATGAGCTTGTGTCAGATGAATCAACATAAGTCTGACTGAGATAGGTCTCTCCCTTTTTTTAGTGTGTGGTATGTTTTAGGAGTATGGTTCTTTGTACCATATCTCCAACATGCATTAACATCAATATTTTTATTGCCCGACCTCAAGTAGTTGTGACTTCTACGTAAGTCCAATTACGATTGCTTAACATAGAGCTAAATTTGTCCCACGAGGTATATCATTCTAGTAAGTGAGATTGTAAGTCTCCCATTCTTCATGGTATTGTGTGAAAACTTGACCTTTTTTACATTCATGAGAGCTAGTGGCATACTTGTTGATTTATCCAAGTTGGAGCCCTTCTCATGGATGATGTCTTGGTTCATGGATTCATACTTGTGAATGAATGGTTGAGTGTTCTCCAAAGAATGACTTAAACTATTAAAACTCTTCACTAAAAATTGACTAAATTCTTATTAACATTTCTTTACTTTCAAGTCATTTACTTAAATGCAATTTAAATTCAAGCACCTTTATCATTCATTTCCATTTACATTTTATGCCAGATGTTTATGTTTCAGTCATTTTCACTTTGCTCACTTGAGCCAGATCATTTCTGTTTATATATTTGTTTGATTGTGATTTTATTTTATTTATGACCTTAGGACCTTAAAATACCTAATAACAACAAAAATCCTAAAAAATATGTTGGTGGACTGTTGGACTTTATCTGAACTCTTGGACTTAGAAGTAGGCAACTTCCATATACTTTTGGGACTTGGCCAATGCCACTATCTGAGACTGAGTTATTTTTTACAGTTGCCTTTCATCTAATGCAAGCCTTGAGCTTACCCTTGGTTCATCTGCTACCTTGTCTATGTGCTTAATTGTTATACTGTTATTATTATTGATTGTTTGATGATTGTTTCTGTAAGTTTGCCAAGAAAATATTTCATCCGATACATTTGAAGACATTTGAAGATTGCTTGCTATTGGAGTGCTTGCTTGTATATTATGGCTATCTTTAATTGATGCCTTGGTCTTTATTATTATCGGCTTGAATGTTTGCATATGCTTATTGCTTGCTCAATAGTCCAAAGGAAATGAGTTTCTATCTGACATTCTTGTCTTGTGGAATGCTTCTCATTGGTCAGATCTTTTCAATTCTTAACCTTTAATTTTTGTTTAGTATAGTCCCTTCATCTTCTCCCACTTATTAAATTTCAAATCTCCCCCTCTTTTTAAAACCTTCTCTGTTTGTGTTTTTCAAACTGAGACATGTTTTAATGATTAGAAACTTTGGCCTTATGCCATTGAATTTTCAAACATTTTCTTAAATCAAACTTGTAAATGAACTTAACCATATTGACTTTAATTTCAAAAGAAAAAAATAACTAACAACCTCATTCAAATCTTTGGCCATTTTTGTGCCTTTCTCGGCTAAATCTTTGTTAAAATCAATTCACCAATTCCTTTGAAATTTTTACCACGAACTACGGGGTTTTGATCCCTCATTTTTATGTTGGTACGTAGGCATAAAACCGAAGGTCTTATCAAACACAAAAATATAATAAATGATTTCTTTTCTCATCCCCCATTTCATTTTTATCAAACATCTTTTCAACTAAAACACTTGCACACAAAAAAAGGCTCCATAGGAATACCTAGGATACTTTGGGTGTTAACATCTTATGTCTGTGCAACCAACCCCCTTACCTGTAATCTCTGACATTTTATTAGTTTTGATTTGAAAACTTCTTATCTTTGGGTTTTGGGTTCGTACTTTTGCACTTTTCCTTTGGAAAAAATAAAAGCGCAGTGGCGACTCTGGTTTTATTGATGTCAAGTTTATCCACAGCTTGATGGTCATGAATTTACCACTATAGAAATTAAGCGGCGACTCTGCTGGGGAGTAGTCCTCAGTGGGTTTAGCCTACTTTTTTGTGTGAAATAATTTCATGATATTTGATGTTTATTTGTATATATTGTTTATGTGATATAATCTGTCTGTTGTGCCTGGTGATCTTTGAGTGGTGAGATAAGTTCTAACCCTAACTTGAGTGCAATTAAGATAGGAGGATGGTATAGTAATGTTTGACTCGTGTGGAGTAGCCCTTAACGAGTTGGATTGAGACCCATATACTCAGGGGAGATCCCTTTGGAATTATTAATGTCACACGAGTAAATCGTGGATAAGCATTACTTTTTCCGACCTGGGAGTCCGAGAAGCTAAGGACCGTAGAACATATAACCTAACGTGGCCTATTTTAGGACGTAGTATGGAGACTGTTCAAGTGTATACTTGATAATAGTTGTTACACGATACTACACTCAGACGAGTTTCTCTTAAGAATACTATGGGTCGATGAGTCAATCATCTAAACCTATAGTATCTGATAGATGGGATCACGACTCTGGGAACCTGTTAGAACATGATCTACATGTTTTTATTCGTAGTACACTCCTTTGGGATGGTTCTTAACCTGACTCCATGCTCGTGACTCACAACAAACGCCTTGATTCTTGGTTGATTCGATCAGTCTCATTAATATCAATGGAACTTGGGTGTTGATAAGGTGAAAACCATAATCCACCAAAATGGATGATTAATCTTGATGATGACTTGATCCATACCTCGACCTTTATTTGTGTTTGCCTTGTGTGTGATCCCTTGTATGTGATTGTTGCATTCATGCATACATGCGCATCATGACATTCATCACAGAAAATAAATTTCAAGGAAACTAAGGTCTTATTTGCAAATATTTTCAAATCATGGATTATAGACGAAGGAACACTAAGAAGTACAGTTTCATACATCCTGATTTGAAAGAGCTAAGGAAATTGTCATCCTTTGTATTAGATCCCTTGGACTTCAAGCAACATCATGGGAAGCTCTTGTTCGTATTATCTACTGATGTGGTTGGAGGACTTCTGAGTGTTTTGGTTCAGTTCTATGACCAATTTGTGTTTCTCTCACTTCCCCTCCCCTTCATCTTCATGCCTATTATTTCCCATTCCATTCATTAACCAATGAAATCTCAAATGTCCTAAGGCTAATTGGTTCATCAATGACCTTGTGTCAGATGAACAAATACAAGTATGGATGAGATAGGTCCATCCCCCTTGATCTTTTCTTTTAGTGTGTGGTATGTTTTAGGAGTTTGGTTAATTATACCAAATCTCTAACATGCATTAACACCTAAATTTTTATTGCCCGACCTCAGATAGTTGTGACTTCTACATAAGTCCAATTACGATTGCTTAACATAGAGCTAAATTTGACCCCTAAAGGCATAACATTCTAGTAAGTGAGATTGTAAGCCTCCCATCCTTCGTGGTATTGTGTGGAAACTTGGCCTTTTTTCCTTCCTATGGAAGATATCTTGGTTCAAGGATCCATGCTTGTGAATAGATGGTTGAGTGTTCTCCAAAGAATGACTTAATCAATTAAAAAGCAAAACACCACTAACACTTAACTAACATTTGACTAACTTTTATTAATATTGCTTTACTTTCAAGTCATTTACCTTATGCAATTTAATTTTCAGTCATTTATCATTCATTGCCATTTACATTTCATTTAATTTGTTTATGTTTATGCCATTTTTACTTTGCTCATTTGAGCCATATCTTGTGATTATATATATTGTTTGTGCATTTTGATTTTGTTTGTGGTCTTAGGACCTTAAAACACCTAATAAACAACAAAAACCCTAAAAAAGTTTGGTGGACTGTTGATCTTGATCTGAACTTTTGGACTTAGGATTAGGCAACATTCCCTGTGCAAAAAGGACTTGGTCAATGCCAACATTTTTTAGAACAAGTTATTGTGAACTAAGCCTTCATCTGATGCAAGTCTTGGGATTGATTTGAATTCATCTGCTACTTTGTCTTGGTGCTAATTGTTATTTTGATCATGTGTCTGATGCTTTCTTTTAAGCTGATCAAGGAATATTTCATCTGATACATGAGAAGACAAAGAAGACTGCTAGCTATGGGAATTGCTTTCTTGGATGTGGCTATCTTTATTTGATGTCTCGATCTTCATGATGTCTGATATAGCTAATTGCTTGTTGATTGTTGCTTGATTCAAAGTCCAAAGGAAAATGGGTTTCTATATGACATTCTTGTCTATTGGATTGCATCTCATTGGTCAGATATTTTCAACTCTTAACTCTTAATTTTATGCTTAGGATAGCCTCTTCATCTCCTCCCACTTCTTAAATTTCAAAATCTCTCCCCTTTTTCAAAAACTTTCTTTACTTGTGATTTCAAACTTGGACCTTATTTCAAATAGAAACTTTGGCCTTATGCCATTGAATTTTTGAACTTATTTTTCTTAAATCAAACTTGTAAATAAATCTAATTATACTGACTTAAAACTTCAAAAGACAAAAAGAACTAACAACCCCATTCAAACCTTTGTCCCCTTTGTGCCCTTCTCAATTAAATTTTTATTAAAAGCAATTCACCAACTTTGAAATTTTTACCACGAACTACGAGGTTTTGATCCCTCATTTTTATGTTGGTACGTAGACACAAGTCCGAAGGTCTTCTCAAACACAAAAATATAATCAATGAATTATTTTCTCATCCCCACACTCTATTTTCCGCAAACATCTTTTATACCAAAAATACATACGCACATAAAAAAGGGCTCCCCAGGAGTATCTAGGACACTTTGGGTGCTAACACCTTCCCCCTGTGTAACCAACCCCCTTACCTGTAATCTCTGGCATTTTATTTGTTTTGATTTGAAAACTTCTTATCTTTGGGTTTTGTTCGTACTTTTCCCTTTTCCTTTGGAAACAATAAAAGCGTGGTGGCGACTCTGGTTTTAATGACATTAAGCTTATCCATAGCTTGATGGTCATGAATTTACCGCTACAGAAATTAAGTGGCGACTCTGCTGGGGAGTAGTCCCCAGTCGGTTTAGCCTAATTTTTTATGTGTATATATATTTGTATATTTGATGTTTGTATGTTTGTTTGTGTGATATAATCTATCTATTGTGCTTGGTGATCTCTGAGTGGTGAGATAAGTTCTAACCCGAACTTGAGTGCAATTAAGATAGGAGGATGGTATAGTCATGTTCAACTTGTGTGGAGTAGTCCTTAGCAAGTTGGCTTGAGACCTGTCATACCCCGATTTTGATCCTGAAATTTTTCCATTTTTTCTTTTATTTTTGCATTTGCATACATTCATCAGTATAAAACGGATTTTAATATCTTGACTTTTTTTTATTTTTAATTTGATTTTAATTTCAAATTAAGTTTAATTCCAATTGTCAATTTAATCTTAATTATTTATTTTTACTAATGATTAAAACTCTAATCGATTTTTATTTCCAAATGAATGTTAGAGTTGATATCCAAGTAATTTTAAATGAATTATAGATTAATTTGTTTTTAATTTGTTTTTTTTTGCTGATTTGTTATTAGTAATTAAATTGATATTCAAACTAATATTGGATTATTACAAAGAAATCTTCATCCATAGTTTTGTTTATTTCATTCATTTATTCAAGCATTGTCCACCATTTACATAGCATATGATTAATTCATCGTATATAAGGTCTCTAAAATGCAAAGAGAGATCTTTGTCTTGCTACAAGAAACACCAATTTTCATTCATTGAAAATCATAAGATTATCCAAAAAACATACATAATTACAAAAATTGGCATTTTGACCAAATCCAACCCATCCCCAAGAATCCCAAGGATCCTAACCCCTACTTTCTCTCTATGTATATACATTGAAGCACATGGCAAAATGTGAAAGAAAATTGTTCTGTTAAAAAGAATGGAACCAGAGAGACCAATTCCACAATGGCTTCTGTTTCTACACCAAGGCGCAGCATTTGTTGATTTAAGTCCACATCCCTTTGCTGTTGTCGATGCAGCTTATAGGCTCATGATAAATGATGGAATTAACCAGTCAATTTTGTTGATACACAAGAACCCTGCAAGAAATCAACTGTCAGCTTGTTTGAATAAAGCTATGCATCAAGATAGAGGCAGAAGTTCTTACAGTGGAGCAAAGAAATAGCAACAAAATAGAAAGAAAATTCTCGCATCTCAATTGCGATTCCGAATCGCGTTTTAGAGTGAGAAACAAGCAATAAGAAGGTGATACAAAAGAAGGCCTAGTTTTCCAGTGGACCGTTATTAGATCTTTTTTTGGCAATTCTTCAATAGCGGGCTTGCTACGCATTGTTCACTAATTGTGAGACCTTCACATATTGAAGAACAGTTGGGGAAGTTTGGTTACTAATGACCCATCTGTCATAGAAAACACTTTAGAACAGTATGGTGGTTTTGCATATCCAGACAACAATAATGTACTATAAAGGCTTGAAATTGTAGATAAATTCATTTACCAATTGGGGGACTTTGTAAGAAGGATCATGCTGCTATTCGTGCGGACCCCTCAATCAAGAAGTTTGAGAATCAGCCACCAAAATAGTGTCCAAAGTCCTTTGGATATCCAGTTTACAGGGCCCTGCAGCAAGTCCATATCAGAAGCATTCCCAACAGTCTCTATCACATCATTCTTTTACCTCTATGTTGTATGTACCAGATATGCTGCAATTGGCGGTAATACACCGGGAAATCTGTTAACCAGATTCAGAATCTCACGTTTCCAGTGGCTAGTAGTCTTCGCTAATGCTTGCATTATGGTTCACCAAGTTGATTCATACCAGTAGTGCCAATCCTACAAGAAATTTCAAAAATATAGCATTAGTAAGTTAGGCCAAATTCACGGCAGTATTTTCTTTTACTAACAATTTAGAAACATAGAGGAAAACCATCAATCACATGACAGCTCTGTGCGGTAAGAACAATTTATATGCACATCGAAGGCACTAATCCTTGTTTTCTAATATTGGAGCATGTCTTCAAATGTCAATGTTGAGGCACGGTAGCTAAAAAAAAAAGCAGCATTCCTTTGACAGTGGAGTAGTCGGCTACGCCCCCTCATGATTATTTACTTGCTGGATGCCATGTTGGAACGGTTGCCCTATGGAAATTCTCTACAAATTCTTCGTCTAAATGTGATGATACAAGGCGTCTGCTTTGTTTCGGACTTGAAGGCCTTAAGTTTTGGGACCTACATAATCCATTTTGTTCTCTAAGGCAACCTTCACCTGCATCCATTGGTCGCCATACCTGATGAGGTGCAGTAACAGCAGTTTTGTCCGGCTCTAGTACCTGAAAAAAAAAGAATGAAGATAACACCGATGTCAATGCGCATTTTGCAACAGTACATGGAAATTTGCCAAAGGGAGATTAAAAAAAAATACAGCAAAGCATGGTTGCTGTTGTCGCTGCTATTCCTCTTCCCACACTCTTATTCTCATCATCACACACTTCCAATTTTTGAATACTCAAAGTTAAAGCCAATGCCACACTTATCACGAACTCCGGTCGTACAACCCTCAAGGAGAGTCTCCGATTTGAATATGGACATCAGCCTTCAGTATCACCCACCCAACAAATTGCACAAAACTAACAGGCATATGGGGTTACAGGTCATCAAAGTGTTCAGGATCTTGGTTGTAAACAGACGTCATTTGTTTCTGTTGGTGATCCTGGACGTTATTCACAGGGTATTAATATGTGCAAGAGCTGATATGGATACTCCGGCAGTTGCTACAGGTTCTCTTGTCCAGGTTCGGCCCCCTAGCATAGTACCCTTGGTGGCCCTTGTATCAAGCAGCTTACCACCCAAGGCTCACCATTGCAACCTTTTCACTGCAGTAACAAAGATTAACAGCAAAGAGTTAAATTCCAAAAAAATCCCAAATCAGGGAAGAGACAAAAATCTAAGAGAAAGTTTGAGTTCAAGGTACCGTTTCCGGAAGTGTAGCGTGAAACAAGATAAAAGCACTTCTGAGCATCAAAAAGACTTCTGGAAATTTTCTTCTTTGAGCTCTAGAGGCCACATCCGAAAACCCTAATCTGGAGCATAAAAGGAAGATAGCAAATCAGTGAGAACGGGGGGAGGAAAAAAAAGGAAACGGCGGAAAAGATACGATAAACCCTAATCCCAAAAAAAAAAATCAAAGAAAACCACAAGAGAGACGAAATCAGAAGCTTGCAAACTCACCGCCACCGCAGGAATCCTCGCCGAAGGTGAGTTTTATCCTGTTTAAATCTTGTTAAAACCTTTGTCTCTGTTTGCATGTAGAGTGAAATTTGAGGAAGGTTGAGGATGAGCGAATGAAGGAGAGATTATTGCGAGTGTTGTGAGTTTGAGGATGCGATTGGGAGATTGAGAGAATTTTGAGTGAGCGGGAGAGAAGCGAGAGTGACCAGAAGTGAGATTGAGGGAGTGAGAACGATGAGTTTCTGTTACTATTCCTCCCATTTTTTTTTCTTTTCTTTTATTTATTTAAACCACATAAAAGCCATTTAAAAAATTTATACGTTTAGTCTTTCTTTGTTTTTTTATTTAATAGTGTACATTAATGTCTTGTTTGTTTGTCTTTTTTATTTAATAGTGTACATTAATGTCTTGTTTGTTTGTCTTCCCTATTAATTTACTAGGCTGGGTTTCTTTTGGGTAATCCAACAGATCTTTCATTATTATTTTAGTTTTTTTATTTTTTAATATTTTTGTTCCAATCCTTTCTGGTTTATATACTCAAATGGTTGTTGTAAATAATAACTAGTCATGAGTGGCCTGGTGGAGAGGGGTGGTTGCCATAGTCTCAGGTGGAGTGGGTTCAATACTCATATGTAGCATTCTTTGGTATTTCATTTTCTTTTAGCATTTTGTTTCTTTTAATATTTTTATCTGTCGCACCTCGAAAAAAATGGGGATACGACTTCAAAGCGAAGCGCGATCGCATGCTCGCAATGATGGACTGAACAGAGTCGCCACCGAACTTTATTTATTCCTAAAAAGGAAAGGGGAAATATCGATAAAACCCAAGACACAAGAAAAGGATAAGATATGGTCATCGCAACCAATATCAGGGTTCGGGAGTCGATTACGCAAGGGGAAGGTATTAGCACCCCTCACGTCCGTTGTACTCAACGGGAACCATTAGGTCAGTTGTGTGCATTAATGTTAGTTTGAAATGTTAGGCTTTTCGAATTATTAGGTGGGAAAGAAAGAATAAAAGAAAGAAGAAATGTTTTTGGATTTTTGACGAAGGACTAAACCTAAGTTTTTTTATTAATGGGCCTGACAAGATTTATAAATCCTGCTCCTACGTATCTCAAAAGAGAAATCAAGGCTTACGTAGTTCTGGGTAGAAAAATGTTTGTTTGTTGGTCGATTTTAGCGAAAGCTATATTGTATTAATCGACAAAAACATCGTTTTACCCAAAACAGATGAGGAGTGGACGCATACCACACATCGAACGGATTTATAGATCTACATTCGGAAAAGCGTCACTTATCTCGACTCAACAATTGTGGCCGAAACATTGTTTTGTATCACTTAAGACAAGATACCTTTCGTTTATGAAAAGGTTTTTGATTAATCGCACGGCGACGAGAAAAAAGTTTGATTGGTTGGATGTATTTTGAGTGATGGCGAGAACTTGGATGAGCGAGATATACATCTCGAATCCTAGCCTCAGGAGTGCATGGTATACACCATGTTCCATTTCCATCTTTATTGAGAAAGGTTAAGATAGGAATTAAGTATTTTGGAATTTGATTGAGAAAGGGTTTGAAGAAACCGCATTGACAATTTTAGGCGATGGCGAGAGTTAAGATTGGCGAGGCATACGTCTCGAATCTTAACCTCAGGAGTGCATGGTATACACCATGTTCCATTTCCACCTTTATTGAAAAAGTGTTAAATAAGATTTAGGTATCTTAGATTTGATTGAGAAAGGGTTTGACGAAACCACATTGACAATTTTAGACGATGGCGAGAGCTAAGATCGGCGAGGCATACGTCTCGAATCTTAACCTCAGGAGTGCATGGTATACACCATGTTCCATTTCCACCTTTATTGAAAAAGTGTTAAATAAGATTTAGGTATCTTAAATTTGATTGAGAAAGGGTTTGACGAAACCACATTGACAATTTTAGACGATGGCGAGAGCTAAGATCGGCGAGGCATACGTCTCGAATCTTAACCTCAGGAGTGCATGGTATACACCATGTTCCATTTCCACCTTTACTGGAAAAGTGTTTAAATAAGAATTAAGTATTTTGGTTTTGTTGTGAAAATGACTTGACCTAGATCAAGTATTGATGGACGTTTAAGAAATTTGAATGAGAGCTCGAGAAGACAAAGTGGATAAATTTGGATGATGGCGAAAGCTAGGATTGGCGAGATATACATCTCGAATCCTAGTCTCAGGAGTGCGTGGTATACACCGCGTTCCACTTCCATCTTATTGAAAAGTCTTTAGATATGAATTAATATTTTTTGAGTTTTTTTATCAGAAAAAATGGCTTGACGTTGGATCAAGCATTTGATGAAGTTTGAGGGAAACAGAAAAGAATAGGAGGGAAAGGTGAATTGATTTGTTTATTGAGAAAATACTCGATGTTGGATCGAGTCATTTATTTTTGTATTTTTTGAAATTGTCGATTTTATTCTTGTGTTAGTAGCTAAAACAAATAGAGAAATAAAACAATACAAAATTATATACACGTTGGGGGAGTGGGGTACATTTTGTCGAATGGGGATTCAAAAAATCATGAAATAATTAAATCGGGCCCAAACAACAAATGATGCGAAATATGAGTGTAAGTGCAAGGGAACCGGCTCATTGTAAGAAAGCCCAAGAGTAAGCTATGTGAGGTTGATGGCGATGCTTAAAAAGCAATCGACTTACAAGGGTATGGAAAATGGGCTCGATATTGAATCGAGAAAAGAAATGATTTTTATAGTTTTAAAATGGTTTTGCATGCATGATGAACTTAATAAAAAAACATAGACATAAAAAATATTAAAAGAAACAAAATGCTAAAAGAAAATGAAATATCAAAGAATGTTACATATGAGTATTGAACCCACTCCACCTGAGACTATGGCAACCACCCCTCTCCACCAGGCCACTCATGACTAGTTATTATTTACAACAACCATTTGAGTATATAAACCAGAAAGGATTGGAACAAAAATATTAAAAAATAAAAAAAACTAAAATAATAATGAAAGATCTGTTGGATTACCCAAAAGAAACCCAGCCTAGTAAATTAATAGGGAAGACAAACAAACAAGACATTAATGTACCCTATTAAATAAAAAAGACAAACAAACAAGACATTAATGTACACTATTAAATAAAAAAACAAAGAAAGACTAAACGTATAAATTTTTTAAATGGCTTTTATGTGGTTTAAATAAATAAAAGAAAAGAAAAAAAAAATGGGAGGAATAGTAACAGAAACTCATCGTTCTCACTCCCTCAATCTCACTTCTGGTCACTCTCGCTTCTCTCCCGCTCACTCAAAATTCTCTCAATCTCCCAATCACATCCTCAACCTCACAACACTCGCAATAATCTCTCCTTCATTCGCTCATCCTCAACCTTCCTCAAATTTCACTCTACATGCAAACAGAGACAAAGGTTTTAACAAGATTTAAACAGGATAAAACTCACCTTCAGCGAGGATTCCTGCGGTGGCGGTGAGTTTGCAAGCTTCTGATTTCGTCTCTCTTGTGGTTTTCTTTGATTTTTTTTTTTGGGATTAGGGTTTATCGTATCTTTTCCGCCGTTTCCTTTTTTTTCCTCCCCCCGTTCTCACTGATTTGCTATCTTCCTTTTATGCTCCAGATTAGGGTTTTCGGATGTGGCCTCTAGAGCTCAAAGAAGAAAATTTCCAGAAGTCTTTTTGATGCTCAGAAGTGCTTTTATCTTGTTTCACGCTACACTTCCGGAAACGGTACCTTGAACTCAAACTTTCTCTTAGATTTTTGTCTCTTCCCTGATTTGGGATTTTTTTGGAATTTAACTCTTTGCTGTTAATCTTTGTTACTGCAGTGAAAAGGTTGCAATGGTGAGCCTTGGGTGGTAAGCTGCTTGATACAAGGGCCACCAAGGGTACTATGCTAGGGGGCCGAACCTGGACAAGAGAACCTGTAGCAACTGCCGGAGTATCCATATCAGCTCTTGCACATATTAATACCCTGTGAATAACGTCCAGGATCACCAACAGAAACAAATGACGTCTGTTTACAACCAAGATCCTGAACACTTTGATGACCTGTAACCCCATATGCCTGTTAGTTTTGTGCAATTTGTTGGGTGGGTGATACTGAAGGCTGATGTCCATATTCAAATCGGAGACTCTCCTTGAGGGTTGTACGACCGGAGTTCGTGATAAGTGTGGCATTGGCTTTAACTTTGAGTATTCAAAAATTGGAAGTGTGTGATGATGAGAATAAGAGTGTGGGAAGAGGAATAGCAGCGACAACAGCAACCATGCTTTGCTGTATTTTTTTTTAATCTCCCTTTGGCAAATTTCCATGTACTGTTGCAAAATGCGCATTGACATCGGTGTTATCTTCATTCTTTTTTTTTCAGGTACTAGAGCCGGACAAAACTGCTGTTACTGCACCTCATCAGGTATGGCGACCAATGGATGCAGGTGAAGGTTGCCTTAGAGAACAAAATGGATTATGTAGGTCCCAAAACTTAAGGCCTTCAAGTCCGAAACAAAGCAGACGCCTTGTATCATCACATTTAGACGAAGAATTTGTAGAGAATTTCCATAGGGCAACCGTTCCAACATGGCATCCAGCAAGTAAATAATCATGAGGGGGCGTAGCCGACTACTCCACTGTCAAAGGAATGCTGCTTTTTTTTTTAGCTACCGTGCCTCAACATTGACATTTGAAGACATGCTCCAATATTAGAAAACAAGGATTAGTGCCTTCGATGTGCATATAAATTGTTCTTACCGCACAGAGCTGTCATGTGATTGATGGTTTTCCTCTATGTTTCTAAATTGTTAGTAAAAGAAAATACTGCCGTGAATTTGGCCTAACTTACTAATGCTATATTTTTGAAATTTCTTGTAGGATTGGCACTACTGGTATGAATCAACTTGGTGAACCATAATGCAAGCATTAGCGAAGACTACTAGCCACTGGAAACGTGAGATTCTGAATCTGGTTAACAGATTTCCCGGTGTATTACCGCCAATTGCAGCATATCTGGTACATACAACATAGAGGTAAAAGAATGATGTGATAGAGACTGTTGGGAATGCTTCTGATATGGACTTGCTGCAGGGCCCTGTAAACTGGATATCCAAAGGACTTTGGACACTATTTTGGTGGCTGATTCTCAAACTTCTTGATTGAGGGGTCCGCACGAATAGCAGCATGATCCTTCTTACAAAGTCCCCCAATTGGTAAATGAATTTATCTACAATTTCAAGCCTTTATAGTACATTATTGTTGTCTGGATATGCAAAACCACCATACTGTTCTAAAGTGTTTTCTATGACAGATGGGTCATTAGTAACCAAACTTCCCCAACTGTTCTTCAATATGTGAAGGTCTCACAATTAGTGAACAATGCGTAGCAAGCCCGCTATTGAAGAATTGCCAAAAAAAGATCTAATAACGGTCCACTGGAAAACTAGGCCTTCTTTTGTATCACCTTCTTATTGCTTGTTTCTCACTCTAAAACGCGATTCGGAATCGCAATTGAGATGCGAGAATTTTCTTTCTATTTTGTTGCTATTTCTTTGCTCCACTGTAAGAACTTCTGCCTCTATCTTGATGCATAGCTTTATTCAAACAAGCTGACAGTTGATTTCTTGCAGGGTTCTTGTGTATCAACAAAATTGACTGGTTAATTCCATCATTTATCATGAGCCTATAAGCTGCATCGACAACAGCAAAGGGATGTGGACTTAAATCAACAAATGCTGCGCCTTGGTGTAGAAACAGAAGCCATTGTGGAATTGGTCTCTCTGGTTCCATTCTTTTTAACAGAACAATTTTCTTTCACATTTTGCCATGTGCTTCAATGTATATACATAGAGAGAAAGTAGGGGTTAGGATCCTTGGGATTCTTGGGGATGGGTTGGATTTGGTTAAAATGCCAATTTTTGTAATTATGTATGTTTTTTGGATAATCTTATGATTTTCAATGAATGAAAATTGGTGTTTCTTGTAGCAAGACAAAGATCTCTCTTTGCATTTTAGAGACCTTATATACGATGAATTAATCATATGCTATGTAAATGGTGGACAATGCTTGAATAAATGAATGAAATAAACAAAACTATGGATGAAGATTTCTTTGTAATAATCCAATATTAGTTTGAATATCAATTTAATTACTAATAACAAATCAACAAAAAAAAACAAATTAATCTATAATTCATTTAAAATTACTTGGATATCAACTCTAACATTCATTTGGAAATAAAAATCGATTAGAGTTTTAATCATTAGTAAAAATAAATAATTAAGATTAAATTGACAATTGGAATTAAACTTAATTTGAAATTAAAATCAAATTAAAAATAAAAAAAAGTCAAGATATTAAAATCCGTTTTATACTGATGAATGTATGCAAATGCAAAAATAAAAGAAAAAATGGAAAAATTTCAGGATCAAAATCGGGGTATGACAGTTGCCCCTATTTAAGTATCTTCAACTAGAGAATATGAAGCAGGACACTCTTCATATGATCATAGTGGGAGATGGTTAAATATTAAGAAGACCCGGATTTTGATCCTGAATCCCTATGACATGATGTGACATGATATGATATGATATGATATGACATGATATACACGGATGCATGATTCTTTTATTTTGTAATTTTTATCTACTAGGGATATAGTGGACCCTTGACAGGGGATGCTACTAGACAAACCAATATGTGGAGAATACTGATGATCCACAGGGAGACAGACAAATGGTAAGTAACAACTTGCTGGGGAAACAGTCCTGCTGGAGAATCAGACACACACTGGGGAGTATTCAAAGTGAGATTTGATAAACGACACTTAGAATACAAGGGATTTCGGCAGTAAGTTCACATATGACTTACCAATCCCGAATAAAGGAAAAGGTGCTACAACAGGTTCATATATGACCTGACAACGCTGGGGAATACTCATGGAGAAAAACTCTTCAGAACAGGTTCATGTATGACCTGACACCGGAATAAGGGTTCAACAACAGGTTCATACATGACCTGAATGGTATTGAACAAACAGAGAAAAATCTTCAGAGCAGGTTCAAGTATGACCTGACACCGGAATAAGGGTTCAACAACAGGTTCATACATGACCTGAATGGTATTGAACAAATAGGGAAAGAATCTTCAGAACAAGTTCAAGTATGACCTGACATCGGAATAAAAGCCCAACAACAGGTTCAAACATGACCTGAATAGTATTGAACAAAAATTGGAAAAACTCTTCAGAGCAGGTTCAAGTATGACCTGACCCCGGAATAAAAGCTCAACAACAGGTTCAAACATGACCTGAATAGTATTGAACAAAAATTGGAAAAACTCTTCAGAGCAGGTTCAAGTATGACCTGACCCCGGAATAAAAGCTCAACAACAGGTTCATACATGACCTGAATGGTATTGAACAAAAATTGGAAAAACTCTTCAGAGCAGGTTCAAGTATGACCCGACCCCGGAATAAAAGTTCAACAACAGGTTCATACATGACCTGAATGGTATTGAACAAAAGTTGGAAAAACTCTTCAGAGCAAGTTCAAGTATGACCTGACCCCGGAATAAAAGCTCAACAACAGGTTCAAACATGACCATGAATAGTATTGAACAAAAAAATCGGAAAAACTCTTTAGAGCAGGTTCAAGTATGACCTGACACCGGAATAAAGCTCAACAACAGGTTCAAACATGACCTGAATAGTATTGAACAAAACTGGAAAAACTCTTCAGAGCAGGTTCAAGTATGACCTGACCCCGGAATAAAAGCTCAACAACAGGTTCATACATGACCTGAATGGTATTGAACAAAAATTGGAAAAACTCTTCAGAGCAAGTTCAAGTATGACCTGACCCCGGAATAAAAGTTCAACAACAGGTTCATATATGACCTGAATCGTATTGAACAAAAGGAAAAAACTTCAGAGCCGGTTCATGTATGACCTGACACCGGAATAACAACAATTGAACTCTGACCGTAAGCAATGGACTACAACCAGCTTTTAACGGATTTTGCCAACAACAATTGGACTTGAAAATGACTGCGAAAACCGGATGTTGGTTTAAGGATACCAAAGACAATCTGGAATTAGAGGTCAAAGGATCTAGGATCGACAACAAGACCTGGGTCAATGCAAAATGAGCACGAAGTACATTTCGGCTATGCATGATTTGAATTTCCTTTTATGCATGATATATGAATGATCATGATTATGAGAATGCAGACACTAGGCAGACTGGGAGTTCGTAAAGGCTTTTGATGGAAGCTCATGATTCCTCAACACCGAGAACTCAACCAAATATTTTATGATAGATGTTGCCAAAGGAGGATTCTATCCAGCTTGATAACCACAACTTTGCCAATGGGATACTTTTGGAGGATTAATGAATCGTGCTAGCATAATTTTCGGGCACTCATCTTAAACTCAATAGTTGTTGACGTATGGCAGAATTTGTTTGAGCAGTTTGAAAGCATGAAGGGGGTTCTTCCCCTCTGTGGCTCATCTTGCCCCTATTTATTGGGTCTTTGAAAATGTTCACCTTGAAAGTGGGTTTGGAAACAACTTTCCATGAGACTACCTCGAGATGGCTTGTCCCAAGTGTTTGAAACTTGCAATGGTCTGAACTTAACTAACCAAATGTTGGAATGGTAGACTCTTGATTGACTTTCCTTGGAATAGTTGGACTCATTGAGCTCTGAGGTGGCTTACCCCGGTCTAAGTCTTGAAGCAAATTACTTTTGGCTAACTGAACCTTGGAGTGATTGGATTTACTGAGCTCTGAGGTGGCTTGCCCCGGTCTGATTCTTGAAGCAGATTACTCTTGGCTAGATGACCCTTAGGGTGACTAGCTCGAATTAACTGATGCTCAAAGTGATTTGCCCTTGACTAGACTTCTTTCACTCCATCAAGTTCCTCAACTGTGTATTGAATTTCTTTGATGCTAAGTGTTGACTCGCAAATAAGATTGTTCATTCAAAAATGGTAATTTTAATTCAATGCTTATGCAAAATTTGAAATCAAAATTTATTGATATGAACGGGTGAAATACAGTGAACGAGTCGTTGATAAGAACACAATGGTGATCAAGTCATTCACAGTATGCAAGTTGGTGCCATCAAATGATTAACAAAAATCGTTTGGAGTCAAGTTAACACAACCTTGTTATAGTATGCTTTCAAAATAAACCCTACCTCAATTAGGTCTTTTAAGGGTTGTAACGTGGTCTGGTTCGCGATTTCTTGAAACAAAAGGATATAAGGCTCAAAATTTGTTTTTACCCACCCCTTCTTCTTGATGATCTCCAGTTCCTATGTTCAGTTAATTCGATACACGTATTCGACTTCCAAGAGGGTTCGAAAGTGTGATGAGGGTTCAAGACGAATTTTTCTTGAAATGGCAGTCACCTTTTTTTTTTGTTGAGGATTTTGGTGACCTCTTTTGATTGATCTTCTTTATCCCTAATTTTGCCTGGACCGCTTCTCTGAAGCTTTTGGTCCATCGGGATGCCCTAACTTTTGCCTAAGTCATTTTGTGGTATTTGACCTAGTGGGCTTTTTTTATTTTTTAAAGGTATTGACTGCCACATTATTGGTGGATAAGGATCAACCAACACTAATTTTAGCTTTTCTTAACTTCTTCGACACTTCAACATGTGCGCGAAGGATAACATGTGGTTGAACCTAATTGGAGGGTGTTCATATGAACGATTTTTTTTGAAAGATCGAATGCACGATCAAACTATCTGAACATAACTACCCTGCCCCAGGTTAAGATTAAGGGTTTTAGATCCGAAATAAACACCAACTTCTAGGCTCAAAGTGGTTGACTAGGGATTAACTCCTTATAACTTCAGTGTTTGGGGATTTGAAACAACGCCTTACATCATCGACAAGGTTTTACTCAGAAGCATACCACAACAATTTCAAGTGTTTTATTTTCATCATCCTCCTTCCAATCTTTGTTAACACAATAGTTTGATAAACAAAAGTGAATGAGAGGAGAATTTTTGTTTTTTAAGATAAATGAAAAACGAGTGAATACGAATGGATCAATTCAAAAGATGCATAAACATTTCATTAATCTTACCAATTCAAATAAAACAACAATGTTTAAAAGCAAATAACAACCAACATGCAAAGAAACTACAAAAGAAGTGTTGAAACAACCAAATGATTGCCAGCTTTAGGGAATTGATTTCTTCAAACTTGAAGATTGGGATCAACCAGCTTTTTGACATGATGATCTTCAAATTCTTTTCTTTCAATCTCATCGTTGAACGCAACCTTCTTGAATCCACTACTCACTTCTCCTTTTCTTTCATTGGTATGGGTCGTGACATTGGAAATCCAAGGCGGTATCTCAATGCTCTTACCAGGAAACAATGATAGCTCATTAGCCACATCCCTGACATCTTCCTTGTGGAACAAAACCTTGAGGGTTTTCAAGGGTCCTTTCCCTTTCTCATTACCTGACCCAGAAATCAAGGTATATGTACTTGAGCCTTCCTCCTTGAGTGTTGGTGACCATATGTTAATCAATCCTTGCAGCTTGAGCTTAAAACTCTTGCATTCCTCGATGGAGTGCCCCATTGTTCCGGTATGGTAGCCGCATTTGACCTTCGGGTGATCTTCTTCAAAGATTAAGCTCTTTTTGTTAATCAACCCTCGCGCCAAGGCTTTCAACGCTAAGCAAGAATCCAGGTCATGTCCCAATGCTCCTTTATGGAATTCACATGTTGCATTTGGATTGTACCATGGCAGGTATGGTGACACAGGTGCGAGAGCTCGAGGGGTCACCAAAGCATTTTGGATCAGTTGCGGGTAGAGCTTGCTCTATGGCACCGGAATCGAGTCATTGTGATCCTTGTTCCTCTTGTTCTGATTCTGATTTTTGTTCTGAACCTGACTTTGGTGATTTTGAGGAGAAATAGCCAGAGGATGTTGATGATGACGTCTTGAGGGAGGTCTATATACTGGTAAATGAGGAGTTGCCACATGGAATTTCCCTTGACTTGGGGTAACACCAAATGGATGTGGGGTAGTAGCTCTCTTTGTTGCAGCAGTGTATATTGGGTGACCCTCTTTTCTCAACAAGACTTGCAGGGTTTCCAAGACCCATCTCATTTGGCTCTTCAAAAGATTAAGTTCCTCCTTCAGCGCTTCTTGGCTTTTCCTTAGCTCGTCCATCATCCCCTGAGACATGGTTCTTTGCTCTTCGCGTGTTGAGAATCACTTTGCTTCACGGACAAAAGATGGATGAGTTTTTTTTGGTATTTTGTCTGGAGAATGACATGCATTATGATGCGATGCAAATGCAATGAATGAATGCAATGCAAGCCATGCATATTTGTGTTTTTCATACACGGGTTCAAAAGTCTGAGGTACTGATGAATCTGATTGTTTTCCAAGAATAGGTTCTCACCGGGTATGATCTAGGGTTTTGTTACAAAGGATCCCCAGAGTCATTGATTCACAAGAATATTTGACGCTTACGGGAAATACTTTCCGGTCGTCAACTCCATCAAGGGAATCTATTCTGGGTGAGGTTCTCGTACCGACTCTTACGAAGTATACACCTCGCGAGTCCGTACTACGCAACCATCGACTGGGTTTTAGACGGGGTACTCAGAGTCATGGATTCAAAAGACTGTTTGACGCTTACGGAAAATACTTTCCGGTCATCAACTCCATCTGGAGAATCTATTCTGAGCGAGGTTCTCGTATTGATCCTTACGAGGTATCCACCTCGGGAATCCATACTACGCAACCATCATTTCTAGTTGGCCAAAGGTTTAATGTTCTAAAAGGTCCTTAGAGTCATGGACCCTTTTGAAACATCGAAGCTTACGAGGTATACACCTCGGGCGACAATATTTGCAAAAGAATCTACTCTAAGTGAGGTTCTCGTACCGACTCTTACGAAGTATACACCTCGGGAGTCTGTACTACTCAACCATCGTCCTATCTTATGTTTTTTCACTCTAGACTCGGGTGTAGAGTCTTTCCCACATGGTTTGCAATCAAATACCCAAGTACCAATAATCACAATAGAACCAATATCCAACAGATATAACAATAAAGATGATAAAACAATAAAGAAAAGCCACATAATTAAACAAACAAAGGCACACAAACGTCCTAACTAGGCTTGACTCGCTTAGGATTTGGTTTTCCCCAGCAGAGTCGCCATCTGTCGCACCTCGAAAAAAATGGGGATACGACTTCAAAGCGAAGCGCGATCGCATGCTCGCAATGATGGACTGAACAGAGTCGCCACCGAACTTTATTTATTCCTAAAAAGGAAAGGGGAAATATCGATAAAACCCAAGACACAAGAAAAGGATAAGATATGGTCATCGCAACCAATATCAGGGTTCGGGAGTCGATTATGCAAGGGGAAGGTATTAGCACCCCTCACGTCCGTTGTACTCAACGGGAACCATTAGGTCAGTTGTGTGCATTAATGTTAGTTTGAAATGTTAGGCTTTTCGAATTATTAGGTGGGAAAGAAAGAATAAAAGAAAGAAGAAATGTTTTTGGATTTTTGACGAAGGACTAAACCTAAGTTTTTTTATTAATGGGCCTGACAAGATTTATAAATCCTGCTCCTACGTATCTCAAAAGAGAAATCAAGGCTTACGTAGTTCTGGGTAGAAAAATGTTTGTTTGTTGGTCGATTTTAGCGAAAGCTATATTGTATTAATCGACAAAAACATCGTTTTACCCAAAACAGATGAGGAGTGGACGCATACCACACATCGGACGGATTTATAGATCTACATTCGGAAAAGCGTCACTTATCTCGACTCAACAATTGTGGCCGAAACATTGTTTTGTATCACTTAAGACAAGATACCTTTCGTTTATGAAAAGGTTTTTGATTAATCGCACGGCGACGAGAAAAAAGTTTGATTGGTTGGATGTATTTTGAGTGATGGCGAGAACTTGGATGAGCGAGATATACATCTCGAATCCTAGCCTCAGGAGTGCATGGTATACACCATGTTCCATTTCCATCTTTATTGAGAAAGGTTAAGATAGGAATTAAGTATTTTGGAATTTGATTGAGAAAGGGTTTGAAGAAACCGCATTGACAATTTTAGGCGATGGCGAGAGTTAAGATTGGCGAGGCATACGTCTCGAATCTTAACCTCAGGAGTGCATGGTATACACCATGTTCCATTTCCACCTTTATTGAAAAAGTGTTAAATAAGATTTAGGTATCTTAGATTTGATTGAGAAAGGGTTTGACGAAACCACATTAACAATTTTAGACGATGGCGAGAGCTAAGATCGGCGAGGCATACGTCTCGAATCTTAACCTCAGGAGTGCATGGTATACACCATGTTCCATTTCCACCTTTATTGAAAAAGTGTTAAATAAGATTTAGGTATCTTAGATTTGATTGAGAAAGGGTTTGACGAAACCACATTGACAATTTTAGACGATGGCGAGAGCTAAGATCGGCGAGGCATACGTCTCGAATCTTAACCTCAGGAGTGCATGGTATACACCATGTTCCATTTCCACCTTTACTGGAAAAGTGTTTAAATAAGAATTAAGTATTTTGGTTTTGTTGTGAAAATGACTTGACCTAGATCAAGTATTGATGGACGTTTAAGAAATTTGAATGAGAGCTCGAGAAGACAAAGTGGATAAATTTGGATGATGGCGAAAGCTAGGATTGGCGAGATATACATCTCGAATCCTAGTCTCAGGAGTGCGTGGTATACACCGCGTTCCACTTCCATCTTATTGAAAAGTCTTTAGATATGAATTAATATTTTTTGAGTTTTTTTATCAGAAAAAATGGCTTGACGTTGGATCAAGCATTTGATGAAGTTTGAGGGAAACAGAAAAGAATAGGAGGGAAAGGTGAATTGATTTGTTTATTGAGAAAATACTCGACGTTGGATCGAGTCATTTATTTTTGTATTTTTTGAAATTGTCGATTTTATTCTTGTGTTAGTAGCTAAAACAAATAGAGAAATAAAACAATACAAAATTATATACACGTTGGGGGAGTGGGGTACATTTTGTCGAATGGGGATTCAAAAAATCATGAAATAATTAAATCGGGCCCAAACAACAAATGATGCGAAATATGAGTGTAAGTGCAAGGGAACCGGCTCATTGTAAGAAAGCCCAAGAGTAAGCTATGTGAGGTTGATGGCGATGCTTAAAAAGCAATCGACTTACAAGGGTATGGAAAATGGGCTCGATATTGAATCGAGAAAAGAAATGATTTTTATAGTTTTAAAATGGTTTTGCATGCATGATGAACTTAATAAAAAAACATAGACATAAAAAATATTAAAAGAAACAAAATGCTAAAAGAAAATGAAATACCAAAGAATGCTACATATGAGTATTGAACCCACTCCACCTGAGACTATGGCAACCACTCCTCTCCACCAGGCCACTCATGACTAGTCATTATTTACAACAACCATTTGAGTATATAAACCAGAAAGGATTGGAACAAAAATATTAAAAAATAAAAAAACTAAAATAATAATGAAAGATCTGTTGGATTACCCAAAAGAAACCCAGCCTAGTAAATTAATAGGGAAGACAAACAAACAAGACATTAATGTACACTATTAAATAAAAAAGACAAACAAACAAGACATTAATGTACACTATTAAATAAAAAAACAAAGAAAGACTAAACGTATAAATTTTTTAAATGGCTTTTATGTGGTTTAAATAAATGAAAGAAAAGAAAAAAAAATGGGAGGAATAGTAACAGAAACTCATCGTTCTCACTCCCTCAATCTCACTTCTGGTCACTCTCGCTTCTCTCCCGCTCACTCAAAATTCTCTCAATCTCCCAATCGCATCCTCAAACTCACAACACTCGCAATAATCTCTCCTTCATTCGCTCATCCTCAACCTTCCTCAAATTTCACTCTACATGCAAACAGAGACAAAGGTTTTAACGAGATTTAAACAGGATAAAACTCACCTTCGGCGAGGATTCCTGCGGTGGCGGTGAGTTTGCAAGCTTCTGATTTCGTCTCTCTTGTGGTTTTCTTTGATTTTTTTTTTTGGGATTAGGGTTTATCGTATCTTTTCCGCCGTTTCCTTTTTTTTCCTCCCCCTGTTCTCACTGATTTGCTATCTTCCTTTTATGCTCCAGATTAGGGTTTTCGGATGTGGCCTCTAGAGCTCAAAGAAGAAAATTTCCAGAAGTCTTTTTGATGCTCAGAAGTGCTTTTATCTTGTTTCACGCTACACTTCCGGAAACGGTACCTTGAACTCAAACTTTCTCTTAGATTTTTGTCTCTTCCCTGATTTGGGATTTTTTTGGAATTTAACTCTTTGCTGTTAATCTTTGTTACTGCAGTGAAAAGGTTGCAATGGTGAGCCTTGGGTGGTAAGCTGCTTGATACAAGGGCCACCAAGGGTACTATGCTAGGGGGCCGAACCTGGACAAGAGAACCTGTAGCAACTGCCGGAGTATCCATATCAGCTCTTGCACATATTAATACCCTGTGAATAACGTCCAGGATCACCAACAGAAACAAATGACGTCTGTTTACAACCAAGATCCTGAACACTTTGATGACCTGTAACCCCATATGCCTGTTAGTTTTGTGCAATTTGTTGGGTGGGTGATACTGAAGGCTGATGTCCATATTCAAATCGGAGACTCTCCTTGAGGGTTGTACGACCGGAGTTCGTGATAAGTGTGGCATTGGCTTTAACTTTGAGTATTCAAAAATTGGAAGTGTGTGATGATGAGAATAAGAGTGTGGGAAGAGGAATAACAGCGACAACAGCAACCATGCTTTGCTGTATTTTTTTTAATCTCCCTTTGGCAAATTTCCATGTACTGTTGCAAAATGCGCATTGACATCGGTGTTATCTTCATTCTTTTTTTTCAGGTACTAGAGCCGGACAAAACTGCTGTTACTGCACCTCATCAGGTATGACGACCAATGGATGCAGGTGAAGGTTGCCTTAGAGAACAAAATGGATTATGTAGGTCCCAAAACTTAAGGCCTTCAAGTCCGAAACAAAGCAGACGCCTTGTATCATCACATTTAGACGAAGAATTTGTAGAGAATTTCCATAGGGCAACCGTTCCAACATGGCATCCAGCAAGTAAATAATCATGAGGGGGCGTAGCCGACTACTCCACTGTCAAAGGAATGCTGCTTTTTTTTTTAGCTACCGTGCCTCAACATTGACATTTGAAGACATGCTCCAATATTAGAAAACAAGGATTAGTGCCTTCGATGTGCATATAAATTGTTCTTACCGCACAGAGCTGTCATGTGATTGATGGTTTTCCTCTATGTTTCTAAATTGTTAGTAAAAGAAAATACTGCCGTGAATTTGGCCTAACTTACTAATGCTATATTTTTGAAATTTCTTGTAGGATTGGCACTACTGGTATGAATCAACTTGGTGAACCATAATGCAAGCATTAGCGAAGACTACTAGCCACTGGAAACGTGAGATTCTGAATCTGGTTAACAGATTTCCCGGTGTATTACCGCCAATTGCAGCATATCTGGTACATACAACATAGAGGTAAAAGAATGATGTGATAGAGACTGTTGGGAATGCTTCTGATATGGACTTGCTGCAGGGCCCTGTAAACTGGATATCCAAAGGACTTTGGACACTATTTTGGTGGCTGATTCTCAAACTTCTTGATTGAGGGGTCCGCACGAATAGCAGCATGATCCTTCTTACAAAGTCCCCCAATTGGTAAATGAATTTATCTACAATTTCAAGCCTTTATAGTACATTATTGTTGTCTGGATATGCAAAACCACCATACTGTTCTAAAGTGTTTTCTATGACAGATGGGTCATTAGTAACCAAACTTCCCCAACTGTTCTTCAATATGTGAAGGTCTCACAATTAGTGAACAATGCGTAGCAAGCCCGCTATTGAAGAATTGCCAAAAAAAGATCTAATAACGGTCCACTGGAAAACTAGGCCTTCTTTTGTATCACCTTCTTATTGCTTGTTTCTCACTCTAAAACGCGATTCGGAATCGCAATTGAGATGCGAGAATTTTCTTTCTATTTCTTTGCTCCACTGTAAGAACTTCTGCCTCTATCTTGATGCATAGCTTTATTCAAACAAGCTGACAGTTGATTTCTTGCAGGGTTCTTGTGTATCAACAAAATTGACTGGTTAATTCCATCATTTATCATGAGCCTATAAGCTGCATCGACAACAGCAAAGGGATGTGGACTTAAATCAACAAATGCTGCGCCTTGGTGTAGAAACAGAAGCCATTGTGGAATTGGTCTCTCTGGTTCCATTCTTTTTAACAGAACAATTTTCTTTCACATTTTGCCATGTGCTTCAATGTATATACATAGAGAGAAAGTAGGGGTTAGGATCCTTGGGATTCTTGGGGATGGGTTGGATTTGGTTAAAATGCCAATTTTTGTAATTATGTATGTTTTTTGGATAATCTTATGATTTTCAATGAATGAAAATTGGTGTTTCTTGTAGCAAGACAAAGATCTCTCTTTGCATTTTAGAGACCTTATATACGATGAATTAATCATATGCTATGTAAATGGTGGACAATGCTTGAATAAATGAATGAAATAAACAAAACTATGGATGAAGATTTCTTTGTAATAATCCAATATTAGTTTGAATATCAATTTAATTACTAATAACAAATCAACAAAAAAAAACAAATTAATCTATAATTCATTTAAAATTACTTGGATATCAACTCTAACATTCATTTGGAAATAAAAATCGATTAGAGTTTTAATCATTAGTAAAAATAAATAATTAAGATTAAATTGACAATTGGAATTAAACTTAATTTGAAATTAAAATCAAATTAAAAATAAAAAAAGTCAAGATATTAAAATCCGTTTTATACTGATGAATGTATGCAAATGCAAAAATAAAAGAAAAAATGGAAAAATTTCAGGATCAAAATCGGGGTATGACAAGACCCATCTACTAAGTGGAGACCTTTTTGGAGTTACTGATGTTACACAAGTTATTTGTGGTTAGGCATTACTTTCTCTGATTTGGGGTCCGAGAAGCTGAGGACCAAATCAGAATTAAAAAGAAAAATAGAAAAAATGAGGGCCATCAGATCTCCCTCATTAATTGAGGTGGCAAATCTGATGGCCAAGCGCGCGTGTTCCACCTTGTGTCTTAGTCAATACACTGCAGACTTGGTAATTAAAAGGAAAGGTTGAGATTAAAACGTTTCAAACAGATCAGATAGCCAGGAGACGTTTCAACATATCATCGGAGCCCTAGCTCCGGTTGTCTTCTCTAGTGGACCTCACCGGACTGGTCCACCACCAACCATCAAGAAAATGAAAAGTAAGGACACTATTTTAAAGAGAAAAAGCTCGGGAGCTCGAATCTGGCCTCAATTTTATCTAATTCGAAATATATTGAGAGATATGGGGAATTGAATTTTGAGGTACACGATTTGAGTTGCTTCGATTTGACCTCAAAGCAACTCAATCTTGTTGCATACATTGGTAGGACTTCAGACAACCAGTAAACAAAGAGAATAGTGGAGAGTTGAGAGAGAAACAAAGGCTTGAAGTTTTGGAAAAATCACCTTCTGGTTGCAGTGATTTGGCTTGATCTCAATGTTAATCCACTTGGTTATTACTCCCCTTGCTTGCAGTGATCAATTGAGATGAAAATGACAATGAATGCTTGGAGTTTCAATCCCAAAACAGAATGGGGAATTCAAACTCGATTTCAAAGAAATTTTCAAGGAATTCTATGGAGTAGGGCTCTGAGTTTGCTTGGCAAGGCTTGGGCAATGTGTGTGTATCATTTTTGAAGCAATGCACTTGTATTTATAGGCTATGGAATTCAATTTTGCATCATTTGAAAATTGAGCCCAAAAATAGCAATGTTGTACATGGGTGCATGGGCATTGAATTAGGCCCAACCAATTATGCAATCCATTTCCAATTCACGTGCAATTGATGTTGAAGTCATTACATGGAAGGATGCAAAAGGAATTAACCACCTGAGTGCAAAAGTTGCCAAACACAAGCCCAATAAAGGAACCATGTGCAAGTCCCTCAATTTTTATCCAAATGAAGTGATCTTGGATGATTTGGAAATGTGTCATTAAGGGGAACAACTTTGATTTTGAACACTTTTCCATTTGGATCTTGGATAATGATTAATTTTGAGGTGGAAGTTGGAGAAATCAAACATAGTTGAAAATTTTGTAAGTACAAAGTCAAATGACCACTTCTTCCACCTTGAATAACTTTTGCTATGAGCTTCCAATGAATATGGTTTCTTCACCAAAGTTGTATCTCTTCCATTCTTATTCAAGTTGGTCATAAATTTGACATCATTTGGATTTTGCATGAGGGAGTTATGGATTTTAGAAGTTGAGGAAAATTGCTTGTTTAATGGTAATGGCTCAAAATGACCTATAATGTTTCCTCTTGGCACATGCCCTTTAAAGTTGAATTTTACATTTATCAAAGAAGAAAAGTTGGATATGACATCTTTAAATTGATCATGAAACTTGTATGGTCTTCATATCATAATAATTGAGCAAGTTATTGCTTGTTCAATGGTAACGGCTCAAAATGACCTATAATGTTTCCTCTTGGCACATGCCCTTTCAAGTTGAATTTGACATTTATCAAAGAAGAAAAGTTGGATACGACATCTTCAAATTGATCATGATACTTTTATGGTCTTCATATCATAATAATTGAGCAAGTTATGGTCCTTGGAAGTTGACCTCATAACTAGGGCACATACAAAATGACATATAATCTTTCACCATAAAGATGACTTTCCAAGAAAAATTAGATTTTGATGCCAACATGAAAGTTGTTTGTAATGTCATAAGGAGTAACTTTGCTCTTGGAATAATTTTCATATGACAAAATGTGTAGGAGATAGGGTCTAGGGAACCCTAGATTTGACTAGTTGACTTTCTCTGGTCAACTTCTTTGAACCAACTTGCAAACTTGAAGTTCTATTGATCTTTAGGGATCATGGAGGATCATATATGAATAAGATGATGTATAATGAAGTATCCATTGAAATATTTGACCAATTATTGAAGAAACTTGTTGAGGAAGTCACACAAGATACCCAAATGAATTAGGGCTTCCAAGGCAAACAAACTTCAAACTCTTGATGAATTCTTGGTCAAAATGACAACTAATGAACATGGGGATCCATACATAATGTTTAGAACCAATATGAACCTTTCCTTTATTGATCTCTTTGCCACGAGGGTCTCAAACCCTAGTTGTGAGCTTGATAAGGCACATGTGAACTCACACACTACCTACAAAAGAAATGAAGCTACACTAGACATATTTTTGGTATTTTGATTAGTAAACAAAGAAAAATAAAGTATGATACAATCAAATGTGATTGGTGATCTCTTCCAATGAAAACACAATGAATGAGAGGTAAGGAGGATACCAAGGTGTGATCCCAAAGCCAATGCAAATGATGAGATAGCATGAGGGATCTTAGGGTCAAAATTGGGGTCTTACACTTAGTAGTTCAGTTCCTTGCCTTCAAAATTATAAACTCTGGTAGTGATACCTTTCCTAGAAGTTTGTGAATGTTGAGACTCCTTTTTTCATCCTTGAAGGGTTGTGTACCCTAGCAAACCAATCTATCTTCCTTTGTTTTAGTCGTAGTTGTTCGAACTACGATTGCTCTGATTTTCTCATTACACGACTAGAATACGTAGGCACGAGGGTTCGAATCCTCCACGAGCATACTTATTTATTCCTCCTTCTGTCTTAGGGCGCCATCCATACCTTTCATGATCCTTGATCTACCTTCAATCATAAATAACTCACCCTAGTGACGTATCGTTTCTTTGAAACCGAAATACATTTTTCTTTGGAATTCCATATACACCCTTTTAGGACCATATAGTGGCAATTTGAATTTGTACCTAGAGTTATTTGGATCGTATCCAGACATTTTATTCCCTCTTTTTCGGCCAATAAGCTTGTTTCCCTCTATGGTACAAATTCCATTTCTCCTATGGATTCCAATGTATACCCTGACCTTTGGTTTCAAATTACACTTCTTTAGTCACTTGTTACCAAATATTCAATCATGTGACTTTGGTCATTCACTCCATTTATTTCCATGATGCATTCATATTCTACCTTCATTAACTGCATGTGATATACCCTCTTATTTTGAGCCAAATACATTATCCCTTTGAGCTCCATATTGTATCTCTTTGTGAACCATGAGCTATTTATGTTGTAAAACCAAACAATTAATTCCTTTCTTTTCGGTTATTCTAACAGTGACACCATGTCGTAGGTGTTAGACGGTGTGGCTAGTGATCGAGAGGGGGGTGAATAGATCACCTCCTTTGAATTTAACGGATTTGAAATTTTATCAGAGTTTTCAAAGTTGGCGGAAAAATCAGTCCCGAATCGACTTCCGTCTATTCTGAACCGCTACTAGAAAGCCGGACACACAAGTTTAATTGCTGGATTTTAATGAGAATGACAGAACCAATTCACACCAGAATTATAACTAATTGAATGCACTTATCATTAAAGTCTATTTCCAATGAATAAAATCTAGCTAACCGTTTTATCAAACAGTTGGTGTGTATGTGCTCAATGTTAAACAGCAATGAAATTTGATTAAAGTTTTCTTGCCACTGTTGTCTTGAAAAAGAAGCAATCACCACACACTAACTAAAATTGCGAAAACAGTTTGAAAAACGTAAAGAGGAATAAGGTAAGAGTACGATACGCAGAGATTTGGTAAGGAAGTTCCCCACGTCGTCCTCGCGTGTGGGTACGTCTCCCTCTCAATTTCAAATGAAATTGAGAACTTTGATTATCAATTATTGCCGAATCCGTTGATACAAGGTTATGATACAAAGACAGAATTCTAAACTCTAAGAACCTCTTCTTGTATAAACCTTCACTTGATCTGAGCACAATCAAGATTTTCCTGCACAAAGTTGCAAACAATTCACCGGTTCCACGACCTGCTTGCGAAATCCCCCGATCTCCAAACGCAACGCTGCGGCTGAATATGTTCTGCAAATGTGACTCCCAAACCCTCAAGAACACTCCAGTTCTTGAAGGACAAACCAGTAGGTTTTTCCTAGAAACCCCCTTCAATCTTCGACTCAGCTAGATCCTCGATCGTTCCACTACAAACCACAGCTAGATCCTTGATCGTACCACTGAACGTTATCTCGATGCTTCTTTAATCCAAAGAACAAGAATGGTTATGTGTGAATGTTCTTGAAGAAAAGTGATTGAGAAGATGAAGAAGATGAAGTCTCTTTCAGGTTTCTAATTGCTCACAAACAATTGCTCCAACACTGCTTTTGATTTGTGTTCAATTGTTTTCTCTCAATGAATTCGTCATAATGCACTGCTGTTGTAACCTGTCTTTTATATGCTGCAAAACAGTTGCTGTTATAACATAAAACAGTCTTTTGTATTGATGCATGAGGGTGTGTATCGATACATACTGTAAGTAATGTGAATTTTGGTGAAGTTGATTATTCATGTATCGATGCAAAGGTCGTGTGTATCGATGCAAGTACTTATTACACTAGTATGTATCGATGCCTGGTGCGTATGTATTGATACACAGGCTGTTTCAATTTGTCATGTATCGATGCAGGGATCGTGTGTATCGATGCATAGAGTATTTTGTCTTCCATGTATTGATGCATGGCTCGTATGCATCGATGCATACTGAACAAAAAGGTTTTATGATTTATCTCATGCTGTATGTATCGATGCAGAGGCTTTATGTATCGATGCTTATTGACATAAAATGCATTTTAATTGTTATTTAAAGGGGAATATCAATGTAGGTTTGTATGTACAGATATGCAACAATATAGTGGGATGAAAAACATAATAAAACACACATGTATCATGTAATGCAATGCACAACCAACATTTGGATGATGATCACACAATTTGCTATCATTAAAAATTAATTCAAGGTAAGGAATTTTCTCACAAACTCCCCCTTTTTGATGATGGCAAATTCTTGGCAAGATGTGTGATGCTCCCCCTGAGTTTGTGCATATCTGCATTTTCTCCCCCTTTGTCAACATCAAAAAGAGGAAGAAACATATTTATCAAGGTAGCATAGTGTAGCAGGACATGGCAAGAAATGGATAACAGGCTATCAAACACATAGAATGAAGCTTCAAAGTAAAGGATCATTCACAAAGAATGAAGAATAAGGGCAATAACAAAATAGATAAGCAGAATTAGAGAAGCGTTTTAAAGATAGGAATGAGTTTAAGAGTTACATAAGCGAAACCATAGTGTGCAACAAAAGAAAAACTAGAGCAATAGGAGATGAAATGCTATGAGATGAAATGCAGGTGGGTTAATTTGGATTGTTGCCACCACAGGACTCCTCATCATGTCTGTCAGGATCTCGGGAGCTTGGCGGAGGCGGAGGAGGAGGCATTGTGTCAGGATTTTGGCCCATGAATGAGTATTGCCTAAATCTGTTCTGAACTTCAATGCTTCTAAAGCTGTCCATAATCCCAGGATTTTCACGGCAGTCATCCATAAAGCCGGACATTTCGTTGTAGAACACTTGATGCCATTTAACTAAGTCTTGGTGCCAAGCGTGTTGATTGTGATACATCCGTGTATGCTCATCATGCCAGTCCCGATGCTCGTTGTGCCATTCAGATTGTTGAACATGCCAGTACCGTGCTTCTTCATGGCGTTCTTTGTTGGCAATTTCCATCTGTTGAAGCATATGAGTGATGTCCGCATTTGGTGTTGAGGCTGAAGTACCACCGGAGAATGGAGGGGCTGTAGGTTCAGGTACGTAGTTGGTGGGAGACCACCTTCGTGGCACCCAATCTCCCCACCCAGTATTGGCTTCAGCTTGTGGTGCATCTGTTTCAGCCGCATCCTGCATCTCTTCATCAGGCTGATCTTCAGCAACATGGATGCGATCCGAAGGCATGTCAAAATTGTAAATTCTGGTTTTGGATTTTCTTTCGAAGAAATAGAAGCATTGGCGTTCCCTGTCCCACCGATATCCCATATGCGATAGAGTGGCAGAGTCAAATTCTTGAGCTGCAGATGGAGATAGGAGAGGCACAATAGGTATTGCAACTTTCCAAAACTTAAGAATTTTCATTATTTGAGAGGCATACCCTAGAGCCACAGTTTTGGAGCTGTCTCGTACATAAAATAGACGTTTTACAAAGTAGTTCGCCCAATTTAAGAGAATCTTATTTTGCAGAATGTAGAGAAGATGTATGCTAGGCCTATCCAACCGAGAGTGGCCACTGTTGGTTGGACGCAGAATGTGTGTAATGATCCAGTGAAGAATACGCGGAGTTTGCTTGATCATACCTGACGTGACGTGTTCATCCTCACTCAATGGTCTATCAATCTTTAGGATAGAAGGAGTAAAGTCCTTCATGTCAAATTCAGGATCAAAGTGCAGGTCATGCCAGGACTTGACAGCCATCGACGGAAGCGGCATTTGAAACACCGTTTCCCAATCAGAGGCTTCAAAGGTATATGTTCTGACTCCGATAGAACACCGGAACATATAGCCTCTACCAGTTTGCAAACTAGCATAAAAGGCCCTGATGAAATCCTCATGATACTCATCTTTTGTAGATAGAAAGGACCCAAGTCTTTGTGCATGTAAGAGTTCAACTACTTCATTTAGGTGCAGATGAACAACATCTGTTTTATCAAAGATATGAGGTTTCATTACCAACCTGGCCTTGAAGGATTCCTCAAATTCAGCAGCAATGGCAGGATGAAGAATGTCTAAGGCATTTGAAGGAACATCTGGTGGTTGCTGAGAAGTACCGGCTGCTTCCTTTCCCTTTCCTTTTCCTTTGGCTCTGGCTGGAATAGTGCGTGGAGGCATGGTGATGTGAGATTTAGGGTTTTACCAAGTTTGTGAGAGAGAGTGAAGATGAGGAGGATTAGGGTTAGCCATTGGTTTTGGGGTTTTTGAGGGCAGATGAGATGAAGTAATGAGATAGGAAGTGATATGATTGGATGATGTGTCGATGCATGAGAGAGAAAGAAATGCATTTAATTCAGATAGCATCAGTATGTATCGATGCAGATAGTCATGCGTCGATGCCAAGTATTCAAAATTGTCATGTGTATCGATACATGCGATGGATGCGTCGATGCCAAGTGTTTACAATTGCTCTGTGTATCGATACATGCGATGGATGCATCGATACATCCTGAAGCAGTTTTTGAAAAAATTGAATTTTTGAATATATGGATCGATGCAGGCTTCGGTTGTGTCGATGCATACTGATGCTGAACTAGTTTTTAATGAATTTTAATGCAGTATGAATATGCATTATGCACTGTCATGATGATTATGCTCAGCAGAGATTCAGAAGTCAAATTGTTAGTGTGCACACAATATGGACAGGAGTATATTCAATCAAATTTTGTATCAACTAGAGTAGGAACATTTGATATAACATACACAATCACTTAGCAATAAGAAAATTGTAGAAAGGATTGATATTACCTCTGTTGGAGAACTCGTGTGATGGATAATTGACATCTAAAACAGCTCTTATTAACCATGGTGAGGCATAATATAATTAAGAGATAACATGCTTATGACATCAATTGAGAAAGATCTAAGATTCCCAATTCGCGACGAATGTTGAAGAAAGGTTCCGTTGCCAATGGTTTAGTGAAAATATCAGCGAGCTGATTTTTGGAATCAACGTGCTCAAAGACAACGTCTTCTTTTTCAACATGGTCACGAAGGAAATGATGTCTAATCTCTATGTGTTTAGTGCGTGAGTGTAAAACAGGGTTTTTAGTAAGGTTTATTGCACTAGTGTTGTCACATTTGATAGGAATACGTTTGAGTTGAATGTTGAAGTCTTGTAGTTGCTGCTTCAGCCATAAAATCTGAGCGCAACAACTACCGGCTGCAACGTATTCTGCCTCTGCAGTTGACAAAGCCACAAAAACTTGCTTTTTGCTATGCCAACTGACCAAGGAGTTTGAAAACAGGTGACATGTACCACTTGTGCTCTTCCTGTCTGATTTGCAGCCAGCAAAATCAGAATCGGAGTACCCTACTAAGCTACAATCACTTCCTTTGGAATACCAAAGCCCATATTTAGGTGTTCCGTGAAGGTATCTAAATATGCGCTTTACCGCTTTAAGGTGCGATTCCTTAGGATTTGATTGATAGCGTGCACACATACAAACACTAAACATGATGTCAGGTCTAGAAGCAGAAAGATACAAGAGAGATCCAATCATACCTCTGAACCTTTTGACATCTACACACTTACCATGCTCATCCTTGTCCAGATTTCCGTTAGTAGGCATTGGGGTGTCAATCGATTTTGAGTCATTCATTCCAAAGCGCTTGAGTAGTTCTCTGCAGTATTTTGTTTGACATACTGCTGTACCCTCATCAAGTTGCTTTATTTGCAGTCCTAGGAAGTAGTTCAGCTCCCCCATTAGACTCATCTCAAATTCACCCTGCATAACCTTAGAAAATTCTTCGACCAAGTGTATGTTAGTTGAACCAAATATGATATCGTCGACATAAACTTGAACTAAAAGAATGTGCTTCCCTTTGTGTTTAATAAAGAGTGTATTGTCCACTTTACCTCTTGAATATCCATGATCAATTAGGAATTTGCTAAGCCTTTCATACCAAACCCGAGGGGCTTGTTTAAGACCATACAAAGCTCGTTTTAATTTGTAAACATGATCTGGATTTTCAGCATTTTCAAAACCGGGAGGTTGTGAAACATATACTTCTTCATTTATGACACCATTAAGAAAGGCACTCTTTACGTCCATTTGGTAAAGCTTAAAATCCTTAGAACACGCATAGGCAAGCAAAAGACGTATAGCTTCAAGGCGAGCAACTGGAGCATAAGTTTCCTCATAGTCTATGCCCTCCTCTTGGTTATAACCTTGTGCTACTAAACGTGCCTTGTTCCTAGTAATCACTCCATTTTCATCAAGCTTGTTCCTAAAAACCCACTTAGTGCCTATGATATGATGATCTCGCGGACGAGGGACAAGTTCCCAAACGTCATTTCTTTTAAATTGATTAAGCTCTTCTTGCATGGCCATGAGCCAAAATTCATCAATCAAGGCCTCTTTGGCATTCTTAGGTTCTACTTGTGAAACAAATGCGAAGTGAGAACAAAAATTACTTATCTTAGAACGAGTCAATACTCCCTTTGAAATGTCTCCCAAGATGTTGTCAATGGGATGGTCTTTTGAGGATCTCCAAGCTGTTGGAAGATCATTCACTTCAGCTGTCTTTTCTTCCTCAATTTCTTCATGACAAGTATCTTCCTCCTTCTCATGGGCAGCTGTTTTGGACTGATCAGTTTCCTCAACAGCTTCCTTGAGTATGTCTTCTGTAGATACACCTGCGTCATCAAAAGAAATACCTTTTCCGACATTTTTCGGATAAGACTCATCAAAAGAAACATGAACAGATTTTTCAACAGTAAGTAAACGCTTATTATACACTCTATATGCCTTACTTGACAATGAGTAACCAAGAAAAATACCTTCATCCGCTTTTGCATCAAACTTCCCAATGTTTTCCTTACCGTTATTCAAAACAAAACATTTACAACCGAATACGTGAAGATGTGACAAGTTTGGTTTTCTTCCTTTCAAAAGTTCATAAGGAGTTTTGTTTAAAATAGGGCGAATTGAGATTCTGTTTAGAACATAACAGGCTGTGCTAACAGCATCAGCCCAAAAGTATTTTGGTAATCCACCCTCATTAAGCATTGTTCTTGCCAACTCCTCTAAAACACGATTTTTACGCTCCACAACGCCATTTTGTTGTGGAGTGCGAGGAGCTGAAAAGTTATGCTCAATACCATACTTGTCACAAAACTTCTCAAAGTGGTAATTTTGAAACTCACCACCATGATCACTACGAATTGTAACTATTTTGGAATTCATTTTGTTTTGGGACAGATTTGCAAAATTTTTAAAAGCAGAAAAAGTTTCATCTTTGCTATGAAGGAATATAGTCCAAGTGAATCTAGAGTAGTCATCAACGATTACAAAGCCATAGTAATTTCCACCTAGGCTCTTTGTCCTAGAAGGTCCAAAGAGGTCCATATGGAGAAGCTCAAGGGGTCGTGAAGTTGAAATTACATTTTTAGATTTAAAAGACACCCTTGTTTGCTTTCCCATTTGGCACGCGTCACATAGGTGGTCTTTTGAAAATTTCATTTTTGGTAGACCGACTACTAGATCCTTAGATACAACCTTATTTAGCAAATCGAAGTTAACATGAGCTAAACGTCTATGCCAAAGCCAAGAATCATCATTCAAGGTGACTAGACATTTAGTATTTGTTAACGGTACATCAAACAAGTCAAGCATATAGATGTTGTTTACTCTTACACCCTTAAACACAATGTTTTGTTCAACATGTTCAATTATGCAGCAAGTTTTTGTAAACGACACTTTATAGCCCATGTCGCATAGTTGACTTATGCTTAACAAATTGTGTTTAAGTCCCTCAACTAAATGGACATTTGAAATAGTAGTGGTGGAGGGATTACCTACACTACCTTTGCCGAGTATAGCTCCTTTGTTGTTGTCTCCATAAGTAACATATCCCTTTTTCTTTGCCTTGAAGTCTATAAAAAGCGATATGTCACCGGTCATGTGCCTCGCAGCCGCTGTCAAGAAACCACCTTCTATCTGCGGAGGCAAGGCACTCATCCTACAACATCAAAAGAGAGAAGTTGGTACCCAATTTTCATTGGGTCCAAGTGGGTAAGTGCTAACATGGTTGCCTTTTGGCTTCCATTGATAAATGCCTTTAGGGACAAGAAATCTCCTAAATTTGCATTTCTCAATGGTATGGCCAGCATGGCAACAATAATGACATAAACCATGATGATGTGTTTGTTGTTTCTTGTTCATTGAATCCTTTAGAATAAAAGAGTATTTTGCATATGGAGGATTCAATGACTTTTTAAACAACTTGGGGTCAACGACATAAGTAACTTTAGGTTGTAGCGCTTTCTCTAATTTGACCTTAAGAGTGTTTACCTCTTTTTGCCAAATATAACAAGCGTCACAATACCTAACTCTACTGCATCCGTCAATGTCAATAGTTTTTGAATTTTCTGCAATACTAGTTTTCAATGCTTCTAAATCAATTTCAGCTTTGTTTACTTTACCTTCCAAAAAAGAGAAGATATGTTTGTCGGAAGATAGTCTTTTAAAAGCATCTACAGCTTCGTTATGCAGTTTTTCAAAAGCTATTTTTAGTTCCGAAAAAGACATAGAGGAGAAATTATTGTAATACGCTTGTTTTACCTTTTTGTCATTGTTTTTCTTCTTGTGGTAGGACAGATTTTTTGTGTGAGTCATAAGGCACAGATTTGCAGCTTCATCATCATCACTTGAGCTTTGTGTGCTTGATGAATCACTATCACTTTCCCATGCAATATACGCTCTTCTTTGTTTGCTGTACCCTTTTGGCGAATCTTTTCTTTGATCCTTATATTTCATAGGGCAGTCCGTTTTATAGTGTCCGGATTTACCACAATTAAAACAAGATCCTCTTCCTCTACTCTTCTTGTTCTCTTCTTGTTTCGAATTTGTAGATTGTTTTCGAAACTTCATGAGATTTTTGTCGGAATGCTTGACTCCATTCTTTCGAATGAATCTATTGTATCTCCTTACAAACAGTCCCATTTCCTCATCATCCGAGTCTTTGTCACTACTTGAATCATTGTCGCTTTGCTCTTTTCGTGAGGACTTAGAGCTAGAAGCCACAAGAGCTATTGGCTTCTTCTCTCCCTCTTTGTCTCTTTTCTTTTCCTTTTCCTTCTTACTTTTATTCTCATATTTTTCAAGACTTTCCAAAGCTTGCTGATGTTCTTCCAGCTTTCCAAACAGAGTTGTAATCGTAAGTCTTGTAAGATCGTTGGCTTCCTTGATTGCTGTAACTTTAGGTTGCCACTCCCTGCTAAGACACCTGAGAATTTTATTAGTAGCAATTTCATTGGAAATAGGTTTTCCAAGAGCATTCAATCGGTTAGTTAGATGAGTGAATCTCTTTTGCATGTCGGAGATGGATTCTCCTTGTTTCATGCGAAAGAGCTCAAACTCTTGATTGAGTGTGTTAATGCGGGACTGTTTTACTTCAGTGGTACCCTCATGGGCAACTTCTAAAGCGTCCCACATTTCTTTAGCTGTCGTGCAATGGGATACTCGATAATACTCATCAACACCAAGTGCTGAAATTAACATGTTACGAGCTCTCCAATCGCACGACCACTTTTTCTCATCTTTCTCATTCCAATCATCTTCTGGTTTAGGTACTATGGCGCCAGCCGCATTTGTCATAGTGATTTGAAACGGACCGTTTTCAATGGCGGCCCATACTAACCTATCCACAGAATTTATATGAACTCGCATGCAGTCTTTCCAGTAGCCATAATTTTCACCGTTGAAAATAGGCGCTCTATTATACGCCCCCTTTGGTTCAGAATCCATACTGTTACAGGCAGCCACAGAGCACCAGCGAACCGGCGCTCTGATACCACTTGTTAGACGGTGTGGCTAGTGATCGAGAGGGGGGGTGAATAGATCACCTCCTTTGAATTTAACGGATTTGAAATTTTATCAGAGTTTTCAAAGTTGGCGGAAAAATCAGTCCCGAATCGACTTCCGTCTATTCTGAACCGCTACTAGAAAGCCGGACACACAAGTTTAATTGCTGGATTTTAATGAGAATGACAGAACCAATTCACACCAGAATTATAACTAATTGAATGCACTTATCATTAAAGTCTATTTCCAATGAATAAAATCTAGCTAACCGTTTTATCAAACAGTTGGTGTGTATGTGCTCAATGTTAAACAGCAATGAAATTTGATTAAAGTTTTCTTGCCACTGCTGTCTTGAAAAAGAAGCAATCACCACACACTAACTAAAATTGCGAAAATAGTTTGAAAAACGTAAAGAGGAATAAGGTAAGAGTACGATACGCAGAGATTTGGTAAGGAAGTTCCCCACGTCGTCCTCGCGTGTGGGTACGTCTCCCTCTCAATTTCAAATGAAATTGAGAACTTTGATTATCAATTATTGCCGAATCCGTTGATACAAGGTTATGATACAAAGACAGAATTCTAAACTCTAAGAACCTCTTCTTGTATAAACCTTCACTTGATCTGAGCACAATCAAGATTTTCCTGCACAAAGTTGCAAACAATTCACCGGTTCCACGACCTGCTTGCGAAATCCCCCGATCTCCAAACGCAACGCTGCGGCTGAATATGTTCTGCAAATGTGACTCCCAAACCCTCAAGAACACTCCAGTTCTTGAAGGACAAACCAGTAGGTTTTTCCTAGAAACCCCCTTCAATCTTCGACTCAGCTAGATCCTCGATCGTTCCACTGCAAACCACAGCTAGATCCTTGATCGTACCACTGAACGTTATCTCGATGCTTCTTTAATCCAAAGAACAAGAATGGTTATGTGTGAATGTTCTTGAAGAAAAGTGATTGAGAAGATGAAGAAGATGAAGTCTCTTTCAGGTTTCTAATTGCTCACAAACAATTGCTCCAACACTGCTTTTGATCTGTGTTCAATTGTTTTCTCTCAATGAATTCGTCATAATGCACTGCTGTTGTAACCTGTCTTTTATATGCTGCAAAACAGTTGCTGTTATAACATAAAACAGTCTTTTGTATTGATGCATGAGGGTGTGTATCGATACATACTGTAAGTAATGTGAATTTTGGTGAAGTTGATTATTCATGTATCGATGCAAAGGTCGTGTGTATCGATGCAAGTACTTATTACACTAGTATGTATCGATGCCTGGTGCGTATGTATTGATACACAGGCTGTTTCAATTTGTCATGTATCGATGCAGGGATCGTGTGTATCGATGCATAGAGTATTTTGTCTTCCATGTATTGATGCATGGCTCGTATGCATCAATGCATACTGAACAAAAAGGTTTTATGATTTATCTCATGCTGTATGTATCGATGCAGAGGCTTTATGTATCGATGCTTACTGACATAAAATGCATTTTAATTGTTATTTAAAGGGGAATATCAATGTAGGTTTGTATGTACAGATATGCAACAATATAGTGGGATGAAAAACATAATAAAACACACATGTATCATGTAATGCAATGCACAACCAACATTTGGATGATGATCACACAATTTGCTATCATTAAAAATTAATTCAAGGTAAGGAATTTTCTCACAGTAGGCCCCTCACTTGTTGGTTCATACCAATTTTACTCTTGGGTTCATATTTTCATCCCTTGTTGGAGTTCAAATCAGATTATCCTTTGGTTTCGACCATATTGTTATCACAACTTCTTTTCACCTACCACTAGTTCTATGAACTACGGAGCTCTGAATTCCTTATTGCACTATGAGGATACATAGGCATGAGGGCCCCAATCCTTACTGAGCACTTTATCTATTCATTATTTTTTCCTTTTCCCTCATTCTTTTGCGAGTAAATCTTTAGATATCACACCCATTTGAGCAAGAACAATCAAAACGGTTCCCGTTGAGTACAACTGATGTTAGGGCTGCTAATACATTCTCCTTGCATAACCGACTTCCTTACCCAACATATCTCTTTCCCCCGGGTTTTATCGATGTTTTCCCTTTCCGTTGGGAATAAATAAAGTTCAATGGTGACTATGTTGTATGTTCGAGTGTGCGATGCATTCAGGTATATTTCCGCTAGCTTCACTTAGCAAGCCACAATTTAGAAGACATTGAGAGAATCAAGTCCACACTTGATGATGATTTCAAGATCAAAGATCTTGGAAGACTCAAATACTTCCTAGGCATGGAAGTTTCACAATCCAAAATTGGCATTAACATTTCTCGAAGGAAGTATTGTTTAGATCTTTTAAAGAACACATGTCTTCTTGGTTGCAAACCAACCAAAATTCCTTAGCAACTATATATTCACTATGTGTAACTAACTACCTCTCAATTCAATGAGAAAGCTATCAAATTTATTCACTATTTTTCCATTAAATTCTCGTTCCCTTTCATTATCATCATGTTCATTTAAAATTTCATGAGCTATGGAGAGAGCAAGCTCACGCGAGGTGAGAAATGTTGTATTCTTTTGGTATTTTGTGTATGTTACCGTTTGTCCCTCCTTAACCCCAAGGTTGAGGTATTTACAGAGGCCTATAGATTTGGGTTGAGGAAAGTTACTTTCATTATACTACTATATTATGGGTAAGAAGAAGTTATTCCTCCTTAGATCACAGAGAACGTTGTTTTCTCTCTTTGAATGACCCTTAGTCAGTTATTATGAGGACATATCATTCCCATTTGGTTAATCGTGAATGCTAGTTTAAAGGGCCCAACTCTGATGGGCGACTTGTTCGCCTAGTTAAGGCGACATTACGCCTTATTCTGAGCGATTTACATGGTCCACTGGGGCGACCTTGGTCTTTGCAGGATGGATCACCCCTTGACGGGGTATCTCGTCCATCTTACTTCCCATATGTTGTCCCTTCTTAAGGGTTATTAAATTTATATCACCACATATATGTTCTTACGAAGTACACTTGGGTTTATTTTCTAAAGTAAAACTGTGATGCATTGTTTTCCTTTAAACCGTGTCAATCCTATATTAACACACCATTTTTTTCTAAGATCAAAGTTATTCAACATGACTATGGGGGAGAGTTTAGACCATTTAATAAATTACTTAAATAAATTGGAATTATTCATAGGTTTAACTTTTCACATACATCCCACCAAAATGAGTCAGTTGAAAGAAAGCGTAGACAAATAGTTGAAATTAGATTAACTTTACTTGTTAATGCTTAATTACCAATTAAATTATGAGATCATAACTTTACATCTTTAGTCTATCTTATAAATCGGTTACCTATAAATAATTTACCTCCATTTTCTTTACATGTGTATGCATTATACAAAAAGGTACATGATTACAAGTCAAATAGAGTTTTTTGATGTGCCTGCTTCCATCTTTTGATGCCATATAATTAGCACAAGATAGAATGTCATAGTTCTGAATGTATTTTCCTAAGTGTTTCTCCTACACATAAGGGGCATAAGTGCCTCAATAGTTAAGGAAAAATATTCATTTCAAAAGATGTACTATTCAATGAAACCAAAATTTCATATCTTGATTTATATCAATTACCAAACAAAAACATGTATGACAATTCTACAAAAGTCTATAATAACCCCAACTTACCTTTAACCCAATTCATTTAAACTGATGAATAAACACATGAATTATCTAACATTTCTACTGAGGCTCAACCTATTGCAAGCACATTAGCTAGTATATCTAACCTACCTTTATTTAACAACGATCATGCCCCATGTCACCTTAAGTTTTTGACTACACATCCTCTTTTTCTCCCTTTAACACACAAACCTCTGCAAACTCCAAATATCTCTCCTTTCATAGTCAAAATACCCAAATCTATATATCGGTTAATGACCATCTTATGTTCACACACATCGATATGGGAAACTCTAAACCCAAAGCCTTTACAGTCCACTGAGAACCAAGTACTGCAAGTCAGACTCTAGTTCAACCTGAACGGTTTGAGGCAATGAAAGTTAAGTACAACCCACTCATACAAAATGACACTTGGACACTTACGACTTTTCCTCTTCATAGAAAGTCTATTGGCTGCAAATGGGTTTTTCGGGTAAAGGAAAATATAGATGGAGGCATAATCAAGTATAAAGCAAGACTTGTTGCCAAAGATTTCCACCAAGAACAAAGCTTTGATTTCCATAAAAAGTTTTTCTCCTGTTGTAAAACCAACTAACAATCATATCATTTTGTCTTTAGCTCTCACATATAAGTGAAAAATTCAACAAAAGAAATATTAATACCATTTTCCTTAATGGCGAGCTTCAAGAAGAAGTTAATATGCAACAACCACTTGGGTTTATGAGTTCCAATTTAGCTATTGTGTACAAATTGAAGAAGACATTATATGACCTAAAGGAGGCTCCAAGGGCATGGTATGAGAAACTACATCATGCTCTTATTCAGTCAGGCTTCTCCTCTAACAAGTGTGATCACTCGCTATTCATCTACAAACATAAAAAGACCACACTATACACCTTGTATATGTTAATGATATTATGATAACTTGATCATATTATAAACTCATCCATGATTTGATCACCAAACTACATGCCAAATTTGCATTGAAAAAGTTGGCCTCCTGAGCACTTCCTTAACATTGAGGTGAAATATCAGTCTAATGGATCTCAACTCCAAACACAAACAAAATACTTCAAAGATTTCCCCTCCAAAATTAATATGATTGATGGAAATGAGTAACACTTTGCTCCATTCAAGTTTCCTCCATTTATCACTATTCATAGCCCCAATATATGACATGTGGCAAAAACAAATCAAAGGGTTAGAATTAAAGTGTTAAAATTAAATATTTTTTTAATAAAAAAGAAAAGAAAAACGTTTCCCTTTTCCTCTCACCATCATCAACGATACTAGAGCCTTTATTTCTTTCTGCCTTTTCCTCAAATCGTTATCAAGGTTGTTGTAGCCTTTGCCTCCTCTACTCACTGTCTCCACCACCGCTCCTCCCCGTTCGTTCATACGACGAAGGGTACCGTAACCTCCCAACCCCCGTTAGTCCATACGGTGGTGTTCTTCCTTCGTTATGTTCCATACACCAGCATACACCACTCTACTGTCATGTAGTCCTTCTAATCACGTGACAAAAAGCTTTGTTCCTTTATGCTTCTTATTTTAATTCTGGTAGAAAAAGAGAGTGACGGAGAACAAGAACAGAAAAGTGACATAACAAATTTGCCAGTAGATTGACAATATAACAAGGTGCGTGAAGGAAAATAGATAAAGAATATCATCGTAACGACGAATGAAGTGGGTTGGTTGTAGACGAGTGAAGATGGAAAGTCTCATATCAAGGTAGATGATGTGAGGAAGATATGAATTAATGTGTTTCTTTTCTTTTTAGTTAAAATGATTATTTAATTTTAACCCTTTGATTTATTTTTGCTACATGTCATACATCCGTGCTTTGAATATGGATAAATGGAAGAAACCTAAATACAACAAGGCCATAGTCACTGCAAATGGAGTCAACACTCCTATTTTCACCCATTACAAGCTAAGTAAATATGGAACTAACATAATGCAAGATATTTCCTTGTATAGATAATTTGTTGGAGCTTTATACTATGTAACATTAACTTGTCCAGATATCTCCTACTGTGTTAATAAAACATGTCATTTCATGGCTAATCCACTTGAAAATCATTTGAGTACAGTCAAAATAATTCTAAGATACAAAAGTCGCACTTTAACTCATGGTTTGCTTCTTTCTCTTGCGGATCCATTTAGAAGTTATCTCCAAAGGCTTATAGTTATTCAAATTAGGCAAGTGATCATGATCTCAAAAGATCAACATCAAGTTGATGTATCTACTTTGTTCATAATCCAGCTTCTTGGAGCTCCAAAAAAACAATAATTCATGACATCATCAAACACTAATGTTATGTATTACTCATACTACTTCAGAATTGCCATGACTTGAATCTTTCTATCTAAATCGCACATAAATTATTTCTCTCCTTCCACTATTGTGTGATAATCTCAACAATGTTATGCTCCTCTTAGTTGTAGGTTTTTTAATCTAATAACCAATTTGAGTAGTCCATAGGTGAGAGAGTTTTACCATCACCTTATATATTTGAAAGGTTTTAAAATTGAATGGGTTGAGCCATAGAAACAAGAAAATTTTACTTCATACCCCTTGCAGTTATACCAATACCCCTACATTTTTAAAATACCAAATTTACCCTTATTTGTTCTTAACCAATTTACCATTTCACTTTTAACCATTCAATTAAGACTTCCGAAAATTGCACTATTCACCCTCGTATCGGAACTCATTGGAAAAGACTTCCAGTATGTTTTTTTCCAAACCGGAAGACTTCGTGAAAGACATCCGGTTTACTGCATAACGTATTCCAAAAGAGTTACTTGAAGAATTTCGGTTCAGTTTTGAAAAAAGAACGTTCTGGAACACTTATCATATGTGTTCCGGCTAACAGAGTAACATATACCGGAAGTCTTTCTCAAAGACTTTCTGTGTGTTATTTGTATGATCTGGAACTCCTTTGCAGTCTTCCGTTTTACATTTAAAAAAAATACTTTTTCTTTGACATTTTTTTATTGTGCAAGTAGGAAAATTCTTCCCCAAATATGTGTAGATACTTCTGATGTTTTTTTAACTACTCAAAGATTTGGTACATGAGAAAAGGTGATCAGATGAATTAAAGAAGTTGGAATCCATAATAAAGTAATTGTTATTATCACCCGTTCAGATACTAAAACAAGCAAGAGAGGGAGAAGTAACAAATTAATATTTGATTATGATAAAGATGGGAAATACAAGGATACTGATAGTGGAACCCAAAGTACGTCCAAAAAATATGGATGCCCATTTAAAATCAAGTCGACTCCGGCGAAAGATGGGTCTGGTTGGAAGATTGATGTAAAAAATGGGGCCCATGATCATGGTTTACCTGATAGATTCAAAAGTCATTCCTTTGTTGGTAGGTTGACTACAGATGAGAAGCAACATGTCACTGATTTGATAAAGAGACGTGTACAACTTGTACACATATTGCTTTCCTTGCAAGACTGAGATCTAGAGAATTTCACTCAGATTACGCAAATATACAAGCATAAGAGTATGATAGAAAAAGAGATAAGAGGTCCTAGAAGTGAGATACAAAATTTCTTTAAGCTTATTGAGGATGCAGGCTCTGTGTATTGGAGTAGAAAAAGGGATGACTCGGAAGTTGTGACAAATATATTTTGGGCCCATCCCGATTCAGTCAAGTTATTGAATATTTTTTCCTATTGTGTTAGTGTCGCATTACGCGAAAAAACCGGCGGGAAACAAGAACAACAGAGCCGCCACCGTGCGTTATTTATCCCAAAAGAGGGAAAGGAAACACTCAGAGTAAACCTGGAAAAGACATGGTCTCGCGACCAAAGAGAATGGGATCGGGAGTCGGTTATGCGAAGGGAAGGTATTAGCACCCCTACGCATCCGTCGTACTCGACGGGATCCACGCACAGTAGGAAGGAAAATGGTTGCTAAACACTGCTCACAAACAAACAAATACTGGCTGAAAGAGACACAAGAAAACAAACAAGACTGACTCGGCAGGATATCGCATCCTGGGCCTACTTAGTCTATCAAGCATAGACATCAGAGTCGAAGTAGTTCGGACTGGGGAAACGACACATGCTCGCTAGGATATCGCATCCTATGCATACGTATCTCCTTGGACGAAAGAGAATCAGAGCATCCGTAGCTCGACTGACACACACACCAAACAGACATGGGCAAACGTGGAATCCGAATGCCAATCGCTGGACTTACACCAGATTCCGAACCAAAACACACCCACACTGGAAACCAGGTGCCACTTGATGGACTTACACCGGACTCTAAGCACACAACAAACACTAGGATATGGAATGCCAATCGCTGGGCTTACATCCATCTCCTAACACACACAAAGGTAAAACAAAGACACAGGCGCCCGGAGAGATCTGCTCATCTCCTGCCTACGTACCTCATCTGGTATGAGGATCAGGGCGACGTAGTTCCCCTACGGAGGGACACAGGACAAGCCTAACCAGATAACAGAGGGAGACACAACTAGGGAGACTACGACTCGAGCCTAGATGTTATCATGCAAATTCATCCCTAAGTTAAGGTTTCTAGCTAACTTGCACAGGGAGCAAGCCTATCCTAAACATGACTTGCACAAGAAGCAAGCCAAACCAAACCTAACTTGCACAGAAAGCAAGCTAAAAACAAACACACAAGCACAAGTAGCACACACTATATGCAATCAATGGGCTCAATCAAGGTTAGGTTTTATTCGAGGGGTCATATCAACCTCAACAAACAAACCACTGTAACAGGGTAATGTTAGCTCTTAACCCTAACATTGAGAGTTAGGGTGAAGCTGATGAAAGGTGAGTGAAGATGAGACTTCACAGCTCTTATCCCTGGCCTGGGAGAGCTTAAGACAAGAATGTGTGGGTTCAGAAAGTGGGAACCCTTCTACACATATGCCACTGACTCAATGTACAATGATCTTGGGTTAATATCTGCAATGCATCAACACGGTGGTGTGAGCAAAACAGATGACACACAGAATAGCAGGGGATGGATTGCACATCCCTTATATCTGCCAATGCCTCTTCACTTAGGAGGTCTTTGAGTATGTACAAGGACAAATGTAAACAAACACAAACATTGCCTCTTAAGGAGGACTTCAGACAGGTGCCTGGCCAAGTAACAGGCCAGGTCTTCCAGACTACATGGAGTTAGGATGTTATACCTCAATGCAAATGCTCTTAAGCAAAGCAAAGCAAGTTCTTAATAGAACTAAAGCAACTAATGTACCTAAAATCAATCAAATACAATCAGTACTCAGACAAACCAACATTAAACAGCAAATGGTTAACAGTTAATTATACACAGTCAAACACAAGTCAATGCACAAAGGTGCAAGCTTTAAGGCACAAGACCAAGTTTTAAAACCTACAAAAACAAAGTAATGATTAGTCATAAACAAACAAGAAAGCAACTCCAAATGAGGCACACCATCAAGCATAAGCATTTGTGCTATTAACCTGAAACACAACCCAAAAGTGAGAGCACAAACCACTAGTCCAAGACTAGGGTCAAAATGAGATCAAATCATCAAAACAGAACATGAAACTTATCCAAAATCAAGATCAAACAATTAAAAATCAAACCCAATTGGTCCCATGTTCATATCATTCATCATTATCATTTCATGATCAAAATAGGTCAAAGCATGTCATATAGAACCTCAAAGGAGTCAACAGAATAACTCAACTCAAATCCAATCACAAACATTTCAATAAATCCTCAAATAAATCATGATCAAACATCATCCACAACATGATAAGCATACCAAATTTCAGCTCATTTGGATCAAAGGAAGTAGGTCAATGAAAATCAGAAAAGCAAGGCAAGTTCAGACAAGCTCATACAAAGCATCAAAACATGCATCAACTTCAACTAATCATAAAATAGAAACAACATATGATAAATGAATGGGACTAAAACCATGACAAACTTTAAGATGTCAAATTTCAAGTCCATCCAATTAAGCATTAGAATTTCACAAATCAAATAACATCATGTGTCACAAGAGGTCAACAATTTGGTCAAACAGGGGAGAAATTATCAAACAAATAGGAAATGAATTCAAAAATTCCATATAAATTCACAAACATCCTCAACATGCACAAGTATCTTCATGCAAAAATCCAAACCATTTTGAGTTCAATAAGCATGGTAATTAAAATCATGAAGTTGGACATGAATGGTGTGACACAAATTGTCACACCCCTATTCAAAAAATCATATCTCAATAACCAGCAATGATAAAATTACAAACTCTATACCAAAATCACCATGAACATGTCTAGTTTAAGCACAAAAAGTTTGAGAGGCATTGGATTATGTATCATCATTTCACAAGCAAAATGGCAAAGCATACACAATTTGGACACACATGAACAAACCCTAGCCCAATTAAAAATCCACACGTGCAAAAAATCTGGAAAAATCACCATAATAAACTAGAGATCATGAGGAGCATTTCACAAAAAATCCCATGTTATTTGGCCAAATAATGAGTGACTTATGAATTTTCTAAAATTGCCATACCAAATGAAATAATAATTGAAAAAAAGGAAATGAATTAAATTAAATGTAACACGGCAATGGCATTCTGGTAATTATGGAGCTCACTAAGTGAAACGCCGCGTTTCACTTAGTGGCGTGGCAGCCAGCGATTGGCTTCATGGGCAAAAAACTACGGAACGCATGCAGGACATGGGATATGAAGATCAAACACGGGTTTTGAGCGAAATATTTAGGGTTTTGAACGTGTTCTTCATCATTTTTTCCAGATTTTCCAGCAAGAACAAATGGTAACCAAAATCAACAAGCGATATACCAATGTGTTCATCTCCTAATGCTCATTACTAATCCAACCTTGATTTTCACTAACTCGAGCTAGCATGGAAGAAATAAGCACAACAATATTTGACAACCAAACTTTAATTCAACATATCTCCCTTAATACTCAACCATTTTTCACGATTTAAAGCTCATTGTACTCATGGCAACAGGATCTACAAGAAGCATAGCATGATTTTAAAAATGGCTAGGTTCAAATTTTTACCTGATTTGAAGACAGTGATGGAACAGTGGTTATTTGGTCACAACAAGTCGAAACAGATGCACCTTCAAGTTCCAGATGATGAATGGAGGAGTATTGAAAGCTTAGCTGCCTTGATTCTAGCTCCAAAGCTCGACTGCCATGGGAGAGGTTTTAATGGAATAGTGGTGAAAATGGCTCTACAGTTGTGAGATTTAGCTTGCAAAGGTCTCAACAATGATGGTAGATGGTGGACCAATGAACCAAGGCACGAGTTCTTTGGCAATTTGTTCAGAAAAATCCCAAGTAAAGAATGAGAGTTTTTGAGAGAAAAAGAAATTCAGATCTGATTTGTAAAATGTGGCTAGGGTTTTCAGTCTGAAATATACCATATATACTCCTGATTAATAATGCCTAAACATGGTTAGTGGAATGGTAAATGAGATTAGCTCAATGGAGGTGTTTTGGTCAATTGGTAAAAACACTCAAGTTGCATGCGCATGGCATGCTACAGTGCGAAAATGGGCCTAAACACATCCCAAATTTGGTTTTTGATCAATTGCAAATGGTAGAAAGTGTAGGCAAGGCTTAATTTGAAAGTCCATTTTTCAACTCTCCCCTTTTTAATTCAAACCACTTGAAAAAGGCCATTTTGATTGGATGATTTTTGGTGAAATGTGATGAAGAATTTGGATAGAGCATATCAAATGTGACTTGTAGCAAAAAACCTCACTCAATTTGGCCAAATGGTTTGGAAGTTATGCCACTTTGAAGTTCAACATTTTCTGAAAATGATTTGATCATAACTTGCCAACCATAAATGAGAAATGAGTGTTCTTGGACTTTTTGGAAAGGTGAGAGCAATATCTTCAACTTTCATGTTGGACGAAAATTCATTTGAAGCTTGTATGATGATGTAAATTTGAGGAGAAAAACTTTCTATTTTTGGCAGTTTCCAATTACAGGTCACCTGCTATTTTGGGAAACTTTTTGTCTGACTTTATTTTCTCCAATCTTGATCTTTGAAATGTCAAATGAGACTTGTATGGACATGAATGAAGCCTTTCAAACCATCTCCCACCTTCAAATCCAAAAAATCAGGCACAATTGACCACAGTTGACCATAGTTGACTTTCCAGGGTTTCTGGTGGATTGAACAATGACTGATGACTTCTGAGCACCCAATCCTTGACCAAAACACTTCAAAAGGACCCCTAGGTCATGTGAACATGTTGGACCAACCCTAAGGCCTTGTCTCAATGGAAATTGCACTTGCTTGCTTGATTGACTGATCTCCTGACCTGTTTGACCTAATTTTGTCAGAGGACTTGCACTTGGGCAAAGGACAATGCAATGCTATGCAGTGGACTATGTTATGTTAATGACCTAATATGAAGATGTATGTACAAAAGGTAGGTGCAAATTTGAGGTGCTACAGCTGCCCCTATTCAATCAGCTGGGAACCTGAACGGATGAGAGCAACGGCTGTCAGACTTTCAAGGTACACAGGGATTGAATACCAAAGAACCGTAGAAATTTGCACTCCGCTGGATATGATACAAAGGAAAGTCAAGTCATTTACCGATGACGGCTGCACGACAACTTCAGAAAAGCGAAACCATTTACCGATGGCTAAATACTGGAAACTTGATATTTACCGATATCAACTTCAGCGAGACCATTTACCGATGGCTGCTGGGAAACATACTTGATGTTTAAAGGAAGCAAGACCATTTACCGATGGTGGCTTCAAAGCAACTTGATATCTACCGATATCAACTTCAGCAAGACCATTTACCGATGGCTGCTGGGAAACAACTTGATGTTAAAAGGAAGCAAGACCATTTACCGATGGTGGCTTCAAAGCAACTTGATATCTACCGATATCAACTTCAGCAAGACCATTTACCGATGGCTGTTGGGAAACAACTTGATGTTAAAAGGAAGCAAGACCATTTACCGATGGTGGCTTCAAAGCAACTTGATATCTACCGATATCAACTTCAGCAAGACCATTTACCGATGGCTGCTGGGAAACAACTTGATGTTAAAAGGAAGCAAGACCATTTACCAATGGTGGCTTCAAAGCAACTTGATATTTACCGATATCAACTTCAGCAAGACCATTTACCGATGGCTGCTCCAACTGGGGACTCGATATTTACCGATATCGAAGAAAGTAGGGCCATTTACCGATGGCGTCTCCACTTGGGGAGGAAAAGGATATATGCAACTGGAATCAGACAAGACGTTTACCGACGACTCTTGGGGATTTTTGATTTTATCAACAAGAAATACACGCGATCAGACGTTACCGATGACTGGGATGAGACTCGATGTTTACCGACATCGAAAGATGATGTTTACCGACATCCAAAAATGACCAGACATTTACCGATGACTGGGGGTGAGATTATGTTTATCGACATCAACAGAGAGGTGAACACTTTACCGGGGAAGTATAAACAAATACTTGTAACAGGCAACCAGACAGGACGTTTACCGACGACTCTACTGGGAATCTCTAGCTGGGGAATTACCAGACATTTACTGATGACTGGAAAAACTCGACGTTTACCGACATCAAAAGATGATGTTTACTGACATCAAACAAAGGCGACCAGACATTTACCGATGACTGGGACGAGACTCGACGTTTACCGCCATCGAAAGATGATGTTTACCGACATCCAAAAATGACCAGACATTTACCGATGACCGGGGTGGGACTCGATGTTTACCGACATCGAAAGATGATGTTTACCGACATCCGAAGAAAGAACACACGCGGGTGCTGACATGACACTTACCGGTATCACAAGAATGACATCTTAAGTATGTCAAGGCAAGGCTAAACACTTGTTGGGGTCTCACTGGGGAGAAACAAGCTTTCTATTCTCGGACGGGTGAGGAAATAAACCTCTCTGGGGGAATCAGTCTTGAATGCTGTCAGGAGCAACCGTAGCAGACGTGCTGTACCGATGTTGAACAAAAATGATCCGCCTCTGCCGGGGATACGGTCTGGTTGGGTTAACACATGAATGCATATGTTTGAATTTTTCTATGGCGTAATGCTCCATATTGAATGGGAATGCTACGCAGTTTGAGGATGCAATGATTACTATATGCAACATGCAAAATGAACACTCCGCCGGGGAATAATGAAGCGACTTGCTAAGGACAAACCAGCGACTTCACTGGGGAGAGTCAACCAATCCACAATTAGGATAAAATCTGCTCTGGGAAATAAAACACTCCGCTGGGGACGACCCAAACAATCCACAACTAGGATAATAGCTGGGGATAAACTTCATTGAACCCGCTCCACTCGGGGAGGAAAACGGCAAATACAGGCCTGCTGGGGATAGGCAACCCTTAGATCTGTTGGGGAATAGAAGGCACTATCCACAGACACCTCTGCGTGGGAACATAGCTCTGATAGCTTCCATATTGGCTTGGGGAAATAACTGTTGGGGAGTGCTCACAGATGACGACCTGCAAAACAGCACAACAAATGCCCCCAGGGGATACATGGACAAGATACACTCAAGTGTCCTCAACATTCAAAATGATTTTCAAATGTTTTATCTTTCTGCAAATGATTGTTTAGCCTTCATGTTTTTATATGCAATGTTTATCAAAAAATTCGGACGTTTTTGCAAACAAAACAGTAAAATAAAAACAAAAGAGCTATTTATCTGAATAATGACTTTTATTGATTGAAAATGTGCCTGAAAAGGCGAATACATTGGGAAGCAATTCCTAGAAAGAGGTAATTGCGCACAAAAGGAAAATAAACTATCCTAATGGCAATGTGAACACGGTATCCACTATTTCCCAACTCTGTTATAACTCACAGATCATCAGTTTTTCTCCCAACTTCCTTGCTTTCTGAGAAGAATGACTGGACCGATCACATCTTTCGAGATGGCAGACGACTGAAGCGCGATGAAGTACAGATAACTCAGACTGTAGTCTTCGCTTTAATCCCTCTTTTGGCTGGATCGCCCTTTCGGGTTTTCAATCCACCGGGATACCCATTTTTGCCTAAGCCGCCCTTGCGGGTTTTCGACTACCGGGTGTACAAATTCTTTTCATTTTATCCCTAATTTTTGCCGGAACCTTTTATTTCTGTTTTTTGGTTCGCCGGGATGCCCTTTTTTGCCTGGACTCTTTTATTCTTTTTGTCCAGCGGGTCAATTTATGCGAAGTATTTTTTGACTACATCTGAGTTAACAGGGGACGGAAAATCTTCACCATCCATTGTTGTAAGCATCAAGGCTCCGCCGGAGAAGACCTTCTTCATAACATATGGGCCTTCATAATTAGGAGTCCACTTGCCCCTGTTATCTGTACCGGGAGGAAGGATCCTCTTCAAAACTAGATCACCAATTTGATAGCTCCGAGGATGCACTTTCTGATCAAAGGCTCTTTTCATCCTTCTCTGATACAACTGCCCATGGCACACAGCTGCTAGCCGTCTCTCTTCGATAAGGCTTAACTCATTAAACCTTGTCCGAATCCACTCGGCTTCGTCCAGCTTGACATCCAACAATACCCTCAGAGAAGGGATCTCCACTTCAATTGGTAGGACCGCTTCCATACCATACACAAGGGAGTACGGGGTGGCCCCGGTCGACGTACGCACTGAGGTACGGTACCCATGCAAAGCGAAAGGCAGCATCTCATGCCAATCCTTGTACGTAACAACCATCTTCTGCACAATCTTCTTGATATTCTTGTTTGCCGCCTCGACAGCACCATTCATCTTTGGTCTGTAAGGAGAAGAATTGTGATGTTCAATCTTGAAATCTTTGCAAAGCTCTTTCATCATCTTGTTATTGAGATTCGAACCATTGTCGGTAATGATTCTCTCAGGAACTCCATAACGACAGATGATTTTTTCTTGATGAACCGGGCAACCACTTGTTTGGTAACATTAGCATAGGAAGCTGCTTCCACCCACTTGGTGAAGTAATCAATCGCAACCAAAATGAAGCGATGTCCATTCGAAGCAGTAGGCTCAATCTTCCCAATCATGTCGATGCCCCACATGGCGAACGACCAAGGCGAGTTCATGACATTCAGAGGGCTTGGTGGTACATGCACCTTATCAGCATAAATTTGACACTTATGGCACTTCCGAGCATACTTAAAGCAATCGGATTCCATAGTCATCCAGTAATAACCGGCTCTTAACAGTTTCTTCGACATTGCATGACCACCATCATGTGTACCAAACGAACCTTCATGCACTTCCTGCATCAACATGTCTGCTTCGTGTCTATCCACGCATCTGAGCAAGACCATGTCAAAATTCCTCTTGTACAACACATCATCCTGATTCAGATAAAAGCTTCTAGCTAGCCTTCTCAGGGTCTTCTTATCATTCTTTGACGCACCTTCAGGATACTCCTGAGTCTTGAGGAAGTTCTTGATATCATAGTACCACGGCTTCTCATCAATCGCAACAGACTCGGCTGCAAACACATATGCAGGCCTCTCGAGTCGATTCACCGCAACATGTGGCACATGATTCCACCAATGAACTTTGATCATGGACGATAAAGTAGCCAAAGCATCAGCCATCTGATTCTCGTCCCGGGGGACATGATACAACTTCACCTTCTTGAAGAACGTCAGTATTCTTCTGGTGTAATCTCTATACGGAATCAAATGCGGCTGGTTCGTATTCCAATCTCCATTGACCTGATTGATCACTAGAGCGGAATCTCCATAGATGTCAAGAGTCTTGATTCTCAGGTCGATGGCTTCTTCTATCCCCATGATACAAGCCTCGTACTCAACTTCATTGTTGGTGACGTCAAAAGTCAATCTGGCAGAGAAAGGTATATGAGCCCCTTTAGGATTAATGAGCACTGCCCCAACACCGTTACCGTTCATATTTACAGCCCCATCAAACATCAGTGTCCACTTGTCATCCGGATCCGGTCCTTCCTCGACAAGCGGCTCTTCGCAATCTTTCATCTTAAGATACATGATGTCCTCATCAGGGAATTCAAACATCATCGGCTGATAATCATCAATTGGTTGCTCGGCAAGGTAGTCTGACAGAATACTGCCTTTGATGGCCTTCTGCGACGTGTACTGAATGTCATATTCTGTTAAAATCATCTGCCATCGAGCAACGCGCCCGGTGAGAGCCGGCTTCTCAAAGATGTACTTTATTGGATCCATCTTAGAAATCAATAAGGTAGTATGGTTCAACATATACTGTCTCAGTCGGCGAGCAGCCCAGGCCAAAGCACAACAAGTTTTCTCGAGCAGTGAATATCTTGTTTCACAGTCGGTAAACTTTTTGCTAAGGTAGTGTATGGCATGCTCTTTTCGACCAGACTCGTCATGCTGCCCCAATACACACCCCATCGAGTTCTCGGTAACTGACAGGTACATTATCAATGGTCCCCCTGGAACTGAAGGGATCAGGATTGGAGGTTCCTGTAAATACTCTTTTATCTTGTCAAAAGCCTTCTGACAATCATCATTCCACCCGATTGCTTGATCTTTTCTTAGCAATTTGAAAATTGGTTCACACGTGGCAGTTAGGTGAGATATGAACCTTGCAATGTAGTTCAACCTCCCTAAAAACCCACGGACTTGCTTTTCAGTTTTCGGTTCAGGCATCTCTTGAATAGCTTTGACTTTCGCTGGATCAACCTCAATCCCTTTCTCACTGACAATGAAACCTAACAGCTTCCCTGATCTCACCCCAAACGTACACTTGTTCGGATTCAACCTCAGTTTGAACTTGACCAATCTGTCAAACAACTTCTGCAAATTTACCAGGTGCTCCTCTTCTGTCTGTGACTTCGCAATCATATCATCCACGTACACTTCAATCTCTTTGTGCATCATGTCATGAAAGAGAGTCGTCATTGCCCTCTGATAGGTAGCACCGGCATACTTCAACCCAAATGGCATCACTTTATAGCAGAATGTGCCCCAAGGTGTAATGAATGTCGTCTTTTCCATGTCCTCTGGCGCCATCTTTATCTGATTGTAGCCCGAGAAACCGTCTATGAAAGAGAATACCGAGGATTGAGCCGTATTATCAACCAATACATCAATGTGAGGTAATGGGAAATCATCTTTCGGACTCGCCCTGTTCAAATCCCGGTAATCGACACACATTCTGACTTTGCCATCCTTCTTCGGCACAGGAACGATGTTGGCTACCCACGGTGGATAACTGGTAACAGCCAGAAAACCTGCATCCCACTGCTTTTGAACCTCTTCCTTGATCTTGACAGCCATATCAGGACTAGTTCTGCGAAGCTTCTGCTTGACCGACGGACACTCTTCTCTGAGGGGTAGCCGATGCACCACAATGTCTGTATCCAACCCAGGCATATCTTGATATGACCAGGCGAATATCTCCACATATTCTCTCAGCATTTCAATCAGCCTCCTCTTGACAGAGTCCTCTAAAGCAGCCCCAATCTTGATATCTCTTCTGGCGTCCTCAGTACCCAGATTAACAATCTCCAACTCCTCCTGATGAGGTTGGATGACCCTTTCCTCCTGCTTCAGTAATCTGACCAATTCTGCGGGGAGTTCACAGTCTTCCTCACTCTCCTCTTCGGCTTGGTAGATGGGATTATCAAAATCATACTGAGTCATAACAGGATTGTTCATAGTGGATGCCATAAGGTCACTTCTGCATGTTTTAATGTTTTGTTTTAGAAAAGGCGTTCAATAAAGTCACAAAAAAACAAAAACATTGCCATTTTTATTGTTTTTTAGAAAAAGTGAAAACAAAAAATAGAAAGACAGGGATCACAAAATTTGATTGCAAAACGTCCTTTATTTATGATAATCATTAAAACATGATGAGGCCCTACAATGAACCACTACGCCTTGGGCAGAACGTAGGGTTTTCATGCAAAATGAAAAAACAAAGGAAAATTACTCTGTCTGAAGAGTAACTTGGACCACTTCTTCAGCCGTCCAGTTGTTGATAGACTCCCCTGGGGCACACGGGCGAACCCAGTTGTCTAAATCACAGTCGCTGTCACAGTCTTCACTACCAGTTGCAAAGACGTCGCCATGATTCATCAGCCCAGCGCTGGTAAAGGTACTCGGACCCGCTTGACCACTCTGCTCTGCTTGGAGAGGCTCATAACCAATGCCAAATTTGTCCTCCTTGACCGGCAAGTCTACCATCTTGCCCCAGCCCTCAGCTTTGCCGGAATCAACGACCTCCTTGGCTTGCTTGTATGAAGCAATCGAAGCACCCGGCTTCCTCTGATCAGCGTAGGCCACCTTCTCAAGAGCCATAGTTTCAAACGCCTGGCATAATGTTTCGTGGATCTCGCCATCCACCTCGACATACTTGAACGAGGATAGGTGACTCACCAAAATCTCTTCTTCGCCACACACGGTCACAATTTGGCCGTTCCAGACATACTTGAGTTTTTGGTGGAGAGTTGACGAGACCGCTCCTGCTGCGTGAATCCACGGACGCCCCAACAGACAGCTGTAGGCGGGTTGAATGTCCATAACATAAAAAATGATGTCGAAAACCTCGGGACCTATTTTCACCGGCAATGTAACTTCACCAAACACAGAACGTTTGGATCCATCAAATGCGCGCACAATAAGGTCACTAGGAGTGAGCACAACTCCTTCAACATCAATCTTTTTCAGAATCTGCTTTGGTAAGACATTCAACGACGATCCGGTGTCTACCAATACGTGAGACAAAACTGCCCCCTTACATTCCATATTGATATGCAAGGCTTTGTTATGATTGCGACCCTCAGGCGTTAAGTCTAGGTCAGTGAATCCTACACCATGCCTGGTGCTCACGTTGGCCAACACACCCTCTAGCTGGTTGACGGAAATCTCTTGAGGTACGTAAGCCATGTTCAGCATCTTCAACAAGGCATCACGATGTGCCTCAGAGCACAGCAACAAAGAGAGAATTGAAATTTTGGACGGAGTCTGGTTGAGCTGATCTACGATCTTGTAGTCACTCTTTTTTATAATCTTCATAAATTCCTCCACGTCCTTTTCAAATGAACCCTCAGCCTCCTTCTGAGTCGGCTCCTCGTCAACGACAACCTGTTTGCCCTTCGCCCTAGCAGATGCCTCAGCATTGGCATCTCTCAGCGGCTGAGGAGCAAACAGTCGTCCACTCCGAGTAAAACCTCCTGGTCCACCCACGTTGTCCACAACGGGACTCACAACCACAGGAGTTTTAACTGGTGCACTGATCGTCACAGGCGCTTGACTTGCTGGCCTCGTCTGATTATCAACCCTTCTGTTGCTGTGGTAAGCGTTATCATATCTCCATGGCACAACCCTACTATTCTCAATTGGTCTTCTTCCAGACGCAACGATAGTAGTTGGAGCACTGATAGTTACCGGAGCGGAGATGGTAACTGGGGTACCACTTGCTGCAGATGCACTAACAACCCCTCGTCCACGTCCTTCAGACGGTTTAAAGTAGATGGTGACAGTTGACACTGACCCATTATCTCTGACAGCCCGACTGAACTGAACACAACCCTCGTCAATCAGCTTTTGAATACCAGCCCTCAACTGGTCACAACCATTATCAACTTCAACACAACCAATACAGCCCTCATCACAGCCCGGGTAGACACCCCCATTCAGCAGACGGCCCTTCACAACTGACAAAGAAGTCTGAACATCATCCACACTAGCAACTAGATCTTCAGCTTCTTCCCCCTCAATATTGTTTACCCTATGCCCCCCATGCTGAGGCATAGGATTATTCACAACGTTAGGTACCGGAGCGAAGTTGATCGCCTTGGCATCGATCAGATCTTGGACTTTGTGCTGGAAAGCCCGGCATTTTTCAGTATGGTGCCCTGGTGCCCCAGAGTGAAAGTCACAACGGACGTTGGCGTCGTATCCAGGAGGCAATACTGTTGGTGGAGCCATTGTACGCAACTCAACAAACCCCAACCTGAGTAGTTCGGGCAGTAATTCGGCGTACGACATAGGTAACGGATCAAAACATCGATCAGGCATCCTTTGTCTGGGCTGATACGGACGTTGTTGCTGTTGCTGTTGTTGTTGCGGTTGTTGAACTCTTTGTTGTTGTTGTTGACGAGGTTGAGGTGCAGGAATGGTCACTGCAGCAACCGGGCGATACTGATCTCTATTCACACTTCCTCTGTATACATTCCCTCGGTGTTGTACAGCATTAGTTTCACCTTCTCTACGGCGAGGTGCCCCAGAGAAAGGTTTCTTGGATGACGAGGAAGAACCCACATCTTGAATTTTGCCGGCCTTAATCAGACTTTCAGTTCTCTCGCCACAGATGACGACATCAGAAAAACTACCGAATGGGCAGCTTCCCATCCGGTCCATAAATACACCTTGAAGAGTGCCGATGAACATGTCTGTCAACTCCCTTTCCAGCATAGGGGGTTGAACTCTCGCAGCAAGCTCACGCCATCTCTGGGCGTACTCTTTAAAGCTTTCATTGTTTTTCTGACACAGACTCTGCAGCTGAGTCCGGCTAGGTGCCATATCCATGTTATGTTTGTACTGTCTGAGGAAAGCTTCTCCCAAATCCCTCCAGCATCTGATCGACTCTCTTTTTAACTCCATGTACCAGTCCAAAGACGCCCCAGATAGGCTATCTTGGAAAAAGTACATCCACATCCTCTCGTCGTCAGTATACGCCGAGATTTTCCGATAGTATGCCTGGACGTGGGTGCGAGGGCAAGAAGTGCCGTTGTATTTGTCAAAAGATGGTGCCTTGAATTTATACGGGATTCTCAAGCCTTCCACTAACCCCATATTAGTAACATCAAATCCGAGAGAGTTCTGACATTCCATAGCCCGGATCTTTTCAGCAAGGGCCTCAACTTTGCGATCTCTCTCATCAACCCTTCCCAAAATGTCTTCGTCTTCGCTGAGCAGGGTGAACATATCCTCTTGTCTGTCAACAATCGGAGCTTGGTTACGGGCCGGAGCACGGACTACTCTGGCATTGGCGGTCTCTGGAGCAATCGGTTAACCGTTGACTCGAATACCTCTTAATTCATCACCTACAGCATAGTTGTTGACGGGCACAACTGCAGTAGCGTTGTCATTGATCGGGCCTCCCTCTTGCAGAGCTTGGTTGACCGGTGAAATTGCAGCTTCTTGTCTCTGAACTAGAGCTCGGAGTTCTTCTTGTCCTTGTGCAACCCCTTGCATCATGTGCATGAACTGGGCCATGTTAGCCCTCATCTCAGCTAACTCGACTTGCACTTGATCCATATTCCTTTGATGGTTGAGTCTCGTTGAGTAGCGATGCGGTCTCTGATCAGCTATCCTGCCTAAACACAGGAACCAAAGTGAGAAGTCGCGAACAAGAACACCTGTTATGCAAAAATGACATGAGTATCATGTTAATGATGCGTATGATGCACATGATATGCTCATTTCTCAAGCATTCAAAGAGCCTGACTCATCCTCAAAAGATGGCAACCTGCAACAACAAGGGAACAACAAATACAAGGTACACGAGAACAACAGGAAACAACAACAACCTTATATATAAATAAGAACAAAAAGATCATACAACCAAGTCAACAAATATTCGAATAAACGGAGTACAACAAATGAATCCCATCCAACAAGCCTGGAGGTGATTCTCAACATAGACATCAAAGATACAAGCTAAGACAAACTGTCTTCCGGAATGAGGGTCTTCAGGTACTGGCACTGGTCTATCAACAGGGTGCATTCTGCACATTCTGGTAGAGGGGTGATCTTCTCCTTCAATTGTCTTCTAAGCTCTACCACTTCTCCTCCAAGATGGTTCTCTAATGCCTGTCTCGAGCCAACCTCCTTCTTCAACTGGCTGTCTCTGTCTCTTAGTTGCTTCTCCAGGTCTCTGATCTTCTTCTGGTAACTGGCTTCAGCTCTCTGCAGCCTCAAGCACTCCCGGTGTTCTGCATCCAACATGGATTCCATCTCCTCGTAGGATCTCTTCTTGCTTCTCAGTCTACTAACATCCTCTCCTTGCACTTCCCTGAGTTGATGGGCCAAATTCAACCTATCAGCCTTGGCTTTGTAGAGCTCCATCTGGGTATCTTGCTCCTTCTCTCTCAACCGGCGATTCTCCATCAGGGCTTGCTTATAGTGCTCAGCAGGCACACTCTCAGCAAGGATCAGAGGTGGTTGCTCCTGCAACGACTCCATCCTATCGTAGGGTAGCAACAAAGTTTCCACTCTCTGCTTTACCCAATCAGTGTAATCAGGCATAGCAATGGCAAACTTCTTCCCTAAGACAGCTCCATCCTTAACTCCAACGGACCTCCAAGCTCTTCCTATCTGCTCCAATCTAGCCGGGTCACTTCGCTTCTCAAAATACACACTCTCAGCTACCTCAGCATCAAGTGGTCTTCCCTTCATTACAAACCCTAACTGACGAAGAGAAAGAACTGGATTATAATTTATGCAACCTCTGGTCCCCACGAGTGGCATGTTCCGGAATTCTCCACAACTCATAACAACATCCCGCACATCCATCCGGTATGATTCCCATCTGATGTCATAAGCGGTAAGTGACATGACCCTCTGAGTCCACTTATGAGTGCTCTGAGCATCCACAAAGGGTCCACTGACTGGCAGAAGAGACATGAACCATCTGAGCAAGAGAGGTAAACAGCATCTGATAGCTCCACCCTTACCATGCCTACTGTGAATAGCATAGTAAGTGTCAGCTAACAGAGTAGGAACTGGATTCCTTCCAATGAAAATACAGACCGCAGCATAGTCAACAAAATTGGGCATGCTCGGGAATAGGACGATCCCATAGATCATAACAGCAAGTTGGGCATGAAAAGCTTCCCAATTACCCTTTTCTGCTTCTCCTCTGGCAACTCTCAGCAGAAACTTCAACGGCAGACCCACAACATCCCCACTGGGCTTCCAGTTATCACAGACTTCTTTGACACTAACTGGAGAGCTCTGGCAACAACTCTGAAATCAACTTCCTTCGGTACGTCCAAAAAAGGAACCTGATGCTGAATCGGGACACTCAACAGAATGGAATACTCCTCGAGAGTAGGCGCCAACTGATAATCTTGAAAAGTGAAACAACGAAGCTCTGGGTCGTAGAACTGAAGGAGGGTCTGCAACGGCATCGGATCGACTACCATCTTCAACAGCGTCAGAATATCCCCATACTGGTCAATAAACCCCTTCTGGTTACCACTGGTTATCAGGCTACTCAACTCGATCAATGAAGTCAACGGCTCACGATGAAAGCTGTAGGAACAAGTTTTCCGCTTCGGCTCTGGGACTGTTGCCATCTCTATCGGTGAACAAGCTCTGGAATGTACCTGAGAAATGATATGCATGCAGAGATTAGTTTTTTTTTCTACTTTTTTCTTTTCTTTTTCTTCTTTTTTTTTTGTATTGCGTATTTTTTGAAAATAAACATGCTATGATGCAAATGATGCAGACACAATTGGCTGGCCGTGCATCTCTGAACACAAGGTCGAAGCTTCGGTTTAAACTCAGAACCCCAAATCCAATTGAAACCCACAGTCAACTGAGCAACTGTCATCTGAACCCAAAGTCACCAACAGGACCACAAGTCACCAACGGTACCTGTAATAATGATCAAACCCTTCCCCACTCACGGGTGTCGTCTAGGCCAGGGTAAGGTCGAGAGAAACGCAGCATAAATAACCTTTCGCAGAATATCATCATATACACACCCGAAGTATGCAACGATAATATCCCACCAGGGTCTGAACTGCTCGTGATATCAATGTTCCGCTAAGTGGCGCAATACCACCCGCTTCCCATGAATCACTATATTCCTAAGCATCCTAGATTTCACTCATGGCCTGGGTATTGGGCCTTTTACCTCAAGTAACTCCCACCCCAACAGAGAGAAACAGACAACCAGCCAGCCAGATAAACAATGAATGTGAATGAATGCAAACATAAGTGCAAACATAAATGCAAACAATAAATGCAAACAATAAATAATGAATGCAATAAATAACAGCAAACAGCAACCAAAACCCTAACCTAGAGAGCGCTAGGAGAGACTCGCTTAGGGAAGACGGACCAGCACAGGTCAACTTCTTTAGTCCCCAGTGGAGTCGCCAGCTGTCGCATTACGCGAAAAAACCGGCGGGAAACAAGAACAACAGAGCCGCCACCGTGCGTTATTTATCCCAAAAGAGGGAAAGGAAACGCTCAGAGTAAACCTGGAAAAGACATGGTCTCGCGACCAAAGAGAATGGGATCGAGAGTCGGTTATGCGAAGGGAAGGTATTAGCACCCCTACGCATCCGTCGTACTCGACGGGATCCACGCACAGTAGGAAGGAAAATGGTTGCTAAACACTGCTCACAAACAAACAAATACTGGCTGAAAGAGACACAAGAAAACAAACAAGACTGACTCGGCAGGATATCGCATCCTGGGCCTACTTAGTCTATCAAGCATAGACATCAAAGTCGAAGTAGTTCGGACTGGGGAAACGACACATGCTCGCTAGGATATCGCATCCTATGCATACGTATCTCCTTGGACGAAAGAGAATCAGAGCATCCGTAGCTCGACTGACACACACACCAAACAGACATGGGCAAACATGGAATCCGAATGCCAATCGCTGGACTTACACCAGATTCCGAACCAAAACACACCCATACTGGAAACCAGGTGCCACTTGATGGACTTACACCGGACTCCAAGCACATAACAAACACTAGGATATGGAATGCCAATCGTTGGGCTTACATCCATCTCCTAACACACATAAAGGTAAAACAAAGACACAGGCGCCCGGAGAGATCTGCTCATCTCCTGCCTACGTACCTCATCTGGTATGAGGATCAGGGCGACGTAGTTCCCCTACGGAGGGACACAGGACTAGCCTAACCAGATAACAGAGGGAGACACAACTAGGGAGACTACGACTCGAGCCTAGATGTTATCATGCAAATTCATCCCTAAGTTAAGGTTTCTAGCTAACTTGCACAGGGAGCAAGCCTATCCTAAACATGACTTGCAGAGGAAGCAAGCCAAACCAAACCTAACTTGCACAGGAAGCAAGCTAAAAACAAACACACAAGCACAAGTAGCACACACTATATGCAATCAATGGGATCAATCAAGGTTGGGTTTTAGTCGAGGGGTCATATCAACCTCAACAAACAAACCACTGTAACAGGGTAATGTTAGCTCTTAACCCTAACATTGAGAGTTAGGGTGAAGCTGATGAAAGGTGAGTGAAGATGAGACTTCACAGCTCTTATCCCTGGCCTGGGAGAGCTTAAGACAAGAATGTGTGGGTTCAGAAAGTGGGAACCCTTCTACACATATGACACTGACTCAATGTACAATGATCTTGGGTTAATATCTGCAATGCATCAACACGGTGGTGTGAGCAAAACAGATGACACACAGAATAGCAGGGGATGGATTGCACATCCCTTATATCTGCCAATGCCTCTTCACTTAGGAGGTCTTTGAGTATGTACAAGGACAAATGTAAACAAACACAAACATTGCCTCTTAAGGAGGACTTCAGACAGGTGCCTGGCCAAGTAACAGGCCAGGTCTTCCAGACTACATGGAGTTAGGATGTTATACCTCAATGCAAATGCTCTTAAGCAAAGCAAAGCAATTTCTTAATAGAACTAAAGCAACTAATGTACCTGAAATTAATCAAATACAATCAGTACTCAGACAAACCAACATTAAACAGCAAATGGTTAACAGTTAATTATACACAGTCAAACACAAGTCAATGCACAAAGGTGCAAGCTTTAAGGCACAAGACCAAGTTTTAAAACCTACAAAAACAAAGTAATGATTAGTCATAAACAAACAAGAAAGCAACTCCAAATGAGGCACACCATCAAGCATAAGCATTTGTGCTATTAACCTGAAACACAACCCAAAAGTGAGAGCACAAACCACTAGTCCAAGACTAGGGTCAAAATGAGATCAAATCATCAAAACAGAACATGAAACTTATCCAAAATCAAGATCAAACAATTAAAAATCAAACCCAATTGGTCCCATGTTCATATCATTCATCATTATCATTTCATGATCAAAATAGGTCAAAGCATGTCATATAGAACCTCAAAGGAGTCAACAGAATAACTCAACTCAAATCCAATCACAAACATTTCAATAAATCCTCAAATAAATCATGATCAAACATCATCCACAACATGATAAGCATACCAAATTTCAGCTCATTTGGATCAAAGGAAGTAGGTCAATGAAAATCAGAAAAGCAAGGCAAGTTCAGACAAGCTCATACAAAGCATCAAAACATGCATCAACTTCAACTAATCATAAAATAGAAACAACATATGATAAATGAATGGGACTAAAACCATGACAAACTTTAAGATGTCAAATTTCAAGTCCATCCAATTAAGCATTAGAATTTCACAAATCAAATAACATCATGTGTCACAAGAGGTCAACAATTTGGTCAAACAGGGGAGAAATTATCAAACAAATAGGAAATGAATTCAAAAATTCCATATAAATTCACAAACATCCTCAACATGCACAAGTATCTTCATGCAAAAATCCAAACCATTTTGAGTTCAATAAGCATGGTAATTAAAATCATGAAGTTGGACATGAATGGTGTGACACAAATTGTCACACCCCTATTCAAAAAATCATATCTCAATAACCAGCAATGATAAAATTACAAACTCTATACCAAAATCACCATGAACATGTCTAGTTTAAGCACAAAAAGTTTGAGAGGCATTGGATTATGTATCATCATTTCACAAGCAAAATGGCAAAGCATACACAATTTGGACACACATGAACAAACCCTAGCCCAATTAAAAATCCACACGTGCAAAAAATCTGGAAAAATCACCATAATAAACTAGAGATCATGAGGAGCATTTCACAAAAAATCCCATGTTATTTGGCCAAATAATGAGTGACTTATGAATTTTCTAAAATTGCCATACCAAATGAAATAATAATTGAAAAAAAGGAAATGAATTAAATTAAATGTAACACGGCAATGGCATTCTGGTAATTATGGAGCTCACTAAGTGAAACGCCGCGTTTCACTTAGTGGCGTGGCAGCCAGCGATTGGCTTCATGGGCAAAAAACTACGGAACGCATGCAGGACATGGGATATGAAGATCAAACACGGGTTTTGAGCGAAATATTTAGGGTTTTGAACGTGTTCTTCATCATTTTTTCCAGATTTTCCAGCAAGAACAAATGGTAACCAAAATCAACAAGCGATATACCAATGTGTTCATCTCCTAATGCTCATTACTAATCCAACCTTGATTTTCACTAACTCGAGCTAGCATGGAAGAAATAAGCACAACAATATTTGACAACCAAACTTTAATTCAACATATCTCCCTTAATACTCAACCATTTTTCACGATTTAAAGCTCATTGTACTCATGGCAACAGGATCTACAAGAAGCATAGCATGATTTTAAAAATGGCTAGGTTCAAATTTTTACCTGATTTGAAGACAGTGATGGAACAGTGGTTATTTGGTCACAACAAGTCGAAACAGATGCACCTTCAAGTTCCAGATGATGAATGGAGGAGTATTGAAAGCTTAGCTGCCTTGATTCTAGCTCCAAAGCTCGACTGCCATGGGAGAGGTTTTAATGGAATAGTGGTGAAAATGGCTCTACAGTTGTGAGATTTAGCTTGCAAAGGTCTCAACAATGATGGTAGATGGTGGACCAATGAACCAAGGCACGAGTTCTTTGGCAATTTGTTCAGAAAAATCCCAAGTAAAGAATGAGAGTTTTTGAGAGAAAAAGAAATTCAGATCTGATTTGTAAAATGTGGCTAGGGTTTTCAGTCTGAAATATACCATATATACTCCTGATTAATAATGCCTAAACATGGTTAGTGGAATGGTAAATGAGATTAGCTCAATGGAGGTGTTTTGGTCAATTGGTAAAAACACTCAAGTTGCATGCGCATGGCATGCTACAGTGCGAAAATGGGCCTAAACACATCCCAAATTTGGTTTTTGATCAATTGCAAATGGTAGAAAGTGTAGGCAAGGCTTAATTTGAAAGTCCATTTTTCAACTCTCCCCTTTTTAATTCAAACCACTTGAAAAAGGCCATTTTGATTGGATGATTTTTGGTGAAATGTGATGAAGAATTTGGATAGAGCATATCAAATGTGACTTGTAGCAAAAAACCTCACTCAATTTGGCCAAATGGTTTGGAAGTTATGCCACTTTGAAGTTCAACATTTTCTGAAAATGATTTGATCATAACTTGCCAACCATAAATGAGAAATGAGTGTTCTTGGACTTTTTGGAAAGGTGAGAGCAAGATCTTCAACTTTCATGTTGGACGAAAATTCATTTGAAGCTTGTATGATGATGTAAATTTGAGGAGAAAAACTTTCTATTTTTGGCAGTTTCCAATTACAGGTCACCTGCTATTTTGGGAAACTTTTTGTCTGACTTTATTTTCTCCAATCTTGATCTTTGAAATGTCAAATGAGACTTGTATGGACATGAATGAAGCCTTTCAAACCATCTCCCACCTTCAAATCCAAAAAATCAGGCACAATTGACCACAGTTGACCATAGTTGACTTTCCAGGGTTTCTGGTGGATTGAACAATGACTGATGACTTCTGAGCACCCAATCCTTGACCAAAACACTTCAAAAGGACCCCTAGGTCATGTGAACATGTTGGACCAACCCTAAGGCCTTGTCTCAATGGAAATTGCACTTGCTTGCTTGATTGACTGATCTCCTGACCTGTTTGACCTAATTTTGTCAGAGGACTTGAACTTGGGCAAAGGACAATGCAATGCTATGCAGTGGACTATGTTATGTTAATGACCTAATATGAAGATGTATGTACAAAAGGTAGGTGCAAATTTGAGGTGCTACAGCTAGTTATGGATAACACCTACAAAACAAACAAATATAAAAAACCTTTGTTTGAAATTTTTGGCATGACATCAACCGAGTTGACTTTTGCTGTCGCATTTGCGTATATGGAGTCTGAGCAGACAAAGAATTTTTGCCAGGTATTGGAGAAACTTAAAGAGTTGTTTGTGAAGAAATAGTTGTGTCCATAAGTGATTTTGACAAATAGAGATCTTGCTTTAATGAAAGCAATTGAAATTGTGTTTTCCAGGTCGATTAATTTGCTATGTAGATTTCACGTTAACAAAAACGTTGGTGCAAAACGCAAGCAATATGTGGTGACTGACATGCAAATGACGATAGACACATTATGGATGGAAGTTGTTTGGGCCAGTGATGAGGTTGAGTATGATCAACGGTTGCATAAACTTGAGCAGGCATGTGTTGATTATAGTGGATTTATTAATTATGTGAAAGACACATGGTTGACTCCACATAGACAAAGATTTGTTGGATCATGGATTAATCGAGTGCTGCATTTGGGTAACACGATGACTAATCGGTATGTGTTGTATTTTTTACTATGTATTTTTTTATATGTGATATTTTTAATATTTTTCGATATGTTATTTTTAGGGTTGAATCTGCTCATTAGAAGTTAAAGCAGATGTTAGGAAACTGTATACGTGACATGGTCAAATGTTGAGAAGTTATAAATAACAACTTGAGGTTACAACTGGGCAACATTAGAGCTTCTTTTTGAAAACATTTTTACAAAGTTGAGCACGCGCATAAAAGTTTTTACTTGTAAGAGAGTAGGATATCCATCGAGCTTCTTGCAATTGAACATGGATGCATCTCCAAGATATCTGTATAGGATAACTGATCGGTCACCATTTCCATTGAATTCCCGCCGCTAATCCGACATATTTTCATCACCTTGGTAAGATTTATGTTTGTTTTTAGCTGCATTTGAGTCAATTAGCATGTTTTGTTGGGTTGGTATTGTATTGCATTCGATTACAAGTTTATGTCAAAAAGATCTCGTTTATGCTTCGTTTGGTAGTGTCATTGTTACAGGTTTAAAAGCAAGAATGGTGAAGTTCTGGACACTCTGAAGGACAAAAATATGAAAAAACAGCAGGTCAACACGAGCACCCGTGTGCCACAACACTGCCCGTGTTGTTGATCAAGCAGAGCAGAGAGGGAGCAGAAAAATAGAGATCGACACGGGCACCCGTGTGTAGGGACACGGCCCGTGTTGTTGCCACTGTAACTTATGCTGAAAATAATTAATGATGAAGAACAACACGGCCACCCGTGTGCCACCACACGGCCGTGTTGATTGAACGCAGCTTGGAAAACCTAATTTTTGCTGTGTGAACCGATTCTGCTCATTAAGGGTAGTTTGGACCTTTAGCTTGGAAGAGAGTCATCTGAAGCTATAAGAAGGCTTGGAAGAGAAAGAAGAGGACACCTTTTTACAGACGAACGAAAGCATTGCATTGGAGAGGATAGCGAATACGACGGATTTGAAGACGACGAGATTCAAGGGTAGCAACCATTGAAGATCAAACTCTCCTAATTCTTTGTAATGTCTAATCTTTACTTTATGAGTTCTTTAAGTACTATGAGAGGCTAAACCCCCTGATGCTACGGGTGGTCCTGATGTTTTCGCATGTTATGAATTTGAATAAATGATTTCTTGATTACTATGTTACGTATTTCAATTCAATTGTGTGATGTTATTATGCTTTTGTATCGAACAAATACAAATTGATCTATGACTTCCAATAACAGGACTGTGATTGGTAGGGTTTTCACACAATTGGGTTTATGAATGCATCATCTAGGACTAGTAACTTTCGTAAATCACCGTAAACCTTGATATTTTGTATGATTAAAACCAATGATTAATTGAATGGACATTTGAGTAAGAATTGGTAGTTTAATAGTTTCTTCCTTAAGGACTTAAGTAAGAACATTCTTAGGTTAGGGGATTGAATGTTTCATATGTATCAAGGAAATCGTGACTGAATTCATAACCGGTTAACTCAACCACTCACCCTAGCATCTTTTATCTTAATCAATTATTTTTACTATTTTTGTGTTTACTATCATAAATTCCAAAACAACCTAACCATTATCTTTTTGTTCTGATAGAATCAAATTAAAATAAGTATTTCCTACGCAATCCTTGAGATCGATACTTGGAAATAAAACTCCTTATTACTACATCGGTAAAAATAGTACACTTGCTATTTTTCCGATCAAGTTTTTGGTGCCGTTGCCGGGGATTGCCAAAATACCAATTTTAATTTTTATTCTATTGAAATTTTGTTGCTCGTCAACCAAAATTTCATCTGTGACGACCTTGTTATTCAATTCTAATATTTGTCTAACTTGTTTATGCGAGGTAAGTCCTCAGCGAATTTTTCTTTTGACGCAGATCCAGAAAGAACTCTTCGCACTAGACTGAGACAAGCTAAGCGAGAAAAATTGGAATTAGCAGAGAAAGCAGAGGAGGAAGTTGTTTCAGTGCATTCAGAGAATTCAGATTCAGACGCAGAAACAGTTCCTGAGGCCATGGATGCACAACCACCACCACCAGAGAGACTTCTCGGTGACTATGGGGGAAACAACACTCCGGGTGGTCGTATGACAATTGTAAACCAACCGGTAAATGTAGACCAATTTCAGCTGCATCCCAGCATAATTAATCAACTCGAAAGGCGGTCCTTTTCTAGAAGAGTGAATGAAGATGCCAACAAGCATCTCCAAAGGTTTTTGACTATGAGCACAACGCTGAAAATGCCTGGACATGACGAAGAAGCAATAAGGCTTTGTATGTTCCCATTCACTTTAGCAGATGAAGCCGAAGAGTGGTTCTATTCCTTACCTGCTGGCAGTATCACTACATGGGAGGAGATGGAGACAGCATTCTTGCATGAATATTTTCCTACATCAGTGTCACTGAGAAAAAGATACGAGATCCTAAACTTCAAGCAGAAGGAGGGTGAGTCACTAGGAGATGCCTATAAAAGATTCAAGAGAATTCTAGTGGTTTGTCCTACTCATAACATGGATGAAACTGAGTAGATGCAAATGTTTGTTAATGGTCTTCGAATTCAAACGAGGCAAATCCTTGATTCAGCAGCTAGTGGCTCAGCTAACTTTGCAACAGCCACCGGTATGAAAAAGATAATTGAAGCAATTGCCTCGAATGAGAATTTGGAGTTATATGATAGGGTGTCAAGCAAATCTGCGATTATTGACTTGAAGCTTGAAACAAACAAACAGGTAAAAATTGAAGAAGTTGTTGCTGCTGAGGTAGAGAAAAGGTTGAAAGCACTAAACATGGGTGCTCAGAAAATGGCTCAAGTACAACAGGCACCAAATGATGTGTGTGGCATTTATAATGGACCACATAATACTGTTCATTGCTTTGCTACACCGCAGCAGATAGAAGATATAAAGTTTTTAAAGCAAAACAATCCCTACTCCAACACATACAACCCGGGGTGGAAGAATCATCCCAACTTTGCATGGAAGGATCAGAACGGGAATGTGCAACAGCAGGTACAAGGTCAATATAAAAACCAATATCAGCAACAGCAACAACAGGTCCCTAAGAAGGCAGATTGGGAGATCGCAATTGAAAAGATGGCAGCTCAAAATATGCAATTTGAAGAAGAGACTAGAAACAATCAGAAAAATACCACCGCCTCCCTAAGGAATCTCGAAGTTCAGCTGGGACAGATAGCACAGCAACTGGCAAGTACTCGAACACCAGGTTCCCTACCAAGTGAAACAATTCAAAATCCGAGAGGTCAGGAGAATGTTAATACTGTCACGACGACAGAGAAAAAGGCTGCTGAAAATAAAAAAATTATATCACCAAGCAAGCCGACTAAAGAAGAAACTACAAAAGGAACTAAACCGGTGATTAAGTTGCCCTACCCTCAGAGAATGACAAAGAAGGAACCTAGTGAGTCAGACTTGGAGAAATTTGTAACACCCTTCTAAAATACCCCAAATATTTAATAACAACAACAAATATATATATATCAGAGTAATCATGCACCAAGGGTGTCACACAACATTTCGCACCATAATAACTGTCATGCTCTTTATTCAATCAAAATAAACATTTTTGTTTGCATAATTCGCAGCGGATAAAATCAACCAACCATTCAAAACATATAATGTTTTACAGGTAAAAAGGTTCACAATCAACAATAAACAATTAAAACATCCCGTCCCGATGTTACATCTATCAGAGCACGACCCACTACGTAGACTACACTAGACTCCAGGCACTAGCTTCTACTCACTCACTGCTCGTTACCTGAAAAATAATTGTAAGGGTGAGTTCCTCAATCGATGTAACAAACATTATAAATTATCATGTTATGTTAAGTAAATTTACACGTTAATCACCCTAATCATATCATGCATTTAGTAACGGCACATCAACTCAAATATCATACTCAATAACAACGTAAAATGCAACTCAATAACGACATAAAATGCAACTCAATAACAACATAAAATGCAACTCAAATGAGACTCGACTCTTCATGCATGTGGTACCATTCGGAGTAAAACTCCCAACTTAAAATCATTGCCATTTTAGTGGGCATCAAGGCATAAGCCTTCAACTTTCAACTTAAAATTTTGCCAATCCAGGCCAACGTGGTGTGAGCAAAGCTCCGACTTAATGCATATGAATGTACATGGCATACACGACTTTAAACTGTCAACAACATAATAATGATATCAACACAACAACGTTTTCAACAAAAATCAACTTATAATCAACTTTGGCTCATCAAGCCTCCAACTCAGTATTTTCAACAACTTTAATACAACTAATCAACATATTTGGATCACCATTTCATAACATAAACCCAACAAAATCATTCCTCACAATCAACTAAAATAGGCCAATCACCAATTACGTTCACAACATTAAAATACCAATTTTTCTAATTTCCAACAGTGTTAACCGGTTAACGCCCTGGGTTAACCGGTTAACGCAGGACAAAAATACATTTTCTGGCAAAACGCAACAGTGTTAACCGGTTAACGCCCTGGGTTAACCGGTTAACGCAGGCAAAACAGCACATTTTCACAAATTATAACAGTGTTAACCGGTTAACGCCCTGGGTTAACCGGTTAACGCAGACAAAACAGCAGTTCTGCGCTAACACAAGGCAGAATGCAGAGTTTCCGCATTTTCCGCCGTTGGAGGACTTCCGGACCTCCGATTCAATTTCCGTAAAAAGCTACACGTTCGGGGAAACACGACTCACACAATTACGGACTCAATTACAGCTTAAACTCAATTTATTCATCACAATCTTTCAGCATTCAACAATCCCAATTAGGGTCAATTCAACGGTTTCTCACTACCCATGACATGTTAATCTATAATACCCATCAAGCGACGATAAACCCCCCTTACCTGAGATAATCCGGCAGTCTCTAAGCTTCAAGCTTTTCCGTTCTTCAACCTTTGCTCTTTCTCCACTTTTCACCTTTCAGCCGCTTCTCTGTTTCACGTGAAAACTCTTTACCAACAATGAACCCTTTTTCTCTTATTCCAACTTATATATTTTCCACTAATTATTATTCCAAATAATAATAATAATAATAATAATCCAATAATTCAATTTATTTAATTAAATTATTAAATATATTATTAACTTAATTAAATAATCCTCTTATTTAATTCGGGGTGTTACAACTCTCCCCTACTAAAAGAGTTTTCGTCCTCGAAAACATACCTCAAGCAAATAACTCTGGATAAGACTCCTTCATCCGACTCTCAAGTTCCCATGTCATGCTTTCGCCCGCAGCTCCCAACCAAACGACTTTAACCAACCCAATCTCTTTTCCTCGAAGAGTCTTTGTTTCACGATCTTCAACTCGCACAGGCTTTGTCTCTACTGTTAAATTATCTCGCACTTGCACATCATCCATACTAACCACATGAGACGGATCTGAGATATACTTCCGAAGCTGCGACACATGGAATACATCATGCAAATTCGAAAGATTAGGTGGTAATGCCATCCGATAAGCAACTCTTCCAACCCGTTCTAAGATTTGATACGGACCAATGAAGCGAGGAGTGAGCTTTTTAGACTTCAAAGCCCTCCCAACTCCGGTCACAGGCGTGACTCTCAAAAACACATGGTCACCAGCTTGAAATTCTAAATCCTTCTTCCGCTTGTCATGGTAACTCTTCTGCCTACTCTGAGAAGCTTTCATCTTCTCCCGGATAAACTTCACTTTCTCGGTAGTTTCTCGAACTAACTCTGGTCCAAGTACTACACTCTCACCAGATTCGTGCCAACACAACGGAGTTCTACATCTACGACCATATAATGCTTCAAAAGGCGCCATTCCGATACTAGAATGGTAACTATTATTGTATGTGAACTCGATCAATGGAAGATAAGTGTCCCACGAACCTCCTTGTTCAAGAACACAAGCCCTCAGTAAATCTTCCAATGACTGAATAGTTCTCTCAGTTTGGCCATCAGTTTGGGGATGATATGCCGAACTCAACCTCAACTTAGATCCCAACGAATCTTGCAGACTTTTCCAAAATCCCGATGTAAACCTCGGATCTCTGTCCGACACAATACACAGAGGAACACCATGCAACTTTACAACTACTCGGATGTAAATCTCTGCCAACTTCGCAATTGGGTAAGTGATGTTAATAGGTATGAAGTGAGCCGACTTCGTGAGCCTATCAACGATCACCCAAATCGAATCATGCCCTCGTAAGGTAGCAGGCAGCCCCGTTACAAAGTCCATAGAAATGCTATCCCATTTCCATTCTGGAACGTCCAACGGTTGCATCAACCCAGCAGGCTTCTGATGCTCAATCTTCGACTTCTGACAAGTTAAGCACGCATACACAAAACGAGCCACCTCTTCTTTCATTCCGGGCCACCAAAATAATTTCTTTAAATCCTGATACATTTTAGTAGCTCCTGGATGAATACTCAAGCTGCTTCTATGACCCTCCTCTAGAATACTTCTCTTCAAAATTGCGTCGTCAGGAATACAAATTCTTTCCCCTAATTTCAACACACCTCTCGCATCAACCGTAAAGTCACTTTTCTCTGATTGACCACAACGATTAAGGATATCTACTAATTTCACATCCAATTTCTGTGCCTCTCGGATACTATCCATAAAATCATTATTAATCTTTAGCATTCCTAGCATCACACTCTGCGGTGTTACTTCGCAAACCAAACTCATATCCCGAAATTGCTCCATTAATTCCAACTCCTTAATCATCATTGCTGACACATGCAAGGTCTTTCTACTTAAAGCATCGGCCACAACATTTGCTTTTCCTGGATGATAATTCAAACCGAAATCATAATCCTTAAGCAATTCGAACCACCTACGTTGTCTCATGTTCAGCTCTTTCTGATCAAATAGATACTTTAAACTTTTATGATTGCTGAAAACTTCGAATCTGGAACCATAAAGGTAATGCCTCCAAAGTTTTAGCGCAAACACTACAGCAGCAAGTTCAAGATCATGCGTAGGATAGTTCTTTTCATGAATTCTCAACTGTCGCGACGCATAAGCAATTACTTTATTATTTTGCATGAGCACACCTCCCAAACCCATCAACGAAGCATCACAGTAAATTATAAACGGTTCCCCCGGATTTGGCAAAGTCAAAACCGGCGCCGACGTCAATCTCCTCTTTAACTCATTAAAACTCTCTTCGCACTGAACATCCCACACGAAAGCTTTACCTTTGCAAGTTAATTTAGTCAACGGAAGTGCTAACTTAGAAAATCCTTCAATAAATCTTCGATAATATCCAGCTAATCCCAAAAAGCTTCTAATCTCGGTAACCGACTTAGGAGTTTCCCATTGCAATACAGCTTCTACCTTGGAAGGATCTACAGCAATACCTTTTCCTGAAATTACATGGCCGAGAAAACTGACTTCTCTTAACCAAAACTCACACTTGGACAACTTCGCATACAATTTCTTATCTTTCAAAACCCCCAATACTAATCTCAAATGTTCCTGGTGCTCTCCTTCGGACTTAGAGTAAATCAAAATATCATCAATAAATACTACCACAAAATGATCCAGATAAGTATGGAAAATACGATTCATGTATTCCATAAATACTCCCGGCGCATTAGTCACACCGAAAGGCATCACAGAATACTCATAATGTCCATACCGAGTTCTGAACGCTGTCTTCTGGATGTCTTCATCTTTCACTCTGATCTGATGATAGCCCGATCTCAAATCAATTTTACTGAACACACAAGCACCCACTAATTGGTCCATCAAATCATCTATCCTCGGTAGTGGATACTTATTCTTGATCGTTACTTTATTCAATTGTCTATAATCAATACAAAGCCTCATACTACCCTCTTTCTTCTTTACTAGCAACACTGGAGCTCCCCACGGCGACACACTTGGTCTTATAAACTTTTTCTCAAGTAAGTCTTCCAATTGCTTCTTTAATTCATACAATTCAGATGCCGACATTCTATACGGTGCCATCGAAACAGGCCTAGTACCAGGTACCAGATCAATAGTAAATTCAACTTCCCTCTCTGGCGGCACACTAGGAATTTCATCAGGAAAAACTTCAGGGAATTCTTTCACCACTAACAGTTCCTCTATCTTAGCTTTACTTTCAACCGACAACGTCGCCATCAAAGAAAACATCTGAGCTCCCTCTTTCATCAATTTTCGCAATTCTCTGAAAGGTAATAAGTCAACTCCTTCCTCTTCAGGAGTGGAAAACCTCACCGACTTATGATGACAATTTATATGAACATAATTATACTCTAACCAGTTCATACCAAGAATTACATCCATCCCATCCAACTGCAAACATACTAAATCAACATAGAAATCTTTATCGAAGATCGACAAAGGACATTTTAAACATACCAAAGAAGTAGTTACTGATCCCTTAGCTGGGGTCTCAACAGTCAATTCACCATCCAAAGCGGACAATTTTAAACCCAGTCTTCGAGCACAGTTAGCAGAAATAAAACAGTGGGTAGCACCGGTATCAATAATAGTAATTAAAGGAGTACCATTTATGAAACATGTACCTCTGATAAGTCTGTCCTCACAGGAGGTTTGAGTTCCGGTCAATGCGAACACCTTCCCAGTCTGAGATTTCTTTGGCTTCTGACACTGACTTCCAATATGCCCTTCTTCGCCACAATTAAAACAAATCATTTCCTTGTGCTTGCAATCAGCTATTGCATGACCAGTCTTACCACAGCGAAAACATCTCTTTACTTCAGCAGTGCATACATTACTCTTATGACCAGCCTGACCACATTTGAAGCAAACTATACCAGCAGGAGCACCTCCCCTACTAGTCCTCTGAGCCGGAGCAGCTCCTTGTTTCCCTTTTCCCACTGGAGCATCATACGGCTTGCCACGGTTTTGATGCTGCTTTCCCTTGCGGTCACTGACAATCTTGTAATGAGCATTATTGTCCTCTTCAAATATCCTGCAGCTATCAACCAGTTCAGTAAAAATGCGTATCTTCTGATACCCAACAACCTTCTTAATTTCAGAGCGCAATCCGTTCTCAAACTTGATGCACTTTGAAAATTCAGCACCAGCACCAGTGTAATGAGGATAAAATTTGGACAGCTCCACAAATTTCGCAGCATAATCAGTGACAGACATGTTTCCTTGCTTCAGCTCAAGGAACTCGATTTCCTTCTTACCACGGACATCTTCCGGATAATACTTTCTCAGAAATTCCCTACGGAATACATCCCAAGTAATGTCTTCACCTGCCACGGTCAACCTCTCGTGAGTCTCTAGCCACCAGTCATCAGCTTCGACTGCTAGCATGTGAGTACCATACCGAACCTTCTGAGCTGGAGTGCAATCCATAACACAGAAGATTCTCTCAATCTCTTTCAACCATCCCAAGGCTGCATCTGGATCATGCTTCCCTTTAAACACCGGCGGATTCTCTCTTTGAAAAGTCGCCAAGCTACGTGATCCAGCATCCCCACCAGCATTTGGCAAGTTCTGCACCGCTTGTGCCATTGCTTGCATTGCGGCAGCCATTGCAGCGTCATTCCTTCCAGCCATTTCAACTTATCAATACAACACAACTTAAAGTTAGATTGGTAACAATACACAATTGTTAGACAGTAACGACACGACAACTGGCCGGACAGACCGACCTGCTCTGATACCACTAATGTAACACCCTTCTAAAATACCCCAAATATTTAATAACAACAACAAATATATATATATCAGAGTAATCATGCACCAAGGGTGTCACACAACATTTCGCACCATAATAACTGTCATGCTCTTTATTCAATCAAAATAAACATTTTTGTTTGCATAATTCGCAGCGGATAAAATCAACCAACCATTCAAAACATATAACGTTTTACAGGTAAAAAGGTTCACAATCAACAATAAACAATTAAAACATCCCGTCCCGATGTTACATCTATCAGAGCACGACCCACTACGTAGACTACACTAGACTCCAGGCACTAGCTTCTACTCACTCACTGCTCGTTACCTGAAAAATAATTGTAAGGGTGAGTTCCTCAATCGATGTAACAAACATTATAAATTATCATGTTATGTTAAGTAAATTTACACGTTAATCACCCTAATCATATCATGCATTTAGTAACGGCACATCAACTCAAATATCATACTCAATAACAACGTAAAATGCAACTCAATAACGACATAAAATGCAACTCAATAACAACATAAAATGCAACTCAAATGAGACTCGACTCTTCATGCATGTGGTACCATTCGGAGTAAAACTCCCAACTTAAAATCATTGCCATTTTAGTGGGCATCAAGGCATAAGCCTTCAACTTTCAACTTAAAATTTTGCCAATCCAGGCCAACGTGGTGTGAGCAAAGCTCCGACTTAATGCATATGAATGTACATGGCATACACGACTTTAAACTGTCAACAACATAATAATGATATCAACACAACAACGTTTTCAACAAAAATCAACTTATAATCAACTTTGGCTCATCAAGCCTCCAACTCAGTATTTTCAACAACTTTAATACAACTAATCAACATATTTGGATCACCATTTCATAACATAAACCCAACAAAATCATTCCTCACAATCAACTAAAATAGGCCAATCACCAATTACGTTCACAACATTAAAATACCAATTTTTCTAATTTCCAACAGTGTTAACCGGTTAACGCCCTGGGTTAACCGGTTAACGCAGGACAAAAATACATTTTCTGGCAAAACGCAACAGTGTTAACCGGTTAACGCCCTGGGTTAACCGGTTAACGCAGGCAAAACAACACATTTTCACAAATTATAACAGTGTTAACCGGTTAACGCCCTGGGTTAACCGGTTAACGCAGACAAAACAGCAGTTCTGCGCTAACACAAGGCAGAATGCAGAGTTTCCGCATTTTCCGCCGTTGGAGGACTTCCGGACCTCCGATTCAATTTCCGTAAAAAGCTACACGTTCGGGGAAACACGACTCACACAATTACGGACTCAATTACAGCTTAAACTCAATTTATTCATCACAATCTTTCAGCATTCAACAATCCCAATTAGGGTCAATTCAACGGTTTCTCACTACCCATGACATGTTAATCTATAATACCCATCAAGCGACGATAAACCCCCTTACCTGAGATAATCCGGCAGTCTCTAAGCTTCAAGCTTTTCCGTTCTTCAACCTTTGCTCTTTCTCCACTTTTCACCTTTCAGCCGCTTCTCTGTTTCACGTGAAAACTCTTTACCAACAATGAACCCTTTTTCTCTTATTCCAACTTATATATTTTCCACTAATTATTATTCCAAATAATAATAATAATAATAATAATCCAATAATTCAATTTATTTAATTAAATTATTAAATATATTATTAACTTAATTAAATAATCCTCTTATTTAATTCGGGGTGTTACAAAATTCATGACAATGTTTAAAAGGATTGAGGGTCATATGGCGTTGTTTGAAGCACTTGAAAGGATGCCCATGTACAAAAAATTCGTGGAAGAGGTAATGGCTGAAAAGAAACCACCCACTGAAGAACAGGTATCCGGTAAGGAACAATATAATGCAAACTCCCTGGAGCAGAACATTCCTAACAAACAAAAGGATCCAGGAACCGTAACAGTTCCATGCACAATCAAAGAAAGAACCTTCAAAAAGGTACTAATAGATTCTGGAGCTAGTGTGAATCTGATGCCATTATCGATCTATCATAGGCTGGGTATTAAAAATATCAGTGATATAAAGACCAATCTGAAGTTTGCGGATCACTCAAGAAAAGATGCTTATGGTATGGCTGAAGATGTGCTGGTAACAATAGCTGACTTGACTTTCCCAGTCGATTTTGTAATCCTAGACATACCTGAAGACAATGAGGCAACCATCATTCTGGGTCGACCTTTCATGAAGACGAGTCGATGCAAGCTCGACATGGATGAGTGCACGTTAACCTTGAAAGTTCACAACAAGGAAATAACATTGAAGGCTATTGAAGACCGGGAGATGGAGAAAGATGCTGAATCTCAGTATCAAGTGGGCTTAATCAGGACTTTGAATACTATCAAAGTCTCACCACTGCCAGGAGCCACCCTAAACGGAAAGATTCCTAACACCGAAAGGAAAGTTAAAAAGGAATCTTGGCACAAAGGAGTCCACACTGACAAAAGAGGCAACGTCCGAGTTGTAGACAAGAGGTGCAACAAGGTTTTGAACCTGAAATACCCCCCATGATAAGGGAAATGAACCGTCGAGCCATGCGACGTTAAACGAAGTGCTTCGTGGGAGGCAACCCACGTGTTTGATTTCTAATTTATTTCGTTTTTCTTTTTCTTTGTGTGTGCTAAAATTTTGTGTAGGGGAGGAGGAGAATTAAAAGGGCAAAGTCACAAACACCTCCAAATGGAAGGAAACCACACAACCAACAGTAGTCGCTGTGAGTCCTCTTTATATCTGGATTTAAACATTGAGGTCAATGTTTAGTTCAGGTGTGGGGGGGGGGGGGGTTTATTTCCATCACTTTTGTTTTTGTTGTCGTCGTATTGTTTTTGTTTGTTTTCGTTGTTTACTTGTGTCTACAGAGTGATGAGAAATGGTTGGACGAACCCGGGATCAATGGTAGTGGATGAATGACACCTCTCAAACTTAGGCCGATAAGGCACCCCGGAAGTTGATGCAACCTTGAGAAAAGAAGTCGGACACGATTTGGGGACACCAGACCAAGAGAGCGGTATGGAAAGACCAAGTCAGAAAAGAACCACATAACACGAGGAGACTTCAGAGCTTGCAAGCTAACCAACATGGTGAGATCACAAAAAGCCAAACACGAAATATCAACATGAGAGTTCAGCCAGGTATGACTTTATCACTCTGATTTTGCGTATGTCCTGTTGACACGTCACAACATGACAACACACACTGAGGCAAGTTGTTTGTTTAGCCAGGGCCTTTCTAGCCATCCCTGTATGTATGTTTCCCTTCGTAAACCCCGTTGAGCCTTAGCCATTTTATTCATCGTAAACCCCGTGTTAACGTTTAAGCATTATTCATCATAAACCCCCTGTTAACTTTTAATCATCCATTTCCTTTTGTGTCATAACTCGGTATGATTGTGTGAATTGCAAGATGTGCAATAAAACTAAGTTTGGGTGGAAATCTTGAAAGAGAAGGCAAGTGCATAAGATGAGATCATACAAAAAGAAAAATAGTATGTATTTTCTTTAAAAGAAAAAAAAAAGAGAAAAAAAAAGAAAAGAAAAACAAAAGAGAAAAATGCACTTGCCGAGACCTTAGATTCTAACAGATATAAAATGCTCGGAAAATTTGAGTAGAAAAAGAGTCAAAAGAGTGAAATTAACCCCCAGAGTATATGTGATGTACAGAGAAAAAAAAAGAGAAAGAAAAATCACACAACATGACTACCGAGTTCAAAACCCTTTGTTATCCAATTTTTTTGTTTATCCCACCGTACCCAAGCCCTGTTACAACCTAAAAAGACCTCAAAAAGTGTGTGGAATCTGTTGTGGTAGTGACATTAGAATGTATTCAAAGTTAAGAGTTTGGTATTGCATACTGTGTTGTGAGTGTACACACCTAACCCTGAGAGATATTGTGAGTGTGTGAAAAGCTTGCAGGTGAAGAGGTTTCTGATGTGGAAATGTGGTAAACTGCCTGAATCGGAGAGACCTGAAACTCGATTGGAAAGGAAGAACACAAATGGTGAAAGACTAGGTTGCATTGTGGAAAACGAATTCGGGGGTGACCTTTGTTTGGACTCAATACATCACTTGAGGACAAGCAATGAGACAAGTTTGGGGTTGTGATCGGTCACCATTTCCATTGAATTCCTGCCGCTAATCCGACATATTTTCATCACCTTGGTAAGATTTATGTTTGTTTTTAGTTGCATTTGAGTCAATTAGCATGTTTTGTTGGGTTGGTATTGCATTGCATTCGATTACAAGTTTATGTCAAAAAGATTTCGTTTATGCTTCATTTGGTAGTGTCATTGTTACAGGTTTAAAAGCAAGAATGGTGAAGTTCTGGACACTCTGAAGGACAAAAATATGAAAAAACAGCAGGTCAACACGGGCACCCGTGTGCCACAACACTGCCCGTGTTGTTGATCAAGCAAAGAAGAGAGGGAGCAAAAAAACAGAGATCGACACGGGCACCCGTGTGCCACCACACGACCGTGTTGATTAAAACAATGCATTAACACGGGCACCCGTGTGTAGGGACACGGCCCGTGTTGTTGCCACTGTAACTTATGCTGAAAATAATTAATGATGAAGAACAACACGGCCACCCGTGTGCCACCACACGGCCGTGTTGATTGGACGCAACTTGGAAAACCTAATTTTTGCTGTGTGAACCGATTCTGCTCATTAAGGGTAGTTTGGACCTTTAGCTTGGAAGAGAGTCACCTGAAGCTATAAGAAGGCTTGGAAGAGAAAGAAGAGGACACCTTTTTACAGACGAACGAAAGCATTGCATTGGAGAGGATAGCGAATACGACGGATTTGAAGACGGCGAGATTCAAGGGTAGCAACCATTGAAGATCAAACTCTCCTAATTCTTTGTAATGTCTAATCTTTACTTTATGAGTTCTTTAAGTACTATGAGAGGCTAAACCCCCTGATGCTAGGGGGGTGGTCCTGATGTTTTCGCATGTTATGAATTTGAATAAATGATTTCTTGATTACTATGTTACGTATTTCAATTCAATTGTGTGACGTTATTATGCTTTTGTATCAGACAAATACAAATTGATCTATGACTTCCAATAACAGGACTGTGATTGGTAGGATTTTCACACAATTGGGTTTATGAATGCATCATCTAGGACTAGTAACTTTCGTAAATCACCGTAAACCTTGATATTTTGTATGATTAAAACCAATGATTAATTGAATGGACATTTGAGTAAGAATTGGTAGTTTAATAGTTTCTTCCTTAAGGACTTAAGTAAGAACATTCTTAGGTTAGGGGATTGAATGTTTCATATGTATCAAGGAAATCGTGACTGAATTCATAACCGGTTAACTCAACCACTCACCCTAGCATCTTTTATCTTAATCAATTATTTTTACTATTTTTGTGTTTACTATCATAAATTCCAAAACAACCTAACCATTATCTTTTTGTTCTGATAGAATCAAATTAAAATAAGTATTTCCTACGCAATCCTTGAGATCGATACTTGGAAATAAAACTCCTTATTACTACATCGGTAAAAATAGTACACTTGCTATTTTTCCGATCAGTAACCAATGCAGCTGTTCCCCAACTGTATCCCAAACACCTGTCTAAGTCCGTAAACAATAAGAGATATCGTGCCTCGACAAGCGTAAAGGTCTTGTCGGCAAAAATTATGGAACCCACCAACACCAACAAATATTCTATAGTCGCATATGCCCAGTTGGAAGGATCTCTGTGATGTACGAATAAATCGTATAACCTCTCCAATTTATAATAAGAACCCCTACAACAACAAACATGTGCCCGTGACTCACTCTGTGACACTCCTAAGTAGCCAACAACAAGTTCAACAATAACCTCTTCAGTGACATCTTGAGGGCTGAAGAACACACCCCTGATGGGCAAGTGAAGCACACAAGAGACGTCATCCAAAGTAATGCTAATCTCACCAAATGACATGTGAAATGAAGATGTCTCTAGATGCCATATCTCCATAAATGCGGATATTAGGTTTGTGTCTATCTTTGTCAAAACAGTTCTTTGAAGTGAAGATAACCCAGACCTAAAAAGCCAACTCTCCATTTGTTGTGGAAGAGCTAGTGGAACCCTCGATGTCAGCTTAAGTCTGTGTCCAGCAACCTTCAACTCTTTCTTCGAACCTCTCTCCTGAAAACAATTAAAACATATATTATAAAACACAATATAAAATATTCAAATATTATTCAATTTCAAATATATGTCGTTTGTTTACCTCACTAAACCATAAATGTCGAGCAACATGATGCTCGCACTTTACCAAAAGAGACGTATCGTACAGTCCTTCTAGGTAGCCAGTTGGCTCTGCTGCAGATGTAGATGTGTCCATGTCCTAAACTACGGTCTAGAATCCACCGTTGGCACCTAATCTTTGAACCATTATAAACAAATAAAATTCTAAATAAAAAATGCACCAGAACACTTCTAAAAAGAGTTCCAGTGTGATGAAAATTGAGTTTGACTTCCAGAACACTTTTCATAAGACTTTCGGTTAATTGAATGAAAACCGAAAGTCTTTTACGAAGAGTTCCGGTAAACAGTTTTCAAAATCGGAAGTCTTTTAAGAAGACTTTCAATAAACAGTCTGAAAACCAGAAGTCTTTTTGAAAGAGTTTCGGTTCAACGTCTCAAATCTGGAGCGAACTGGAAGTTTTGTACAAAGAGTTCCAGTATGTTGTTTGTGAACCGGAAGACTTAGGGCTCATTTGAATCAGTTTTGCTTTTCACTTTTTAAAATATATTTTATAAAATTGTTTTAGAAAAGTGTTTTAAGAAGAGAACTATTAAAAAATTTATTTGGTAACATGACTTTTCAAAACTGATTTAAAAATGAGAAAGTAGAAATATTTGTTTGGTAAATTATTTTTAAAAACAGTTTTAAAAATGAGAAAATAAAAAATGATAATTCAATTTTTAAAAATTATTTTTTTAACTAATATAAAATGAAAAATATTTTTAATAAATAATAATTAAATTTTTAATGACTCATATTTAAATATACAAGTGTAAATTTTATTACTAAATAAAATCGAGATAGAAACTTCTTATGATTAAATATATGATTTAATTCCTTTTTAGAGTCAAGTTAATAACTTGTTCACACAAAATATTTTGTTATCAAAGTTTTATAGCGTATATCAATATCTGAAGCATACATATGAAATCAAACTAAAATAAGTATTTAGAAATAACCACTAAAATTTAAAGTTGCTTGTATGAAAATCTAACATAGATAATTAGTTCACTTAATTGCTACGGTGTACCCACATCTCAACTCTAATATGATTTCTCTTCATTGCCATTTCAACTGCACCTTCATTAACCTTGTTAAGTTGTCAACATTGGAACTTGTTCCTTCTATGATATGACCTTCTTATATCCCCTCAAGTTCGATATGATCCATTTCTTCCCATATCCAAAACAACTCTTTAGGTAAATTCCACTTGCATATGTAATTGTGAATAACACAACACGCAATAACTATGAGTCATTGTCTAGAAGGTTTATAAGGAGGCATCAACTTTAAAATAGGAAATCTATTTTTCAGCACCCCAAAACAACGTTCAATTGTCATCCTTAGAGACGAGTATCTATAGTTAAATAAATCTTCCTGACTTCTGGGTTGTCTACCTTGACCTCTATATTCTTGTGCATGATACCTTTCACCCCTATAAGGGGAAAGAAAACCTCCAATACATGGATACCCAGAATCAACGAGATAAAAGGAACCTTCATCAAATAAAATATATGTTAGTTCAACTTTGTTAAATGCATTGAACATAATTTTATATTGATACCATGACTTACCTCTAGGTGGCCAAGGAAATTCAGCATTTTGATTTGTAATTGCATCCAAAAGAATCTTTGAATCATGTGCACTTCCTTCCCATCCCGAATATACATACGTAACATCATGTTAAAATCACAAGCACACATGACATTCTGTGTGATTGTTGCCTTTCTATCCCTACATAAAATTTGTTTTTTTGCAGGAACCGATGCACTAATATGTGTACCATCAATCGCACCTATGCAGTTCTTTAAGACATAATCCAAATAATATGAATAAGTAAACCATAATCAAATTATGTTGAAATAAATATACAACTACAATAGAAGAATATGAATTATATGCATACCTTAAACCAATGATAGTATTTTGAATTATTTTTAATTCTTTCGGGCAACTCTTTGGACTCTTGCTTTATTAGTTCCTTTCCAAATCGACAAACTGCCCTTAATACCTCCTTAAAATTGCGTGATATTGTTTCAGTGGAATGTTGAAAGCGGATTGAAGCAACTCTATGATGAACATTATGACCAATTATGAATAAAAATGTAGCAACCTTCTCTTCAACAAGCACATCTCTTGAGTCATATAAGCAATTCTTCTCCTCAATTCATTACAGAAATTAATAAAACATCCTTTCTTCATTCGAAATAAATCAAAACAACTTGTTCCAGATCCATTTAATACTTCAGCAACAAACTCACGACCAGTCAATGAAGATGTCAAAACCTTTACTTTGTTAAAGTATTTCTGATTGTCATACCCCAAAATTTGCCCATTAATATTTCAAGACATTTTGCAAGGCATTCCGACTCATATATAACACTGATCTTGAAGAAACAAAGGCCCAACTCACGGATGGCCCAATCCAGAAAATGGCCCAAACTGGCCTGTTCGCTACGCGCTCGCCTAGCGAAGCTGACAGACAACAAAAATTTCGGGCTTCATTTTGAGCCCAAAAAAAAAAAAAAAAAAAAAAAGAGAATTTTTTTTTAATTAATTAATTAATTAATTGATTAATTAATTAATTAATTGATTAATTAATTAATTAATTAATTAAATAATTAAAATAAATAAATAAATAAAATATAACAAATTATTTTGGACTTGGGTCTCCCTCATTCCAAGCCCATTACCCACGAAATTAGTCTATAAATACTGAAGTTTCAGTAGGGGAGTTACACTTGGAGTGACACTGGGAGATTCACTGGAAAAAAAAAGAGGAGGAGAACAGAGAAGAACGAATAGAAGTTTTGGCATAGGAACCCTGCCTACCCGGAGAATTCAGAGTAAAGAAACCCTGAAGGCAGCCCATCTGCACCGAAGCCATCGCCGTCCAATTCCCGCTGCCTAACTTATTCCGATACTACAAGTGGTCAATCCCTTCAACCTTGAATTGGCAAACAGGTTTGCGTATCTCTATTGTTTATACTTTCAATTGGCCATATCTACATATATAATGCATCATGACTAAATGTTGATATATAATTTGCTTTCGTATGGGAATTTAAATATGCCTGAATACCCTGAATGTTTGATCATGTTATTCCTGTGATAAAATGCCATAAAATTCAAAGTTCCTAACGTGGGGCTGTTTTCAAATTCAAAATCTGTGGCCGCTCGCTAGCACCTCGCTAGGCGAGCCTGGGGCGAGTATTCGCCTGGCCTTCGCTAGGCGAGGCAGAGGCGAACGAGACAGTAGCTGACTTTTCTATTCTGTTTTTTTTATGTTTTATCATAGCCATGCATTATTCATCCTATCCTATTTATTGTTGTGATATTTCTCCGATGTAATCTTCGATTGCACCCTGATTTGGTGTTCTGACATGTTTCTTTTTTTTGAGTTTCGTAAAGGTTCACATATCCCAGGAAAAGGTTATTGGCTAGGTATTCCACTTTATTTGTGGGATACCCTTGTGGAGTTTCACCCTAAATTAATTTTTAATGTATTAATTTCTAATGTATTAATTTTTTAATATATTATTTTTAATAATTTTAATGTGGAGTTTCATCCTAATTATATAATTAATTGTAAAACTTTGCCTTTGAATAAGTGATCTTGGACCTCTCTTTGTTGCCTTACGATTACGATATTACGGTCATGTCCCGCGAACGTGGGGATACCCTTAGCAAAGACCCTTCGGTTAAATCATCATAAAATAAATTATAGTCCCTCGGATGTTGCCTTCGAATATATAACTTTGTCCCTCGATGACCCTCCGATGTTGCCTACGGTTAAAAGATGATAGTCCCTTCGAATGCTAAGATATCCTCGTAACTGTTGCCTTCAATGACCTATCGATGACCCTACGATGACCCTTAAACATCCAAAGGATAAAACTACTTATTTCTCAATAATAAGGACAGTTTTACCCTCATAAGGATAGGAAATGCTCATAAAGACCTTGGGTCGGTATAACTCTTAATTGTTGGCTCACAATCTAAAAACAATTTTCACACCTCACACCTTTCAAAATATCCTTAGAAAATCACCACTTGGTATATATTCATACTAGAATCATTACCGAGTTATATTTTTCTAAACAATTTCCAAAACTAAACGAGATAACTACTTTGTATATATTCATACAAGAATCATTACAAAGTTAAATTCTCTTTCCAAAAACAATTTTCCAAACAATTCACAAACACTTTTTTTCAGACAAAAATAATATAAGTGATCGAGCAATTAAGAGCCCATGGATAACCATGGATACAAAGGGTGCTAACACCTTCCCTTTGTATAATGTACCTCCCGAACCCAAAATCTAAATTAAGGTCTTTCCTGTTCTTTTCCACCTTTCCTTATTGGATAAAAGAAAAGTCGGTGGCGACTCTTGCTAACCGCGACATTGCGATTAAAACCACAAAAAAGTCCAGTTCACCGTATGACAGAACTGGCGACTCCACTGGGGAGCCTAAATATTTAAAAAGAGAGGTTACCTTAAAAACAAGATCACTTATTCAATTTGTCTGATTTATTTTTAAGGGATTGCTTGGGTATGTTATGCTTGAGTGAAAGATCCTACACCCGGATCTAGTGTACCTTAGGTAAGTAGCAAGAGATCATCGCGACTGTCCGGCGTATACTGGAATGGTCAAAATGATGGCTACGGTTAATGTGGCACTTTGGATGTCCTGATGTTCCTCATGTTAGTTGAGGAAATATTTGGCATTCGCGTGGTGTCATAAAAGCATTAACCAGACCTTTAGAACCCTAATTGACTCATCCTGGCCATTAGAAAGTAGTGAGATAACTGGCTTCGGTTCCGACTGGAGTTGGTTGAGACTCGATACTACACTCTTTGAGATTGGACTTTAGGGAAGCTTCGGTCAACCACTTGGTGTTGCACTGAAGTGGACTTAAGGAAAGGTCAATGATTTGAGATCCTTCTAGAACCCGGTTACTATTCTAAGACAGGTTGAACCAACCAAACTTCAGTGGGGAGGGTATTTACCTATGGAACTCACGCAAGCCTTAAAACCTAGGAATGATTGTTGTGTGACTTGCTTGTGCTTGTTATTTATCTAACAACATAACATCATAACATCATAACATCATGGCATTGTACTAACCATTTCAAGGATTTAGGGATTTAACTCTGCTAAAAAAAACAAAAAACAAAAGCAAAAACAAAAGAGAAAAGAAAAAAAAAAGCTCTTTTTGTTAGTTTATGCAAAGTTAAATCCCGAAAGTCCTTGAAAACATTTCATACATTGCATTGCATCGCATAACAGGTATTCTAAAGGATCAGTGTTCTCACGATTTTCCTATCAAACAGATTCCAACAGATTCCAGCAGATTCAAACAGATTGAACAATGGCTCTCGAACAAACTGTCAAAGATCTCCAGGCCCAGAATGCTCAATTCCAGGAAATGATGCTGAGCTTATCTAAGGGGCAGGAAGAACTGAAAGCTCTTTTGATGGAGAAGAAGAAGGACCAGAAACCTGTGGGTTACATCAACCCGGGGAGAAGGCTTAAGGGACAGGTTACAGGAGTCAAGATTAGAATTCCGAAGGATTCAGAAGAAGAGACCGAGAATGATTCGGAAGATGAGAATCCTAATCTCGTCAATTCTGAGGACGACGATGAAGATTATGAACATGAACAGTACTCTCCGAAGGATGATAAGTACAAGTTGCTGGAAGAACGTATGCTAGCTATGGAGGGGCAGAAAGTGCCCGGTCTGGATTTCGAAAACTTGGGTCTGGTCTCTGATGTGGTCATTCCCCGCAAATTCAAGGTTCCCATTTTCACTAAGTATGATGGTGCCTCTTGTCCTCAGATGCATCTAAGGGCTTATGTGAGAAAGATTCAGCCGCACACTACTGATAAGAAACTGTGGATCCATTTCTTCCAAGAGAGTCTGTCTGGCACACAGTTAGAGTGGTATTATCAGCTTGAGAGCTCTAACATCCGCACATGGACTGATTTAGCAACAGCTTTCTACAAGCACTACCAGTATAATTCTGAGTTAGCGCCTACTCGGCTACAGCTACAAAATATGACTATGGGCTCTAAAGAAAGTTTCAAAGAATATGCTCAAAAGTGGAGAGATTTGGCTGGCAGAGTCAAACCCCCTATGACTGATCGAGAGTTAGTGGACATGTTCATGGGTACACTGACTGGCCCATTCTACAGCCATCTACTGGGAAGTTCCTCGTCAGGTTTCACTGAACTTATCTTGACAGGTGAACGGGTTGAAAGCGGCATTCGAAGTGGAAAGATACAGGCAGCTACTTCTGCAAGCACCAAAAAGTCCTATCAGGGAAAGAATGAATCAAATGCTGTGTACAGTGAGAGGAAGCATAACAAGAAGAATCGTGACCATACTGTTGGGGCAGTTACAATTGCCGCACCGCCATCTCAGAACTTCCAACACAGACAAGACAGGTCGAGAAGACAGTTTACCAAGATCAATATGACTTTAACCCAAGCACTGCAGAGTATGTTAAAGGCCAATTTGATTACCCTCAGAGGCCCTCCTGCAAATCCCAACACTACTTCTCCTCGTTATAATCCCAACGCCAGGTGTGCCTATCACTCCGATAGCCCCGGGCATGATACGAATGATTGCTGGTTGTTGAAGAACAAGATTCAGGATATGATCGACGCTGGAGAAATTGAATTTGATCCTCCGGCGACCCCCAATGTCATCACAGCACCTATGCCTAATCATGACCAGAATGTTAATGTTGTGGACGACAATTCTCACGTTACTGACGTTGCTGATTTAGCATCTCCTCTCCTGATCGTTAAGAAGAATTTATTGCAAGCTGGTTTATTTCCAGGTTGTGCTGAAGATTGCGATCTCTGTGTACTCCGACCCAATGATTGTTTGAAGTTGAAGAACGGCATTCAACGGCTGATGGATGATCGTACAATTCTATTTGAAAGGGTTCCTAAGGTGGACAACTCTATTGAAGAGGTATCTGTGATTGCTAGGTCCAAAGCTCCAGTGAAGATTACCGCTACTAGAGTGCCTGTGAAGATTACCGCTGAGCCCAAAGTGGCTCCCTGATTATTACCGCACCTGGCCCCGTGCCATATTCCTCCAGCAAAGCTATTCCGTGGAACTATGGAGGCGACGTTTACATCCATGGCATAAAGCAAGTTGGTAGTTCTGCTAATCCTAATGATATTGTGGGGACTAGTAAAGTTACTCGAAGTGGAAGGATCTACTCCCCAGAAATCTCACCTCCCGCTCCCGAAATTCGAGGAAAAAGACCAGTCAATCCTCCTCAGTCAGAGACATCGGTCGAAGTTACTTCTGAAGATGTTGCCAAACAGGAAATGGAAGAGATGCTGAAAATCATCCGTAAGAGCGATTTTGATGTAGTGGAACAATTGGGGCATACTCCGTCTAAAATCTCAATGTTGTCCTTGTTATTATCCTCTGAATCCCATGCCAATGCATTGATGAAATTCTTGAAGACCGCTCATGTGCCTCAAGAAACATCCGTCGATCAATTCGAACATTATGTTGCTAATTTGACTGTTGACAATGGCCTAGGCTTTTCCGATGCTGACCTGACGCCAGCAGGAAAGAATCACAATAAAGCTCTGCATATCTCCATCGAGTGTGAGGGGATCACCCTGGCTCACGTGTTGATCGACAACGGCTCTTCCTTGAATGTGCTCCCGAAAGCTGTACTCGATAAATTTGACTACAAAGGCATTGAACTGAAACCTAGTGATGTTGTGGTGCGTGCTTACGATGGTGCGAAGAGTGTTGTCTATGGTGAAGTGGTTCTCCCTATCAAGATAGGACCTCAAGTCTTCAACACTACCTTTCACGTGATGGACATTCGTCCCGCCTACTCCTGCTTGTTGGGGCGCCCTTGGATCCATGGGGCAGGTGCGGTAGCTTCGTCGCTTCATCAAAAGCTGAAGTATCCAATAGCAGGCATGGTTGTCACTGTATGTGGAGAAGAAGAGTATATTGTCAGTAGTGTGCAAGCCTTCAAATACGTCGAGATGGATGGTGAATTCTTTGAGACTCCTTCTCAGTCATTTGAAGTGGTTCCTCCACCCAGTCCTGTCCTTAAGCCAACTCCCCTTGTGCCCAAGGTTGTTCGTGCTCCCCCTGTCATGATCTCTCTGAAAGATGCTCAAGCCGCGATTGAAAATGGTGATCGTGCTGGTTGGGGTCAACTGATCAATGTACCGTACAAGTCTGATAAAGCTGGCCTGGGGTTTAACTCTGGAAAGATAGTCAAAAATCAGATTAATGCTATGGAAGATGCTGATAGTGATTGCGACTTGGATAGCTGGATTTTCCCAACAATTGGTGACGGACTCAACAATTGGAAGACTGAAGACATTATCCCGATTTCCTTTAGTCAGGAGTAATTGTTATTGTTTATTCTAGAATTGCAAATTTTAATTTTCTTTTACAATCAAACTTCTTAAAGCATTGTGTCTATGCCCGAGGCACAATAGCTAATTTGTTAAGGGTTTTGTCATTTTCATAAGCATATTTATATTCAATAAATCAATGGACGTTTTGCATTCAAATATTGCGCTCTCTGTCTTTCCTATTATCTTTCAAACGAGCTATGTTTTCTTACACACACGCACGTAACGAATTGCAGATCCCTATCCACTTTGGATCCTGTTGATAATAGTTCTACTACTGTTCATTATGACTTTGAAAATCCGATCTACCGAGCCGAAGATGGAAGTGAGGAAGATTGTGAAGTACCTGAGGAACTTGCCAGAATGTTACTACAAGAAGAAAGGACTATACAGCCGCATGAGGAGTCAGTTGAGACTGTAAATCTGGGTACCGAGGTGGACAAGAGAGAAGTCAAAATAGGAGCAGGCTTGGAAATCAGTGTCAAAAGAAGATTGATTCAAATGCTACATGACTATGTGGAGATTTTTGCTTGGTCTTACGAAGACATGCCAGGGCTGGATACCGATATAGTAGTGCATCGTTTGCCGACGAAGGAAGATTGTCGTCCTGTTAAGCAAAAGGTTCGTCGCATGCGTCCTGAAATGTCCGAGAAAATCAAGGCCGAAGTCATGAAACAATTCGATGCTGGTTTTCTGGCGGTTACTTCTTATCCTCAATGGGTTGCTAATGTGGTACCAGTGCCAAAGAAGGATGGTAAGGTGCGAATGTGTGTGGATTACAGAGATTTGAATAGAGCGAGTCCCAAGGATGATTTCCCACTGCCACACATTGATGTTCTGGTAGACAACACCGCTCAACACAAGGTATTCTCCTTCATGGATGGATTCTCGGGTTATAACCAGATCAAAATGGCACCTGAGGACATGGAGAAGACTACGTTTGTGACGCAATGGGGCACCTTCTGTTATAAAGTAATGCCGTTTGGTTTAAAGAACGCAGGAGCAACGTACCAGCGTGCTATGGTGGTTTTGTTCCATGACATGATCCATCATGAAATAGAAGTATATGTGGACGATATGATAGCCAGGTCTCATACTGAAGAAGAACATCTCGATCATTTATACAAACTGTTTGAGAGGCTGAAGAAATACAAGTTGAGATTGAACCCGAACAAATGCACCTTTGGAGTAAGATCTGGTAAACTCTTGGGCTTTATTGTCAGTGGTAAAGGTATTGAGGTCGACCCAGCCAAGGTGAGAGCTATTCAAGAGATGCCAGTTCCCCGTACGGATAAAGAAGTCAGAGGTTTCTTGGGACGTTTGAATTACATTGCCCGATTTATTTCCCATTTGACCGCTACTTGCAAACCCATCTTCAAGTTACTGAGAAAAAATCAAGAGATGATATGGAATGATGAATGTCAAGAAGCTTTCGACAAAATCAAGAAGTACCTCCAAGAACCTCCAATTCTGGTGCCACCAGTTGAGGGAAGACCTCTAATCATGTATTTAACCGTTTTAGAAAACTCAATGGGGTGCGTGTTGGGACAACATGACGAGTCCGGTCGAAAAGAGTATGCCATATACTACCTTAGCAAAAAGTTTACCGACTGTGAAACAAGATACTCACTGCTCGAGAAAACTTGCTGTGCTTTGGCCTGGGCTGCTCGCCGACTAAGACAGTATATGTTGAATCACACCACTTTGTTGATTTCTAAGATGGATCCTATCAAATACATATTTGAGAAACCCGCCCTCTCCGGAAGAATAGCAAGATGGCAGATGATTTTAACAGAGTATGATATCCAGTATACCACCCAAAAAGCAATCAAAGGAAGCGTGCTAGCTGATCATTTGGCTCATCAGGCCGTGAATGATTATCAGTCTATGAATTTTGAGTTCCCAGATGAGGATGTCATGCTTGTTACTGATTATGAAGAACCTGGACCGAATGAAGGACCCGAAGTGGGATCCCGATGGACTATGGTTTTTGATGGATCGTCTAACGCATTGGGCAACGGTATTGGCGTCGTGATCATTTCCCCCAAGGGTGGCCATACGCCTTTCACCGCTAGACTATGTTTTGAGTGTACCAACAATATGGCTGAGTATGAAGCATGTATTTTGGGACTCAGAGCTGCTATAGACCTAAGAATCAAGTTCTTGAAGGTGTACGGAGACTCAGCCTTGGTAATCAGTCAGGTCAAAGGAGAATGGGACACTAAACATCCGAACCTCATCCCCTATCGAGAGCAGGTGTTGACATTAATCCCATACTTTGAAGAGATCACATTCGAACATATTCCCCGAGAGGAGAACCAGTTGGCAGACGCATTGGCTACCATGTCATCTATGTTCAGAGTCAGATGGGACAATGAAGCTCCCCGGATTACCATTGAACGACTAGACGAACCAGCATATTGTTATGAACTTAACGCTGATGAAGTAGAAGAGAAGCCTTGGTTCCACGAGATAAAAAGATATTTAGAAGCTCAGGAATACCCTGAAGGGACATCCATCAATGACAGGAAATTTCTGAGGAAGTTCTCCGCTAAATTCTTTTTGAGTAATGGAATATTGTACAAACGTAACCATGATTCGACTTTGCTTCGCTGTGTGGATAGAAAGGAATCAGAGAAGATTATGGAAGACATGCACGACGGTATCTTTGGGACTCATTCTAGTGGACATACAATGGCCAAGAAGATTCTGAGGTCAGGGTATTATTGGTCTACCATGGAAACTGATTGCCACCATCACTCCAGAACTTGTCATAAGTGCCAGATCTATGCGGATAAGTACATGTGCCTCCTGCTCCATTAAACGTGTTGACCGCGCCGTGGCCCTTTGCAATGTGGGGCATTGATATGATTGGCGAGATTAAACCTACCGCCTCTAATGGACATCGTTTCATCCTTGTTGCTATTGATTACTTCACAAAGTGGGTGGAGGCAGCCTCATTTGCTTCTGTTACTAAGAATGTGGTGGCACGATTCATCAAGAACAGCCTCATCTGCCGATACGGCGTCCCTGAGAGAATTATCACTGACAATGGCACTAATTTGAACAACAAGATGATTACTGAACTCTGCACGCAGTTCAAAATAAAACACCATAACTCTTCTCCGTACCGGCCAAAGATGAACGGCGCTGTAGAAGCGGCTAATAAGAATATTAAGAAGATTATACAAAAGATGACGGTAACATACAAAGACTGGCATGAGATGTTACCATTTGCTCTTCATGGTTATCGTACTTCCGTGCGAACTTCGACAGGGGCAACTCCTTTCTCTTTAGTCTACGGAATGGAAGCCGTTTTACCAGTGGAAGTTCAGATTCCCTCTCTAAGGATCATGAAAGAGGCGGGCTTAGACGAGGACGAATGGATTCAGACTCGACTCGATCAGATAAATTTGATGGATGAGAAGAGACTTGCGGCTGTATGTCACGGGCAGATATATCAGAAGCGCATGACCAGGGCATTCAACAAAAAGGTCAAGAGACAAGTGTATCAAATTGGCGACTTGGTAATCAAACGCATCATCCTACCACAAACTGACCCCAGAGGCAAATGGACTCCCACATACGAAGGGCCATTTGTAGTTAAGAAGGTATTCTCAGGTGGAGCCATGATACTCGCTACAATGGATGGTGAAGACTTCCCACATCCCGTGAACGCGGACATAGTTAAAAAATACTACGCATAAAAGAGACCCGCTAGATCGACGTATCTAGGCAAAAGTAAGGGCATCCCGGCGAACCAAAAGGGTTCGGGCAAAAATTAGGGATATATAAAAAAAATGTACACCCGGCAAGTCGAAAACCTGAAAAGGCGGCTTGGGCAAAAAAGGGTATCCTGGTGGACTGAAAACCTGAAAAGGCGGTCCAGGCAAAAATTAGGGATTAAAGCGTATGACTATGTCCCGTTCTCAGTCAACTTTCATCCAAGTTCGAGGGACTGACCAAGCCAATCACTTCTATCCGACAGCAAGGGATGAGATGCTCGAAGACATAATGACAGTAGTAGGCTTAAAATCAATAGGACTTCTTCCACATAGCTTTCTCTTTGTTTTCGACAATTTCCTCTTACTAGGATTTCTGTCTCCTTGTACACAAATTGCCTGTTTATAGGCCTCCTTTCAAAATCAATACAACCCTCTTTCAAAAAAAGATGCTTTTGTTTTTACTTTTCTGTTTTGGTTGCGTAAATGTCCATTGATTTAATTTGAATTAATATGTGCATTTGAATATGACTGATGTTTACCAAAAATACATGCATAGAATAGCAATAGCAATTACTACCCGACTTCAGGATCAAGGAAAAGGTCTAATCATGCTTCCAATGAATCCGCTACCAATTCTCTTCCCCAGCAAGCCTTTTTTTTTCTTCCTCAGAAAATGGCAGTATCCCCAGGCACAGCCAGTTACTCCCCAACAGAGGTCGGCGTCACCAGACAGATTGATCATCTCATCCATCCCAGCCAGGCTCTGTTGAATATTTCCACCATCAGACAGAAATCAAGCATCCCCAGCCGAGAAAGGGTCATCGACACAAATGTCTCAAATCAGTAGATGGGGATTTATTTTCCCCAGTAGAGTCCCCAAGCAGAACTTCTCATACGCATAACTCATTCATTACATCCTTTCACAGCATACGCATGCATACAACATTCACATTTATTTTAGCATAACACGAAACATCTCATGCATCATGACATAGCATGAAGCTAACTTTTTCTTTGCAGGTTAATTATCCTCCTGATATAGTCAAAGTAGAAGGTTCATTCAGACAGACACCTTTATCAATCACATTCAAGATTCAGATACATATTTCAAATACAGTTCATGGGAACATTCATTCTGACAACACTTCGATATCCTCCTAACGATGGCATCTCTAAGCCCATCCCAGACATTTATTGCAAGTACAACATATACAGGTTATCAGATACAGCCTAACGTACGGTTCATTCTGATTCAGCCCAACATATGACTTCTTCAGCAACTCCAATGCGGTCTAACGTACGACCCATTTGGACCTTCAAATCCTCAGATGCTGCCTAGCGTACGGTACATTCAGGGGTGTAGTCTAGCGTACGACTACTTTCTTTTTCAGATGCAGCCTAACGGACGGCTCAGTCTACAACTCGGATACGATCTAACGTACGATCCATTCTGAACTTCAACAACCCAACGTGGTCTAACGTACGACCCGTTTGGATCTTACAACCCTCAGATGCTACCTAACGTACGGTACATTTCTGAAGTGTAGTCTGGCGTACGACTACCGCTTCATCATCAGATGCGGCCTAACAGACGACTCATTCTGCGACGGTCTAACGTACGACCCGTTCGGATGTCCATCCCCTCAGATGCTACCTAACATACGGTACATTTCTGAAGTGTAGTCTAACGTACGACTCCCCTTCATCATCAGATCCTACCTAACATACGGTACATTTCTGAAGTGTAGTCTAACGTACGACTACCCCTTTCGTCATCAGATTCAGCCTAACGTACGGCTCATTCTGCAACTCAGATACGATCTAGCGTATGGTCCATTCTAATCCTTTATCCCCAACAGCATATGACACACTCCGACTCCCAGCGAAGTCGGCAGCCTAATGGATGACTCATTATACGGTCTAACGTACGACCAGTGTGGCACCCATGTCTTCAAATTGGCCTAATATACGGCGCGATCTGAAGCTTTCGTCATCAAACCTCCCGGATGGCATCTTAAGCCCATCTCCATCAAGACCAACTGTCGATTCTCAAGTGCAAATTTTTGGGGCATTCTAGTGTTCAATAATCTTCCACCTCCAGACCACGAATGGCGTATACACCATTCTAACTCTCTCGGTCCAAGAATATTGAACAGGGGCAGCTGTCATACCCCAAATTTGCCCATTAATATTTCAAGACATTTGCAAGGCATTCCGACTCATATATAACACTGATCTTGAAGAAACAAAACAGACAACAAAAATTTCGGGCTTCATTTTGAGACCAAAAAAAAAAAAAAAAAAAAAAAAAAAATTTTTTTTTAATTATAATTAATTATTAATTAATTAATTAAATTAATTAATAAATAATAAAATAAATAAATAAATAAAATATAAAAATTATTTTGGACTTGGGTCTCCCTCATTCCAAGCCCATTACCCACGAAATTAGTCTATAAATACTGAAGTTTCAGTAGGGGAGTACACTTGGAGTGACACTGGGAGATTCACTGGAAAAAAAGAGGAGGAGAGAACAGAGAAGAACGAATAGAAGTTTTGGCATAGGAACCTGCCTACCCGGAGAATTCAGAGTAAAGAAACCCTGAAGGCAGCCCATCTGCACCGAAGCCATCGCCGTCCAATTCCCGCTGCCTAACTTATTCCGATACTACAAGTGGTCAATCCCTTCAACCTTGAATTGGCAAAAGGTTTGCGTATCTCTATTGTTTATACTTTCAATTGGCCATATCTACATATATAATGCATCATGATTAAATGTTGATATATAATTTGCTTTCGTATGGGAATTTAAAATGCCTGAATACCCTGAATGTTGACCATGTTATTCCTGTGATAAAATGCCATAAAATTCAAAGTTCCTAACGTGGGGCTGTTTTCAAATTCAAAATCCGTGGCCGCTCGCTAGCACCTCGCTAGGCGAGCCTGGGGCGAGTATTCGCCTGGCCTTCGCTAGGCGAGGCAGAGAGGCGAACGAGACAGTAGCTGACTTTCTATTCTGTTTTTTTTATGTTTTATCATAGCCTGCATTATTCATCCTATCCTATTATTGTTGTGATATTTCTCCGGTGTAATCTTCGATTGCACCCTGATTTGGTGTTCTGACATGTTTCTTTTTTTTGAGTTTCGTAAAGGTTCACATATCCCAGGAAAAGGTTATTGGCTAGGTATTCCACTTTATTTGTGGGATACCCTTGTGGAGTTTCACCCTAAATTAATTTTAATGTATTAATTTTTAATATATTATTTTTAATAATTTTAATGTGGAGTTTCATCCTAATTATATAATTAATTGTAAAACTTTGCCTTTGAATAAGTGATCTTGGACCTCTCTTTGTTGCCTTACGATTACGATATTACGGTCATGCTCCGCGAACGTGGGGATACCCTTAGCAAGACCCTTCGGTTAAATCATCATAAAATAAATTATAGTCCCTCGGATGTTGCCTTCGAAATATACAACTTTGTCCCTCGATGACCTCCGATGTTGCCTACGGTTAAAAGATGATAGTCCCTTCGAATGCTAATATCCTCGTAACTGTTGCCTTCATGACCTATCGAGACCTACGATGACCCTTAAACATCCAAAGGATATAAA